>NW_027362769.1:406352973-406952973 GCF_046119375.1 Phyllobates terribilis | reverse complement strand
TTGATAAGAGCATGAATGGCCTTGATCAGAGCAGTGATGACATTGATCAGAACAGGTATGACATTGATCAGAGCAGGGATGGCCTTGATCAGAGCAGGGATGGCCTTGATCAGAGCAGGGATGGCCTTAATCAGAGCAGTGATGACATTGATCAGAGCAGGGATAGCCTTGATCAGAGCAGGGATGGCCTTGATCAGAGCAGGGATGGCCTTGATCAGAGCAGGGATGGCCTTGATCAGAGCAGTGATGATATTGATCAGAGCAGGAATGGCCTTAATCAGAGCAGTGATGGCCTTGATCAGAGCAGGGATGGCCTTGATCAGAGCAGGGATGGCCTTGATCAGAGCAGTGATGACGATGATCAGAGCAGGGATGACCTTGATCAGAGCAGGGATGGCCTTGATTAGAGCAGTGATGACATTGATCATAGCAAAAATGGCCTTGATCAGAGCAGGGATGGCCTTGATCAGAGCATTGATGACATTGATCAGAGCAGGGATGGCCTTGATCAGAACAGTGATGACATTGATCAGAGCAGGGATGGCCTTGATCAGAGCAGGGATGGCCTTGATCAGAACAGTGATGACATTGATCAGAGCAGTGATGGCCTTGATCAGAGCTGGGATGGCCTTGATCAGAGCAGGGACGGCCTTGATCAGAGCAGGGATGACCTTGATCACAGCAGTGATGACATTGATCAGAGCAGTGATGACATTGATCAGAGCAGTGATGTCCTTGATCAGAGTAGTGATGACATTGATCAGAGCAGGGATGGCCTTGATCAGAGCAGTGATGGCCTTGATCAGAGCAGTGATGATATTGATCAGAGCAGGAATGGCCTTAATCAGAGCAGTGATGGCCTTGATCAGAGCAGGGATGGCCTTGATCAGAGCAGGGATGGCCTTGATCAGAGCAGTGATGACGATGATCAGAGCAGGGATGACCTTGATCAGAGCAGGGATGGCCTTGATCAGAGCAGTGATGACATTGATCATAGCAAAAATGGCCTTGATCAGAGCAGGGATGGCCTTGATCAGAGCATTGATGACATTGATCAGAGCAGGGATGGCCTTGATCAGAACAGTGATGACATTGATCAGAGCAGGGATGGCCTTGATCAGAGCAGGGATGGCCTTGATCAGAACAGTGATGACATTGATCAGAGCAGTGATGGCCTTGATCAGAGCAGGGACGGCCTTGATCAGAGCAGGGATGACCTTGATCACAGCAGTGATGACATTGATCAGAGCAGTGATGACATTGATCAGAGCAGTGATGGCCTTGATCAGAGTAGTGATGACATTGATCAGAGCAGGGATGGCCTTGATCAGAGCAGTGATGACATTGATCAGAACAGTGATGACATTGATCAGAGCAGTGATGGCCTTGATCAGAGTAGTGATGACATTGATCAGAGCAGGGATGGCCTTGATCAGAGCAGGGATGGCCTTGATCAGAGTAGTGATGACATTGATCAGAGCAGTGATGACATTGATCAGAGCAGGGATGACATTGATCAGAGCAGTGATGGCCTTGATCAGAGCAGTGATGGCCTTGATCAGAGCAGGGATGGCCTTGATCAGAGCAGTGATGGCCTTGACCAGAGCAGGATGGCCTTGGTCAGAGCAGGGATGGCCTTGATCAGAGCAGGAATGGCCTTGATCAGAGCAGGGATGGCCTTTATCAGAGCAGTGATGACATTGATCAGAGCACGGATGACCTTGATCAGATCAGTGATGACCTTCATCAGAGCAGGGATAGCCTTGATCAGAGCAGTGATGACATTGATAAGAGCATGAATGGCCTTGATCAGAGCAGTGATGGCATTGATCAGAACAGGTATGACATTGATCAGAGCAGGGATGGCCTTGATCAGAGCAGGGATGGCCTTGATCAGAGCAGGGATGGCCTTGATCAGAGCAGTGATGACATTGATCAGAGCAGGGATAGCCTTGATCAGAGCAGGGATGGCCTTGATCAGAGCAGGGATGGCCTTGATCAGAGCAGGGATGGCCTTGATCAGAGCAGTGATGATATTGATCAGAGCAGGAATGGCCTTAATCAGAGCAGTGATGGCCTTGATCAGAGCAGGGATGGCCTTGATCAGAGCAGGGATGGCCTTGATCAGAGCAGTGATGACGATGATCAGAGCAGGGATGACCTTGATCAGAGCAGGGATGGCCTTGATCAGAGCAGTGATGACATTGATCATAGCAAAAATGGCCTTGATCAGAGCAGGGATGGCCTTGATCAGAGCATTGATGACATTGATCAGAGCAGGGATGGCCTTGATCAGAACAGTGATGACATTGATCAGAGCAGTGATGGCCTTGATCAGAGCTGGGATGGCCTTGATCAGAGCAGGGACGGCCTTGATCAGAGCAGGGATGACCTTGATCACAGCAGTGATGACATTGATCAGAGCAGTGATGACATTGATCAGAGCAGTGATGGCCTTGATCAGAGTAGTGATGACATTGATCAGAGCAGGGATGGCCTTGATCAGAGCAGTGATGACATTGATCAGAGCAGTGATGACATTGATCAGAGCAGTGATGGCCTTGATCAGAGTAGTGATGACATTGATCAGAGCAGGGATGGCCTTGATCAGAGTAGTGATGACATTGATCAGAGCAGTGATGACATTGATCAGAGCAGGGATGACATTGATCAGAGCAGTGATGGCCTTGATCAGAGCAGTGATGGCCTTGATCAGAGCAGGGATGGCCTTGATCAGAGCAGTGATGGCCTTGACCAGAGCAGGATGGCCTTGGTCAGAGCAGGGATGGCCTTGATCAGAGCAGGAATGGCCTTGATCAGAGCAGGGATGGCCTTGATCAGAGCAGGATGGCCTTGATCAGAGCAGGATGGCCTTGATCAGAGCAGGGATGGCCTTGATCAGAGCAGTGATGACATTGATCAGAGCAGTGATGGCCTTGATCAGAGCAGTGATGACATTGATCAGAGCAGGGATTTCCTAAATCAGAGCAGGGATGGCCTTGATCAGAGCAGTGATGACATTGATCAGAGCAGGGATGACCTTGATCAGAGCAGGGATGGCCTTGATCAGAGCAGTGATGGCCTTGATCAGAGCAGGGATGGCCTTGATCAGAGCAGGGATGACATTGATCAGAGCAGGGATGGCCTTGATCAGAGCAGTGATGACATTGATCAGAGCACAGATGACCTTGATCAGAGCAGTGATAACTTCCATCAGAGCAGGGATGACATTGATCAGAGCAGTGATGACATTGATCAGAGCAGGGATGGCCTTGATCAGAGCAGGGATGACATTGATCAGAGCAGGGATGGCCTTGATCAGAGCAGTGATGACATTGATCAGAGCAGGGATGGCCTTGATCAGAGCAGTGATGACATTGATCAGAGCACGGATGACCTTGATCAGAGCAGGGATGGCCTTGATCAGAGCTGGGATGACATTGATCAGAGCAGGGATGGCCTTGATCAGAGCAGGGATGGCCTTGATCACAGCAGGGATGACATTGATCAGAGCAGGGATGGCCTTGATCAGAGCAGTGATGACATTGATCAGAGCACGGATGACCTTGATCAGATCAGTGATGACCTTCATCAGAGCAGGGATAGCCTTGATCAGAGCAGTGATGACATTGATCAGAGCAGTGATGGCCTTGATCAGAGTAGTGATGACATTGATCAGAGCAGGGATGGCCTTGATCAGAGCAGTGATGACATTGATCAGAGCAGTGATGACATTGATCAGAGCAGTGATGGCCTTGATCAGAGTAGTGATGACATTGATCAGAGCAGGGATGGCCTTGATCAGAGTAGTGATGACATTGATCAGAGCAGTGATGACATTGATCAGAGCAGGGATGACATTGATCAGAGCAGTGATGGCCTTGATCAGAGCAGTGATGGCCTTGATCAGAGCAGGGATGGCCTTGATCAGAGCAGTGATGGCCTTGACCAGAGCAGGATGGCCTTGGTCAGAGCAGGGATGGCCTTGATCAGAGCAGGAATGGCCTTGATCAGAGCAGGGATGGCCTTGATCAGAGCAGGATGGCCTTGATCAGAGCAGGATGGCCTTGATCAGAGCAGGGATGGCCTTGATCAGAGCAGTGATGACATTGATCAGAGCAGTGATGGCCTTGATCAGAGCAGTGATGACATTGATCAGAGCAGGGATTTCCTAAATCAGAGCAGGGATGGCCTTGATCAGAGCAGTGATGACATTGATCAGAGCAGGGATGACCTTGATCAGAGCAGGGATGGCCTTGATCAGAGCAGTGATGGCCTTGATCAGAGCAGGGATGGCCTTGATCAGAGCAGGGATGACATTGATCAGAGCAGGGATGGCCTTGATCAGAGCAGTGATGACATTGATCAGAGCACAGATGACCTTGATCAGAGCAGTGATAACTTCCATCAGAGCAGGGATGACATTGATCAGAGCAGTGATGACATTGATCAGAGCAGGGATGGCCTTGATCAGAGCAGGGATGACATTGATCAGAGCAGGGATGGCCTTGATCAGAGCAGTGATGACATTGATCACAGCAGGGATGGCCTTGATCAGAGCAGTGATGACATTGATCAGAGCACGGATGACCTTGATCAGAGCAGGGATGGCCTTGATCAGAGCTGGGATGACATTGATCAGAGCAGGGATGGCCTTGATCAGAGCAGGGATGGCCTTGATCACAGCAGGGATGACATTGATCAGAGCAGGGATGGCCTTGATCAGAGCAGTGATGACATTGATCAGAGCACGGATGACCTTGATCAGATCAGTGATGACCTTCATCAGAGCAGGGATAGCCTTGATCAGAGCAGTGATGACATTGATAAGAGCATGAATGGCCTTGATCAGAGCAGTGATGACATTGATCAGAACAGGTATGACATTGATCAGAGCAGGGATGGCCTTGATCAGAGCAGGGATGGCCTTGATCAGAGCAGGGATGGCCTTGATCAGAGCAGGGATGGCCTTAATCAGAGCAGTGATGACATTGATCAGAGCAGGGATAGCCTTGATCAGAGCAGGGATGGCCTTGATCAGAGCAGGGATGGCCTTGATCAGAGCAGGGATGGCCTTGATCAGAGCAGTGATGATATTGATCAGAGCAGGAATGGCCTTAATCAGAGCAGTGATGGCCTTGATCAGAGCAGGGATGGCCTTGATCAGAGCAGGGATGGCCTTGATCAGAGCAGTGATGACGATGATCAGAGCAGGGATGACCTTGATCAGAGCAGGGATGGCCTTGATCAGAGCAGTGATGACATTGATCATAGCAAAAATGGCCTTGATCAGAGCAGGGATGGCCTTGATCAGAGCATTGATGACATTGATCAGAGCAGGGATGGCCTTGATCAGAACAGTGATGACATTGATCAGAGCAGGGATGGCCTTGATCAGAGCAGGGATGGCCTTGATCAGAACAGTGATGACATTGATCAGAGCAGTGATGGCCTTGATCAGAGCTGGGATGGCCTTGATCAGAGCAGGGACGGCCTTGATCAGAGCAGGGATGACCTTGATCACAGCAGTGATGACATTGATCAGAGCAGTGATGACATTGATCAGAGCAGTGATGGCCTTGATCAGAGTAGTGATGACATTGATCAGAGCAGGGATGGCCTTGATCAGAGCAGTGATGACATTGATCAGAGCAGTGATGACATTGATCAGAGCAGTGATGACATTGATCAGAGCAGTGATGGCCTTGATCAGAGTAGTGATGACATTGATCAGAGCAGGGACGGCCTTGATTAGAGCAGTGATGACCTTGATCACAGCAGTGATGACATTGATCAGAGCAGTGATGACATTGATCAGAGCAGGGATGGCCTTGATCAGAGTAGTGATGACATTGATCAGAGCAGGGATGGCCTTGATCAGAGCAGTGATGACATTGATCAGAGCAGTGATGACATTGATCAGAGCAGTGATGACATTGATCAGAGCAGGGATGACATTGATCAGAGCAGGGATGACATTGATCAGAGCAGAGATGGCCTTGATCAGAGTAGTGATGACATTGATCAGAGCAGTGATGGCCTTGATCAGAGCAGGGATAGCCTTGATCAGAGTAGTGATGACATTGATCAGAGCAGGGATGGCCTTGATCAGAGCAGTGATGACATTGATCAGAGCAGGGATAGCCTTGATCAGAGTAGTGATGACATTGATCAGAGCAGGGATGACCTTGATCAGAGCAGTGATGACATTGATCAGAGCAGGGATGGCCTTGTTCAGAGTAGTGATGACATTGATCAGAGTAGTGATGACATTGATCAGAGCAGTAATGGCATTGATCAGAGCAGTGATGACATTGTTCAGAGCAGTGATGACCTTGATCAGAGCAGGGATAGCCTTGATCAGAGTAGTGATGACATTGATCAGAGCAGGGATGACCTTGATCAGAGCAGTGATGACATTGATCAGAGCAGGGATGGCCTTGATCAGAGCAGTGATGACATTGATCAGAGCAGGGATGGCCTTGATCAGAGCAGGGATAGCCTTGATCAGAGCAGTGATGACATTGATCAGAGTAGTGATGACATTGATCAGAGCAGTAATGGCCTTGATCAGAGCAGTGATGACATTGATCAGAGCAGGGATGGCCTTGATCAGAGCAGGGATAGCCTTGATCAGAGCAGTGATGACATTGATCAGAGCAGGGATGGCCTTGATCAGAGCAGGGATGGCCTTGATCAGAGCAGTGATGACATTGATCAGAGCAGGGATAGCCTTGATCAGAGCAGGGATGGCCTTGATCAGAGCAGGGATGGCCTTGATCAGAGCAGTGATGACATTGATCAGAGCAGGGATAGCCTTGATCAGAGCAGGGATGGCCTTGATCAGAGCAGGAATGGCCTTGATCAGAGCAGTGATGACATTGATCAGAGCAGTGATGGCCTTGATCAGAGCAGGGATGGCCTTGATCAGAGCAGTGATGACATTGATCAGAGTAGTGATGACATTGATCAGAGCAGTGATGGCCTTGATCAGAGCAGTGATGACATTGATCAGAGCAGGGATAGCCTTGATCAGAGCAGGGATGGCCTTGATCAGAGTAGTGATGACATTGATCAGAGTAGTGATGACATTGATCAGAGCAGTGATGGCCTTGATCCGAGCAGTAATGACATTGATCAGAGCAGTGATGGCCTTGATCAGAGTAGTAATGACATTGATCAGATCAGGGATGACATTGATCAGAGCAGGGATGGCCTTGATCAGAGCAGGGATGGCCTTGATCAGAGCAGGGATGGCCTTGATCAGAGCAGTGATGATATTGATCAGAGCAGGGATGGCCTTCATCAGAGCAGGGATGGCCTTGATCAGAGCAGGGATGGCCTTGATCAGAGCAGGGATGACATTGATCAGAGCAGTGATGACATTGATCAGATCAGGGATGGCCTTGATCAGAGCAGTGATGACATTGATCAGAGCAGGGATGACACTGATCAGAGCAGGGATGGCCTTGATTAGAGCAGTGATGACATTGATCAGAGTAGTGATGGCCTTGATCAGAGTAGTGATGACATTGATCAGAGCAGGGATGGCCTTGATCAGAGCAGGGATGACATTGATCAGAGCAGTGATGGCCTTGACCAGAGTAGTGATGACATTGATCAGAGCAGGGATAGCCTTGATCAGAGCAGGGATGGCCTTGATCAGAGCAGTGATGACATTGATCAGAGCAGTGATGGCCTTGATCAGAGCAGGGATGGCCTTGATCAGAGCATTGATGACATTGATCAGAGCAGGGATGGCCTTGATCAGAACAGTGATGACATTGATCAGAGCAGGGATGGCCTTGATCAGAGCAGGGATGGCCTTGATCAGAACAGTGATGACATTGATCAGAGCAGTGATGGCCTTGATCAGAGCTGGGATGGCCTTGATCAGAGCAGGGACGGCCTTGATCAGAGCAGGGATGACCTTGATCACAGCAGTGATGACATTGATCAGAGCAGTGATGACATTGATCAGAGCAGTGATGGCCTTGATCAGAGTAGTGATGACATTGATCAGAGCAGGGATGGCCTTGATCAGAGCAGTGATGACATTGATCAGAGCAGTGATGACATTGATCAGAGCAGTGATGGCCTTGATCAGAGTAGTGATGACATTGATCAGAGCAGGGACGGCCTTGATCAGAGCAGTGATGACCTTGATCACAGCAGTGATGACATTGATCAGAGCAGTGATGACATTGATCAGAGCAGGGATGGCCTTGATCAGAGTAGTGATGACATTGATCAGAGCAGGGATGGCCTTGATCAGAGCAGTGATGACATTGATCAGAGCAGTGATGACATTGATTAGAGCAGTGATGACATTGATCAGAGCAGGGATGACATTGATCAGAGCAGGGATGACATTGATCAGAGCAGAGATGGCCTTGATCAGAGTAGTGATGACATTGATCAGAGCAGTGATGGCCTTGATCAGAGCAGGGATAGCCTTGATCAGAGTAGTGATGACATTGATCAGAGCAGGGATGGCCTTGATCAGAGCAGTGATGACATTGATCAGAGCAGTGATGACATTGATCAGAGCAGTGATGACCTTGATCAGAGCAGTGATGACATTGATCAGAGCAGGGATGGCCTTGTTCAGAGTAGTGATGACATTGATCAGAGTAGTGATGACATTGATCAGAGCAGTAATGGCATTGATCAGAGCAGTGATGACATTGTTCAGAGCAGTGATGACCTTGATCAGAGCAGGGATAGCCTTGATCAGAGCAGGGATGACATTGATCAGAGCAGGGATGACCTTGATCAGAGTAGTGATGACATTGATCAGAGCAGGGATGACCTTGATCAGAGCAGTGATGACATTGATCAGAGCAGGGATGGCCTTGTTCAGAGTAGTGATGACATTGATCAGAGTAGTGATGACATTGATCAGAGCAGTAATGGCCTTGATCAGAGCAGTGATGACATTGATCAGAGCAGGGATGGCCTTGATCAGAGCAGGGATAGCCTTGATCAGAGCAGTGATGACATTGATCAGAGCAGGGATGGCCTTGATCAGAGCAGGGATGGCCTTGATCAGAGCAGTGATGACATTGATCAGAGCAGGGATAGCCTTGATCAGAGCAGGGATGGCCTTGATCAGAGCAGGGATGGCCTTGATCAGAGCAGTGATGACATTGATCAGAGCAGGGATAGCCTTGATCAGAGCAGGGATGGCCTTGATCAGAGCAGGAATGGCCTTGATCAGAGCAGTGATGACATTGATCAGAGCAGTGATGGCCTTGATCAGAGCAGGGATGGCCTTGATCAGAGCAGTGATGACATTGATCAGAGTAGTGATGACATTGATCAGAGCAGTGATGGCCTTGATCAGAGCAGTGATGACATTGATCAGAGCAGGGATAGCCTTGATCAGAGCAGGGATGGCCTTGATCAGAGTAGTGATGACATTGATCAGAGTAGTGATGACATTGATCAGAGCAGTGATGGCCTTGATCAGAGTAGTGATGACATTGATCAGAGCAGGGATAGCCTTGATCAGAGCAGGGATGGCCTTGATCAGAGCAGGGATGGCCTTGATCAGAGCAGTGATGATATTGATCAGAGCAGGGATGGCCTTCATCAGAGCAGGGATGGCCTTGATCAGAGCAGGGATGGCCTTGATCAGAGCAGGGATGACATTGATCAGAGCAGTGATGACATTGATCAGATCAGGGATGGCCTTGATCAGAGCAGTGATGACATTGATCAGAGCAGGGATGACACTGATCAGAGCAAGGATGGCCTTGATTAGAGCAGTGATGACATTGATCAGAGTAGTGATGGCCTTGATCAGAGTAGTGATGACATTGATCAGAGCAGGGATGGCCTTGATCAGAGCAGGGATGACATTGATCAGAGCAGTGATGGCCTTGATCAGAGTAGTGATGACATTGATCAGAGCAGGGATAGCCTTGATCAGAGCAGGGATGGCCTTGGTCAGAGCAGTGATGACATTGATCAGAGCAGGGATGGCCTTGATCAGAGCAGGGATGGCCTTGATCAGAGCAGGGATGGCCTTGATCAGAGCAGTGATGACATTGATCATAGCAGGAATGGCCTTGATCAGAGCAGGGATGGCCTTGATCAGAGCATTGATGACATTGATCAGAGCAGGGATGGCCTTGATCAGAACAGTGATGACATTGATCAGAGCAGGGATGGCCTTGATCAGAGCAGGGATGGCCTTGATCAGAGCTGGGATGTCCTTGATCAGAGTAGTGATGACATTGATCAGAGTAGTGATGACATTGATCAGAGCAGTAATGGCCTTGATCAGAGCAGTGATGACATTGATCAGAGCAGGGATGGCCTTGATCAGAGCACGGATGGCCTTGATCAGAGCAGTGATGATATTGATCAGAGCAGGGATGGCCTTGATCAGAGCAGTGATGACATTGATAAGAGCAGGGATGGCCTTGATCAGAGGAGGGATGGCCTTGATCAGAGCAGTGATGACATTGATCAGAGCAGGGATGGCCTTAATGAGAGCAGTGATGGCCTTGATCATAGCAGTGATGATATTGATCAGAGCAGGGATGGCCTTGATCAGAGCAGGGATGGCCTTGATCAGAGCAGTGATGACATTGATCAGAGCAGGGATGGCCTTGATCAGAGCAGTGATGATATTGATCAGAGCAGGGATGGCCTTAATCAGAGCAGTGATGGCCTTGATCAGAGCAGGGATGGCCTTGATCAGAGCAGGGATGGCCTTGATCAGAGCAGTGATGACAGTGATAAGAGTAGTGATGACATTGATCAGAGCAGGGATGGCCTTGATCAGAGGAGGGATGGCCTTGATCAGAGCAGTGATGGCCTTAATCAGAGCAGTGATGGCCTTGATCAGAGCAGGGATGGCCTTGATCAGAGCAGGGATGGCCTTGATCAGAGCAGTGATGATATTGATCAGAGCAGGGATGGCCTTGATCAGAGCAGTGATGACATTGATAAGAGCAGGGATGGCCTTGATCAGAGGAGGGATGGCCTTAATGAGAGCAGTGATGGCCTTGATCAGAGCAGGGATGGCCTTGATCAGAGCAGTGATGACATTGATTAGAGCAGTGATGACATTGATCAGAGTAGTGATGACATTGATCAGAGCAGTGATGGCCTTGATCAGAGTAGTGATGACATTGATCAGAGCAGGGATAGCCTTGATCAGAGCAGGGATGGCCTTGATCAGAGCAGGGATGGCCTTGATCAGAGCAGAGATGGCCTTGATCAGAGCAGTGATGACATTGATCAGAGCAGAGATGGCCTTGACCAGAGCAGGGATGACATTGATCAGAGCAGTGATGACATTGATCAGTGCAGGGATGGCCTTGATCAGAGCAGTGATGGCCTTGATCAGAGCAGTGATGACATTGATCAGAGAAGGGATGGCCTTGATTAGAGCAGTGATGACATTGATCAGAGTAGTGATGACATTGATCAGAGCAGGGATGACATTGATCAGAGCAGTGATGGCCTTGATCAGAGTAGTGATGACATTGATCAGAGCAGGGATGACATTGATCAGAGCAGTGATGGCCTTGATCAGAGCAGTGATGACATTGATCAGAGCAGGGATGACACTGATCAGAGCAGTGATGGCCTTGATTAGAGCAGTGATGACATTGATCAGAGTAGTGATGACATTGATCAGAGCAGTGATGGCCTTGATCAGAGTAGTGATGACATTGATCAGAGCAGGGATAGCCTTGATCAGAGCAGGGATGGCCTTGATCAGAGCAGTGATGACATTGATCAGAGCAGGGATGGCCTTGATCAGAGTAGTGATGACATTGTTCAGAGTAGTAATGACATTGATCAGAGCAGTAATGGCCTTGATCAGAGCAGTGATCACATTGATCAGAGCAGGGATGGCCTTGATCAGAGCAGGGATGGCCTTGATCAGAGTAGTGATGACATTGATCAGAGCAGTGATGGCCTTGATCAGAGTAGTGATGACATTAATCAGAGCAGGGATAGCCTTGATCAGAGCAGGGATGGCCTTGATCAGAGCAGGGATGGCCTTGATCAGAACAGTGATGACATTGATCAGAGCAGGGATGGCCTTGATCAGAGCAGTGATGGCATTGATCAGAGCAGTGATGGTCTTGATCAGAGCAGGGATGGCCTTAATCAGAGCAGTGATGGCCTTGATCAGAGCAGGGATGGCCTTGATCAGAGCAGGGATGGCCTTGATCAGAGCAGTGATGATATTGATCAGAGCAGGGATGACCTTAATCAGAGCAGTGATGGCCTTGATCAGAGCAGGGAAGGCCTTGATCAGAGGAGGGATGGCCTTGATCAGAGCAGGGATGGCCTTAATCAGAGCAGTGATGGCCTTGATCAGAGCAGGGATGGCCTTGATCAGAGCAGTGATGATATTGATCAGAGCAGGGATGGCCTTGATCAGAGCAGTGATGACATTGATACGAGCAGGGATGGCCTTGATCAGAGCAGGGATGGCCTTGATCAGAGCAGTGATGGCCTTGATCAGAGCAGGGATGGCCTTGATCAGAGCAGGGATGGCCTTGATCAGAGCAGTGATGACATTGATCAGAGCAGGGATGGCCTTGATCAGAGGAGGGATGGCCTTAATCAGATCAGTGATGGCCTTGATCAGTGCAGGGATGGCCTTGATCAGAGCAGGGATGGCCTTGATCAGAGCAGGGATGACATTGATCAGAGCAGGGATGGCCTTGATCAGAGCAGTGATGACATTGATCAGAGCACGGATGACCTTGATCAGAGCAGTGATGACCTTCATCAGAGCAGGGATGACATTGATCAGAGCAGGGATGACCTTGGTCAGAGCAGGGAGGGCCTTGATCAGAGCAGGGATGGCCTTGATCAGAGCAGTGATGACCTTGATCAGAGCAGGGATGACATTGATCAGAGCAGTGATGACATTGATCAGAGCAGGGATGGCCTTGATCAGAGCAGGGATGACCTTGATCAGAACAGGGATAGCCTTGTTCAGAGCAGGGATGGCCTTGATCAGAGCAGGGATGGCCTTGATCAGAGCAGTGATGACATTGATCAGAGCAGGGATGGCCTTGATCAGAGCAGGGATGGCCTTAATCAGAGCAGTGATGGCCTTGATCAGAGCAGGGATGGCCTTGATCAGAGCAGGGATGGCCTTGATCAGAGCAGGGATGGCCTTGATCAGAGCAGGATGGCCTTGATCAGAGCAGGGATGGCCTTGATCAGTGCAGTGATGACATTGATCAGAGCAGGGATGGCCTTGATCAGAGCAGGGATGACATTGATCAGAGCAGGGATGGCCTTGATCAGAGCAGGAATGACCTTGATCAGATCAGGGATGACATTGATCAGAGCAGGGATGGCCTTGATCAGAGCAGTGATGACATTGATCAGAGCACGGATGACCTTGATCAGAGCAGTGATGACCTTCATCAGAGCAGGGATAGCCTTGATCAGAGCAGTGATGACATTGATCAGAGCAGGAATGGCCTTGATCAGAGCAGTGATGACATTGATCAGAACAGGGATGACATTGATCAGAGCAGGTATGGCCTTGATCAGAGCAGGGATGGCCTTGATCAGAGCAGGGATGGCCTTAATCAGAGCAGTGATGACATTGATCAGAGCAGTGATGACCTTGATCAGAGCAGTGATGACATTGATCAGAGCAGGGATGGCCTTGATCAGAGCAGGGATGGCCTTGATCAGAGCAGTGATGGCCTTGATCAGAGCAGGGATGGCCTTGATCAGAGCAGGGATGGCCTTGATCAGAGCAGGTATGGCCTTGATCAGAGCAGGGATGGCCTTTATCAGAGCAGGGATGGCCTTGATCAGAGCAGGGATGATCTTCATCAGAGCAGGAATGGCCTTGATCAGAGCAGGGATGGCCTTGATCAGAGCAGGGATGGCCTTGATCAGAACAGGGATGACATTGATCAGAGCAGGGATGACCTTGATCAGAGCAGGGATGGCCTTGATCAGAGCAGGGATGGCCTTGATCAGAACAGGGATGACATTGATCAGAGCAGGGATGGCCTTGATCAGAGCAGGGATGGCCTTGATCAGAGCAGGGATGGCCTTGATCAGAGCAAGGATGGCCTTAATCAGAGCAGTGATGACATTGATCAGAGCAGTGATGACCTTGATCAGAGCAGTGATGACATTGATCAGAGCAGTGATGGCCTTGATCAGAGCAGTGATGACATTGATCAGAGCAGGGATAGCCTTGATCAGAGCAGGGATGGCCTTGATCAGAGTAGTGAAGACATTGATCAGAGTAGTGATGACATTGATCAGAGCAGTGATGGCCTTGATCAGAGTAGTGATGACATTGATCAGAGCAGGGATAGCCTTGATCAGAGCAGGGATGGCCTTGATCAGAGCAGGGATGGCCTTGATCAGAGCAGTGATGATATTGATCAGAGCAGGGATGGCCTTCATCAGAGCAGGGATGGCCTTGATCAGAGCAGGGATGGCCTTGATCAGAGCAGAGATGGCCTTGACCAGAGCAGGGATGACATTGATCAGAGCAGTGATGACATTGATCAGAGCAGGGATGGCCTTGATCAGACCAGTGATGACATTGATCAGAGCAGGGATAGCCTTGATCAGAGCAGGGATGGCCTTGATCAGAGCAGTGATAACATTGATCAGAGCAGTGATGGCCTTGATCAGAGCAGGGATGACATTGATCAGAGCAGTGATGGCCTTGATCAGAGTAGTGATGACATTGATCAGAGCAGGGATGACACTGATCAGAGCAGGGATGACATTGATCAGAGTAGTGATGACATTGATCAGAGCAGGGATGGCCTTGATCAGAGTAGTGATGACATTGATCAGAGCAGGGATGACATTGATCAGAGCAGTGATGGCCTTGATCAGAGTAGTGATGACATTGATCAGAGCAGGGATGACATTGATCAGAGCAGTGATGGCCTTGATCAGAGTAGTGATGACATTGATCAGAGCAGGGATGGCCTTGATCAGAGCAGTGATGACATTGATCAGAGCAGTGATGGCCTTGATCAGAGCAGGGATGACATTGATCAGAGCAGGGATGGCCTTGATCAGAGCAGTGATGACATTGATCAGAGCAGTGATGGCCTTGATCAGAGCAGGGATGACATTGATCAGAGCAGTGATGGCCTTGATCAGAGTAGTGATGACATTGATCAGAGCAGGGATAGCCTTGATCAGAGCAGGGATGGCCTTGATCAGAGCAGTGATGACATTGATCAGAGCAGTGATGGCCTTGATCAGAGCAGGGATGGCCTTGATCAGAGTAGTGATGACATTGTTCAGAGTAGTAATGACATTGATCAGAGCAGTAATGGCCTTGATCAGAGCAGTGATGACATTGATCAGAGCAGGGATGGCCTTGATCAGAGCAGGGATGGCCTTGATCAGAGTAGTGATGACATTGATCAGAGCAGTGATGGCCTTGATCAGAGTAGTGATGACATTAATCAGAGCAGGGATAGCCTTGATCAGAGCAGGGATGGCCTTGATCAGAGCAGGGATGGCCTTGATCAGAACAGTGATGACATTGATCAGAGCAGGGATGGCCTTGATCAGAGCAGTGATGGCATTGATCAGAGCAGTGATGGTCTTGATCAGAGCAGGGATGGCCTTAATCAGAGCAGTGATGGCCTTGATCAGAGCAGGGATGGCCTTGATCAGAGCAGGGATGGCCTTGATCAGAGCAGTGATGATATTGATCAGAGCAGGGATGGCCTTAATCAGAGCAGTGATGGCCTTGATCAGAGCAGGGATGGCCTTGATCAGAGCAGGGATGGCCTTGATCAGAGCAGTGATGACATTGATAAGAGCAGTGATGACATTGATCAGAGGAGGGATGGCCTTGATCAGAGCAGGGATGGCCTTAATCAGAGCAGTGATGGCCTTGATCAGAGCAGGGATGGCCTTGATCAGAGCAGGGATGGCCTTGATCAGAGCAGTGATGATATTGATCAGAGCAGGGATGGCCTTGATCAGAGGAGGGATGGCCTTGATCAGAGCAGGGATGACATTGATCAGAGCAGGGATGGCCTTGATCAGAGGAGGGATGGCCTTAATCAGAGCAGTGATGGCCTTGATCAGAGCAGGGATGGCCTTGATCAGAGCAGGGATGGCCTTGATCAGAGCAGTGATGACATTGATCAGAGCAGGGATGGCCTTGATCAGAGGAGGGATGGCCTTGATCAGAGCAGGGATGACATTGATCAGAGCAGGGATGGCCTTGATCAGAGCAGTGATGACATTGATCAGAGCACGGATGACCTTGATCAGAGCAGTGATGACCTTCATCAAAGCAGGGATGACATTGATCAGAGCAGGGATGACATTGATCAGAGCAGGGATGGCCTTGATCAGAGCAGTGATGACATTGATCAGAGCACGGATGACCTTGATCAGAGCAGTGATGACCTTCATCAGAGCAGGGATAGCCTTGATCAGAGCAGTGATGACATTGATCAGAGCAGGAATGGCCTTGATCAGAGCAGTGATGACATTGATCAGAACAGGGATGACATTGATCAGAGCAGGTATGGCCTTGATCAGAGCAGGGATAGCCTTGATCAGAGCAGGGATGGCCTTAATCAGAGCAGTGATGACATTGATCAGAGCAGTGATGACCTTGATCAGAGCAGTGATGACATTGATCAGAGCAGGGATGGCCTTGATCAGAGCAGGGATGGCCTTGATCAGAGCAGTGATGGCCTTGATCAGAGCAGGGATGGCCTTGATCAGAGCACGGATGGCCTTGATCAGAGCAGGTATGGCCTTGATCAGAGCAGGGATGGCCTTTATCAGAGCAGGGATGGCCTTGATCAGAGCAGGGATGACCTTCATCAGAGCAGGAATGGCCTTGATCAGAGCAGGGATGGCCTTGATCAGAACAGGGATGGCCTTGATCAGAACAGGGATGACATTGATCAGAGCAGGGATGGCCTTGATCAGAGCAGGGATGGCCTTGATCAGAGCAGGGATGGCCTTGATCAGAACAGGGATGACATTGATCAGAGCAGGGATGGCCTTGATCAGAGCAGGGATGGCCTTGCTCAGAGCAGGGATGGCCTTGATCAGAGCAAGGATGGCCTTAATCAGAGCAGTGATGACATTGATCAGAGCAGTGATGACATTGATCAGAGCAGTGATGGCCTTGATCAGAGCAGGGATGGCCTTGATCAGAGCAGGGATGGCCTTAATCAGAGCAGTGATGGCCTTGATCAGAGCAGTGATGGCCTTGATCAGAGCAGGGATGGCCTTGATCAGAGCAGTGATGGCCTTGATCAGAGCAGGGATGACATTGATCAGAGCAGGGTTGGCCTTGATCAGAGCAGGAATGGCCTTGATCAGAGCAGGGATGGCCTTGATCAGAGCAGTGATGGCCTTGATCAGAGCAGGATGGCCTTGATCAGAGCAGGGATGGCCTTGATCAGAGCAGGGATGGCCTTGATCAGAGCAGTGATGACATTGATCAGAGCAGGGATGGCCTTGATCAGAGCAGGAATGGCCTTGATCAGAGCAGGGATGGCCTTGATCAGAGCAGGGATGGCCTTGATCAGAGCAGGGATGGCCTTTATCAGAGCAGGGATGGCCTTGATCAGAGCAGGGATGACCTTCATCAGAGCAGGAATGGCCTTGATCAGAGCAGGGATGGCCTTGATCAGAGCAGTGATGGCCTTGATCAGAACAGGGATGACATTGATCAGAGCAGGGATGGCCTTGATCAGAGCAGGGATGGCCTTGATCAGAGCAGGGATGGCCTTGATCAGAACAGGGATGACATTGATCAGAGCAGGGATGGCCTTGATCAGAGCAGGGATGGCCTTGATCAGAGCAGGGATTGCCTTGATCAGAGTAGGGATGGCCTTGATCAGAGCAGGAATGGCCTTGATCAGAGCAGGGATGACATTGATCAGAGCAGTGATGACATTGATCAGAGCAGTGATGACCTTGATCAGAGCAGTGATGACATTGATCAGAGCAGTGATGGCCTTGATCAGGGCAGGGATGGCCTTGATCAGAGCAGTGATGACATTGATCAGAGCAGGGATGGCCTTGATCAGAGCAGGAATGGCCTTGATCAGAGCAGGGATGACCTTGATCAGAGCAGTGATGGCCTTGATCAGGGCAGGGATGGCCTTGATCAGAGCAGTGATGACATTGATCTGAGCAGGGATGGCCTTGATCAGAGCAGGAATGGCCTTGATCAGAGCAGGGATGGCCTTGATCAGAGCAGGGATGGCCTTGATCAGAGTAGGGATGGCCTTAATCAGAGCAGTGATGGCCTTGATCAGAGCAGTGATGGCCTTGATCAGAGCAGGAATGGCCTTGATCAGAGCAGGGATGGCCTTGATCAGAGCAGTGATGGCCTTGATCAGAGCAGGATGGCCTTGATCAGAGCAGGGATGGCCTTGATCAGAGCAGGGATGGCCTTGATCAGAGCAGTGATGACATTGATCAGAGCAGGGATGGCCTTGATCAGAGCAGGAATGGCCTTGATCAGAGCAGGGATGGCCTTGATCAGAGCAGGGATGGCCTTGATCAGAGCAGGGATGGCCTTTATCAGAGCAGGGATGGCCTTGATCAGAGCAGGGATGACCTTCATCAGAGCAGGAATGGCCTTGATCAGAGCAGGGATGGCCTTGATCAGAGCAGGGATGGCCTTGATCAGAACAGGGATGACATTGATCAGAGCAGGGATGGCCTTGATCAGAGCAGGGATGGCCTTGATCAGAGCAGGGATGGCCTTGATCAGAACAGGGATGACATTGATCAGAGCAGGGATGGCCTTGATCAGAGCAGGGATGGCCTTGATCAGAGCAGGGATGGCCTTGATCAGAGTAGGGATGGCCTTGATCAGAGCAGGAATGGCCTTGATCAGAGCAGGGATGACATTGATCAGAGCAGTGATGACATTGATCAGAGCAGTGATGACCTTGATCAGAGCAGTGATGACATTGATCAGAGCAGTGATGGCCTTGATCAGGGCAGGGATGGCCTTGATCAGAGCAGTGATGACATTGATCAGAGCAGGGATGGCCTTGATCAGAGCAGGAATGGCCTTGATCAGAGCAGGGATGACCTTGATCAGAGCAGTGATGGCCTTGATCAGGGCAGGGATGGCCTTGATCAGAGCAGTGATGACATTGATCTGAGCAGGGATGGCCTTGATCAGAGCAGGAATGGCCTTGATCAGAGCAGGGATGGCCTTGATCAGAGCAGGGATGGCCTTGATCAGAGTAGGGATGGCCTTAATCAGAGCAGTGATGGCCTTGATCAGAGCAGTGATGGCCTTGATCAGAGCAGTGATGGCCTTGATCAGAGCAGGATGGCCTTGATCAGAGCAGGGATGGCCTTGATCAGAGCAGGAATGGCCTTGATCAGAGCAGGGATGGCCTTGATCAGAGCAGTGATGGCCTTGATCAGAGCAGGATGGCCTTGATCAGAGCAGGATGGCCTTGATCAGAGCAGGGATGGCCTTGATCAGTGCAGTGATGACATTGATCAGAGCAGGGATTTCCTTGATCAGAGCAGGGATGTCCTTGATCAGAGCAGGGATGGCCTTGATCAGAGCAGTGATGACATTGATCAGAGCAGTGATGGCCTTGATCAGAGCAGTGATGACATTGATAAGAGCAGGGATTTCCTAGATCAGAGCAGGGATGGCCTTAATCAGAGCAGGGATGACCTTGATCAGAGCAGGGATGGCCTTGATCAGAGCAGTGATGGCCTTGATCAGAGCAGGGATGGCTTGATCAGAGCAGGGATGACCTTGATCAGAGCAGGGATGGCCTTGATCAGAGCAGTGATGGCCTTGATCAGAGCAGGGATGGCTTGATCAGAGCAGGGATGACATTGATCAGAGCAGGGATGACATTGATCAGAGCAGTGATGACATTGATCAGAGCACGGATGACCTTGATCAGAGCAGTGATGACCTTCATCAGAGCAGGGATAGCCTTGATCAGAGCAGTGATGACATTGATAAGAGCAGGAATGGCCTTGATCAGAGCAGTGATGACATTGATCAGAACAGGGATGACATTGATCAGAGCAGGGATGGCCTTAATCAGTGCAGGGATGGCCTTGATCAGAGCAGTGATGACATTGATCAGAGCAGGGATAGCCTTGATCAGAGCAGGGATGGCCTTGATCAGAGCAGGGATGGCCTTGATCAGAGCAGTGATGATATTGATCAGAGCAGGGATGGCCTTAATCAGAGCAGTGATGGCCTTGATCAGAGCAGGGATGGCCTTGATCAGAGCAGGGATGGCCTTGATCAGAGCAGGGATGGCCTTGATCAGAGCAGGGATGGCCTTGTTCAGAGCAGTGATGACATTGATCATAGCAGGAATGGCCTTGATCAGAGCAGGGATGGCCTTGATCAGAGCATTGATGACATTGATCAGAGCAGGGATGGCCTTGATCAGAGCAGGGATGGCCTTGATCAGAGCAGTGATGGCATTGATCAGAGCAGTGATGGCCTTGATCAGAGCAGGGATGGCCTTAATCATAGCAGTGATGGCCTTGATCAGAGCAGGGATGGCCTTGATCAGAGCAGGGATGGCCTTGATCAGAGCAGTGATGACATTGATCAGAGCAGGGATGGCCTTGATCAGAGGAGGGATGGCCTTGATCAGAGCAGGGATGACATTGATCAGAGCAGGGATGGCCTTGATCAGAGCAGTGATGACATTGATCAGAGCACGGATGACCTTGATCCGAGCAGTGATGGCCTTGATCAGAACAGTGATGACATTGATCAGAGCAGGGATGGCCTTGATCAGAGCAGGGATGGCCTTGATCAGAGCAGTGATGGCATTGATCAGAGCAGTGATGGCCTTGATCAGAGCAGGGATGGCCTTAATCAGAGCAGGGATGACATTGATCCGAGCAGGGATGGCCTTGATCAGAGCAGGGATGACATTGTTCAGAGCAGGGATGGCCTTGATCAGAGCAGGGATGACATTGATCATAGCAGGAATGGCCTTGATCAGAGCAGGGATGGCCTTGATCAGAACAGTGATGACATTGATCAGAGCAGGGATGGCCTTGATCAGAGCAGGGATGGCCTTGATCAGAGCAGTGATGGCATTGATCAGAGCAGTGATGGCCTTGATCAGAGCAGGGATGGTCTTAATCATAGCAGTGATGGCCTTGATCAGAGCAGGGATGGCCTTGATCAGAGCAGTGATGACATTGATCAGAGCAGGGATGGCCTTGATCAGAGGAGGGATGGCCTTGATCAGAGGAGGGATGGCCTTGATCAGAGCAGTGATGGCCTTGATCAGAGCAGGGATGGCCTTGATCAGAGCAGGGATGGCCTTGATCAGAGCAGTGATGATATTGATCAGAGCAGGGATGGCCTTGATCAGAGCAGTGATGACATTGATAAGAGCAGGGATGGCCTTGATCAGAGGAGGGATGGCCTTAATCAGAGCAGTGATGACCTTGATCAGAGCAGTGATGACCTTCATCAGAGCAGTGATGACATTGATCAGAGCAGTGATGACATTGATCAGAGCAGGGATGGCCTTGATCAGAGCAGTGATGACATTGATCAGAGCAGGGATGGCCTTGATCAGAGGAGGGATGGCCTTGATCAGAGCAGGGATGACATTGATCAGAGCAGGGATGGCCTTGATCAGAGCAGTGATGACATTGATCAGAGCACGGATGACCTTGATCAGAGCAGTGATGACCTTCATCAGAGCAGGGATGGCCTTGATCAGAGCAGTGATGACATTGATCAGAGCAGGAATGACATTGATCATAGCAGTGAGGCCTTGATCAGAGCAGGGATGGCCTTGATCAGAGCAGGGATGGCCTTGATCAGAGCAGGGATGGCCTTAATCAGAGCAGTGATGACATTGATCAGAGCAGTGATGACCTTGATCAGAGCAGTGATGACATTGATCAGAGCAGGGATGGCCTTGATCAGAGCAGGGATGGCCTTGATCAGAGCAGTGATGGCCTTGATCAGAGCAGGGATGGCCTTGATCAGAGCACGGATGGCCTTGATCAGAGCAGGTATGGCCTTGATCAGAGCAGGGATGGCCTTTATCAGAGCAGGGATGGCCTTGATCAGAGCAGGGATGACCTTCATCAGAGCAGGAATGGCCTTGATCAGAGCAGGGATGGCCTTGATCAGAGCAGGGATGGCCTTGATCAGAACAGGGATGACATTGATCAGAGCAGGGATGGCCTTGATCAGAGCAGGGATGGCCTTGATCAGAGCAGGGATGGCCTTGATCAGAACAGGGATGACATTGATCAGAGCAGGGATGGCCTTGATCAGAGCAGGGATGGCCTTGATCAGAGCAGGGATGGCCTTGATCAGAGCAAGGATGGCCTTAATCAGAGCAGTGATGACATTGATCAGAGCAGTGATGACATTGATCAGAGCAGTGATGGCCTTGATCAGAGCAGGGATGGCCTTGATCAGAGCAGGGATGGCCTTAATCAGAGCAGTGATGGCCTTGATCAGAGCAGTGATGGCCTTGATCAGAGCAGGGATGGCCTTGATCAGAGCAGTGATGGCCTTGATCAGAGCAGGGATGACATTGATCAGAGCAGGGTTGGCCTTGATCAGAGCAGGAATGGCCTTGATCAGAGCAGGGATGGCCTTGATCAGAGCAGTGATGGCCTTGATCAGAGCAGGATGGCCTTGATCAGAGCAGGGATGGCCTTGATCAGAGCAGGGATGGCCTTGATCAGAGCAGTGATGACATTGATCAGAGCAGGGATGGCCTTGATCAGAGCAGGAATGGCCTTGATCAGAGCAGGGATGGCCTTGATCAGAGCAGGGATGGCCTTGATCAGAGCAGGGATGGCCTTTATCAGAGCAGGGATGGCCTTGATCAGAGCAGGGATGACCTTCATCAGAGCAGGAATGGCCTTGATCAGAGCAGGGATGGCCTTGATCAGAGCAGGGATGGCCTTGATCAGAACAGGGATGACATTGATCAGAGCAGGGATGGCCTTGATCAGAGCAGGGATGGCCTTGATCAGAGCAGGGATGGCCTTGATCAGAACAGGGATGACATTGATCAGAGCAGGGATTGCCTTGATCAGAGCAGGGATGGCCTTGATCAGAGCAGGGATGGCCTTGATCAGAGCAGGGATGGCCTTAATCAGAGCAGGGATGGCCTTGATCAGAGCAGTGATGACATTGATCAGAGCAGTGATGACATTGATCAGAGCAGTGATGACCTTGATCAGAGCAGTGATGACATTGATCAGAGCAGTGATGGCCTTGATCAGGGCAGGGATGGCCTTGATCAGAGCAGTGATGACATTGATCAGAGCAGGGATGGCCTTGATCAGAGCAGGAATGGCCTTGATCAGAGCAGTGATGACATTGATCTGAGCAGGGATGGCCTTGATCAGAGCAGGAATGGCCTTGATCAGAGCAGGGATGGCCTTGATCAGAGCAGGGATGGCCTTGATCAGAGTAGGGATGGCCTTAATCAGAGCAGTGATGGCCTTGATCAGAACAGTGATGGCCTTGATCAGAGCAGTGATGGCCTTGATCAGAGCAGGATGGCCTTGATCAGAGCAGGGATGGCCTTGATCAGAGCAGGAATGGCCTTGATCAGAGCAGGGATGGCCTTGATCAGAGCAGTGATGGCCTTGATCAGAGCAGGATGGCCTTGATCAGAGCAGGATGGCCTTGATCAGAGCAGGGATGGCCTTGATCAGTGCAGTGATGACATTGATCAGAGCAGGGATTTCCTTGATCAGAGCAGGGATGTCCTTGATCAGAGCAGGGATGGCCTTGATCAGAGCAGTGATGACATTGATCAGAGCAGTGATGGCCTTGATCAGAGCAGTGATGACATTGATCAGAGCAGGGATTTCCTAGATCAGAGCAGGGATGGCCTTAATCAGAGCAGGGATGACCTTGATCAGAGCAGGGATGGCCTTGATCAGAGCAGTGATGGCCTTGATCAGAGCAGGGATGGCTTGATCAGAGCAGGGATGACATTGATCAGAGCAGGGATGGCCTTGATCAGAGCAGTGATGACATTGATCAGAGCACGGATGACCTTGATCAGAGCAGTGATGACCTTCATCAGAGCAGGGATAGCCTTGATCAGAGCAGTGATGACATTGATAAGAGCAGGAATGGCCTTGATCAGAGCAGTGATGACATTGATCAGAACAGGGATGACATTGATCAGAGCAGGGATGGCCTTAATCAGTGCAGGGATGGCCTTGATCAGAGCAGGGATGGCCTTGATCAGAGCAGGGATGGCCTTAATGAGAGCAGTGATGACATTGATCAGAGCAGGGATAGCCTTGATCAGAGCAGGGATGGCCTTGATCAGAGCAGGGATGGCCTTGATCAGAGCAGTGATGATATTGATCAGAGCAGGGATGGCCTTAATCAGAGCAGTGATGGCCTTGATCAGAGCAGGGATGGCCTTGATCAGAGCAGGGATGGCCTTGATCAGAGCAGGGATGGCCTTGATCAGAGCAGGGATGGCCTTGTTCAGAGCAGTGATGACATTGATCATAGCAGGAATGGCCTTGATCAGAGCAGGGATGGCCTTGATCAGAGCATTGATGACATTGATCAGAGCAGGGATGGCCTTGATCAGAGCAGGGATGGCCTTGATCAGAGCAGTGATGGCATTGATCAGAGCAGTGATGGCCTTGATCAGAGCAGGGATGGCCTTAATCATAGCAGTGATGGCCTTGATCAGAGCAGGGATGGCCTTGATCAGAGCAGGGATGGCCTTGATCAGAGCAGTGATGACATTGATCAGAGCAGGGATGGCCTTGATCAGAGGAGGGATGGCCTTGATCAGAGCAGGGATGACATTGATCAGAGCAGGGATGGCCTTGATCAGAGCAGTAATGACATTGATCAGAGCACGGATGACCTTGATCCGAGCAGTGATGACCTTCATCAGAGCAGGGATGACATTGATCCGAGCAGGGATGGCCTTGATCAGAGCAGGGATGACATTGTTCAGAGCAGGGATGGCCTTGATCAGAGCAGGGATGACATTGATCATAGCAGGAATGGCCTTGATCAGAGCAGGGATGGCCTTGATCAGAACAGTGATGACATTGATCAGAGCAGGGATGGCCTTGATCAGAGCAGGGATGGCCTTGATCAGAGCAGTGATGGCATTGATCAGAGCAGTGATGGCCTTGATCAGAGCAGGGATGGCCTTAATCATAGCAGTGATGGCCTTGATCAGAGCAGGGATGGCCTTGATCAGAGCAGTGATGACATTGATCAGAGCAGGGATGGCCTTGATCAGAGGAGGGATGGCCTTGATCAGAGGAGGGATGGCCTTGATCAGAGCAGTGATGGCCTTGATCAGAGCAGGGATGGCCTTGATCAGAGCAGGGATGGCCTTGATCAGAGCAGTGATGATATTGATCAGAGCAGGGATGGCCTTGATCAGAGCAGTGATGACATTGATAAGAGCAGGGATGGCCTTGATCAGAGGAGGGATGGCCTTAATCAGAGCAGTGATGGCCTTGATCAGAGCAGGGATGGCCTTGATCAGAGCTGGGATGACATTGATCAGAGCAGGGATGGCCTTGATCAGAGCAGTGATGACATTGATCAGAGCACGGATGACCTTGATCAGAGCAGTGATGACCTTCATCAGAGCAGTGATGACATTGATCAGAGCAGTGATGACATTGATCAGAGCAGGGATGGCCTTGATCAGAGCAGTGATGACATTGATCAGAGCAGGGATGGCCTTGATCAGAGGAGGGATGGCCTTGATCAGAGCAGGGATGACATTGATCAGAGCAGGGATGGCCTTGATCAGAGCAGTGATGACATTGATCAGAGCACGGATGACCTTGATCAGAGCAGTGATGACCTTCATCAGAGCAGGGATGGCCTTGATCAGAGCAGTGATGACATTGATCAGAGCAGGAATGACATTGATCATAGCAGTGATGGCCTTGATCAGAGCAGGGATGGCCTTGATCAGAGCAGGGATGGCCTTGATCAGAGCAGTGATGACATTGATCAGAGCAGGGATGGCCTTGATCAGAGGAGGGATGGCCTTGATCAGAGCAGTGATGGCCTTGATCTGAGCAGGGATGGCCTTGATCAGAGCAGGGATGGCCTTGATCAGAGCAGTGATGATATTGATCAGAGCAGGGATGGCCTTGATCAGAGCAGTGATGACATTGATAAGAGCAGGGATGGCCTTGATCAGAGGAGGGATGGCCTTAATCAGAGCAGTGATGGCCTTGATCAGAGCAGGGATGGCCTTGATCAGAGCAGGGATGGCCTTGTTCAGAGCAGTGATGACATTGATCAGAGCAGGGATGGCCTTGATCAGAGGAGGGATGGCCTTGATCAGAGCAGGGATGACATTGATCAGAGCAGGGATGGCCTTGATCAGAGCAGTGATGACATTGATCAGAGCACGGATGACCTTGATCAGAGCAGTGATGACCTTCATCAGAGCAGGGATGACATTGATCAGAGCAGGGATGGCCTTGATCAGAGCAGGGATGACATTGATCAGAGCAGGGATGGCCTTGATCAGAGCAGTGATGACATTGATCAGAGCACGGATGACCTTGATCAGAGCAGTGATGACCTTCATCAGAGCAGGGATAGCCTTGATCATAGCAGTGATGACATTGATCAGAGCAGGAATGGCCTTGATCAGAGCAGTGATGACATTGATCAGAACAGGGATGACATTGATCAGAGCAGGTATGGCCTTGATCAGAGCAGGGATGGCCTTGATCAGAGCAGGGATGGCCTTAATCAGAGCAGTGATGACATTGATCAGAGCAGTGATGACCTTGATCAGAGCAGTGATGACATTGATCAGAGCAGGGATGGCCTTGATCAGAGCAGGGATGGCCTTGATCAGAGCAGTGATGACATTGATCAGAGCAGGGATGGCCTTGATCAGAGCAGGAATGGCCTTGATCAGAGCAGGGATGGCCTTGATCAGAGCAGGGATGGCCTTGATCAGAGCAGGTATGGCCTTGATCAGAGCAGGGATGGCTTTTATCAGAGCAGGGATGGCCTTGATCAGAGCAGGGATGACCTTCATCAGAGCAGGAATGGCCTTGATCAGAGCAGGGATGGCCTTGATCAGAGCAGGGATGGCCTTGATCAGAACAGGGATGACATCGATCAGAGCAGGGATGGCCTTGATCAGAGCAGGGATGGCCTTGATCAGAGCAGGGATGGCCTTGATCAGAACAGGGATGACATTGATCAGAGCAGGGATGGCCTTGATCAGAGCAGGGATGGCCTTGATCAGAGCAGGGATGGCCTTGATCAGAGCAGGGATGGCCTTGATCAGAGCAGGGATGGCCTTGATCAGAGCAGTGATGACATTGATCAGAGCAGTGATGACATTGATCAGAGCAGGGATGGCCTTGATCAGGGCAGGGATGGCCTTGATCAGAGCAGTGATGACATTGATCAGAGCAGGGATGGCCTAGATCAGAGCAGGAATGGCCTTGATCAGAGCAGGGATGACCTTGATCAGAGCAGTGATGGCCTTGATCAGGGCAAGGATAGCCTTGATTAGAGCCGTGATGACATTGATCAGAGCAGGGATGGCCTTGATCAGAGCAGGAATGGCCTTGATCAGAGCAGGGATGGCCTTGATCAGAGCAGGGATGGCCTTGATCACAGCAGTGATGGCCTTAATCAGAGCAGTGATGGCCTTGATCAGAGCAGTGATGGCCTTGATCAGAGCAGGGATGGCCTTGATCAGAGCAGTGATGGCCTTGATCAGAGCAGGATGGCCTTGATCAGAGCAGGGATGGCCTTGATCAGAGCAGGAATGGCCTTGATCAGAGCAGGGATGGCCTTGATCAGAGCAGTGATGGCCTTGATCAGAGCAGGATGGCCTTGATCAGAGCAGGGATGGCCTTGATCAGTGCAGTGATGACATTGATCAGAGCAGGGATTTCCTTGATCAGAGCAGGGATGTCCTTGATCAGAGCAGGGATGGCCTTGATCAGAGCAGTGATGACATTGATCAGAGCAGTGATGGCCTTGATCAGAGCAGTGATGACATTGATCAGAGCAGGGATTTCCTAGATCAGAGCAGGGATGGCCTTAATCAGAGCAGGGATGACCTTGATCAGAGCAGGGATGGCCTTGATCAGAGCAGTGATGGCCTTGATCAGAGCAGGGATGGCTTGATCAGAGCAGGGATGACATTGATCAGAGCAGGGATGGCCTTGATCAAAGCAGTGATGACATTGATCAGAGCACGGATGACCTTGATCAGAGCAGTGATGACCTTCATCAGAGCAGGGATGACATTGATCAGAGCAGGGATGGCCTTGATCAGAGCAGTGATGACATTGATCAGAGCAGGGATGGCCTTGATCAGAGCAGTGATGACATTGATCAGAGCACGGATGACCTTCATCAGAGCAGTGATGACATTGATCAGAGCAGGGATAGCCTTGATCAGAGCAGTGATGACATTGATCAGAGCAGTGATGACCTTCATCAGAGCAGTGATGACATTGATCAGAGCAGGGATAGCCTTGATCAGAGCAGTGATGACAATGATAAGAGCAGGGATGGCTTTGATCAGAGCAGGGATGGCCTTGATCAGAGCAGTGATGACATTGATCAGAGCAGGGATGGCCTTGATCAGAGCAGTGATGACATTGATCAGAGCAGTGATGACCTTCATCAGAGCAGTGATGACATTGATCAGAGCAGGGATAGCCTTGATCAGAGCAGTGATGACAATGATAAGAGCAGGGATGGCTTTGATCAGAGCAGTGATGACATTGATCAGAACAGGGATGACATTGATCAGAGCAGGGATGGCCTTGATCAGAGCAGGGATGGCCTTGATCAGAGCAGGGATGACATTGATCAGAGCAGGGATGGCCTTGATCAGAGCAGGGATGGCCTTAATCAGAGCAGTGAAGACATTGATCAGAGCAGGGATAGCCTTGATCAGAGCAGGGATGGCCTTGATCAGAGCAGGGATGGCCTTGATCAGAGCAGTGATGATATTGATCAGAGCAGGGATGGCCTTAATCAGAGCAGTGATGGCCTTGATCAGAGCAGGGATGGCCTTGATCAGAGCAGGGATGGCCTTGATCAGAGCAGGGATGGCCTTGATCATAGCAGGAATGGCCTTGATCAGAGCAGGGATGGCCTTGATCAGAGCATTGATGACATTGATCAGAGCAGGGATGGCCTTGATCAGAGCAGGGATGGCCTTGATCAGAGCAGTGATGGCATTGATCAGAGCAGTGATGGCCTTGATCAGAGCAGGGATGGCCTTAATCATAGCAGTGATGGCCTTGATCAGAGCAGGGATGGCCTTGATCAGAGCAGTGATGACATTGATCAGAGCAGGGATGGCATTGATCAGAGCAGTGATGGCCTTGATCAGAGCAGGGATGGCCTTAATCATAGCAGTGATGGCCTTGATCAGAGCAGGGATGGCCTTGATCAGAGCAGTGATGGCCTTGATCAGAGGAGGGATGGCCTTGATCAGAGCAGGGATGACATTGATCAGAGCAGGGATGGCCTTGATCAGAGCAGGGATGACATTGATCAGAGCAGGGATGGCCTTGATCAGAGCAGGGATGACATTGATCATAGCAGGAATGGCCTTGATCAGAGCAGGGATGGCCTTGATCAGAACAGTGATGACATTGATCAGAGCAGGGATGGCCTTGATCAGAGCAGGGATGGCCTTGATCAGAGTAGTGATGGCATTGATCAGAGCAGTGATGGCCTTGATCAGAGCAGGGATGGCCTTAATCATAGCAGTGATGGCCTTGATCAGAGCAGGTATGGCCTTGATCAGAGCAGGGATGGCCTTGATCAGAGCAGTGATGACATTGATCAGAGCAGGGATGGCCTTTATCAGAGGAGGGATGGCCTTGATCAGAGCAGGTTTGACATTGATCAGAGCAGGGATGGCCTTGATCAGAGCAGTGATGACATTGATCAGAGCAGGGATGGCCTTGATCAGAGCAGTGATGACATTGATCAGAGCAGGGATGGCCTTGATCAGAGCAGGGATGGCCTTGATCAGAGCAGGTTTGACATTGATCAGAGCAGGGATGGCCTTGATCAGAGCAGTGATGACATTGATCAGAGCACGGATGACCTTGATCAGAGCAGTGATGACCTTCATCAGAGCAGGGATAGCCTTGATCAGAGCAGTGATGACATTGATCAGAGCAGGAATGACCTTGATCAGAGCAGTGGTGACATTGATCAGAACAGGGATGACCTTGATCAGAGCAGGGATGGCCTTGATCAGAGCAGTGATGACATTGATCAGAGCAGGAATGACCTTGATCAGAGCAGTGATGACAATGATCAGAGCAGGGATGGCCTTGATCAGAGCAGGGATGGCCTTGATCAGAGCAGGGATGGCCTTAATCAGAGCAGTGTTGACATTGATCAGAGCAGTGATGACCTTGATCAGAGCAGTGATGACATTGATCAGAGCAGGGATGGCCTTGATCAGAGCAGGGATGGCCTTGATCGGAGCAGTGATGACATTGATTAGAGCAGGGATGTCCTTGATCAGAGCAGGAATGGCCTTGATCAGAGCAGGGATGGCCTTGATCAGAGCAGTGATGGCCTTGATCAGAGCAGGTATGGCCTTGATCAGAGCAGGGATGGCCTTGATCAGAGCAGGGATGGCCTTGATCAGAGCAGGGATGGCCTTGATCAGAGCAGGGATGACCTTCATCAGAGCAGGAATGGCCTTGATCAGAGCAGGGATGGCCTTGATCAGAGCAGGGATGGCCTTGATCAGAACAGGGATGACATTGATCAGAGCAGGGATGGCCTTGATCAGAGCAGGGATGGCTTTGATCAGAGCAGGGATGGCCTTGATCAGAACAGGGATGACATTGATCAGAGCAGGGATGACATTGATCAGAGCAGGGGTGGCCTTGATCAGAGCTTGGATGGCCTTGATCAGAGCAGGGATGGCCTTAATCAGAGCAGTGATGACATTGATCAGAGCAGTGATGACCTTGATCAGAGCAGTGATGACATTGATCAGAGCAGGGATGGCCTTGATCAGAGCAGGAATGGCCTTGATCAGAGCAGGGATGACCTTGATCAGAGCAGCGATGGCCTTGATCAGGGCAGGGATGGCATTGATCAGAGCAGTGATGACATTGATCAGAGCAGGGATGGCCTTGATCAGAGCAGGAATGGCCTTGATCAGAGCAGGGATGGCCTTGATCAGAGCAGGGATGGCCTTGATCAGAGTAGGGATGGCCTTAATCAGAGCAGTGATGGCCGTGATCAGAGCAGTGATGGCCTTGATCAGAGCAGGGATGGCCTTGATCTGAGCAGTGATGGCCTTGATCAGAGCAGGATGGCCTTGATCAGAGCAGGGATGGCCTTGATCAGAGCAGGAATGGCCTTGATCAGAGCAGTGATGGCCTTGATCAGAGCAGGTATGGCCTTGATCAGAGCAGGGATGGCCTTTATCAGAGCAGGGATGGCCTTGATCAGAGCAGGGATGACCTTGATCAGAGCAGGGATGGCCTTGATCAGAGCAGGTATGGCCTTGATCAGAGCAGGGATGACCTTGATCAGAGCAGGGATGGCCTTGATCAGAGCAGTGATGGCCTTGATCAGAGCAGGGATGGCTTGATCAGAGCAGGGATGACATTGATCAGAGCAGGAATGGCCTTGATCAGAGCAGTGATGACATTGATCAGAGCAGTGATGGCCTTGATCAGAGCAGGTATGGCCTTGATCAGAGCAGGGATGGCCTTTATCAGAGCAGGGATGGCCTTGATCAGAGCAGGGATGACCTTGATCAGAGCAGGGATGGCCTTGATCAGAGCAGGTATGGCCTTGATCAGAGCAGGGATGACCTTGATCAGAGCAGGGATGGCCTTGATCAGAGCAGTGATGGCCTTGATCAGAGCAGGGATGGCTTGATCAGAGCAGGGATGACATTGATCAGAGCAGGAATGGCCTTGATCAGAGCAGTGATGACATTGATCAGAGCAGTGATGGCCTTGATCAGAGCAGGTATGGCCTTGATCAGAGCAGGGATGGCCTTTATCAGAGCAGGGATGGCCTTGATCAGAGCAGGGATGACCTTGATCAGAGCAGGGATGGCCTTGATCAGAGCAGGTATGGCCTTGATCAGAGCAGGGATGGCCTTTATCAGAGCAGGGATGGCCTTGATCAGAGCAGGTATGGCCTTGATCAGAGCAGGGATGGCCTTTATCAGAGCAGGGATGGCCTTGATCAGAGCAGGGATGACCTTGATCAGAGCAGGGATGGCCTTGATCAGAGCAGGTATGGCCTTGATCAGAGCAGGGATGGCCTTTATCAGAGCAGGGATGGCCTTGATCAGAGCAGGGATGACCTTGATCAGAGCAGGGATGGCCTTGATCAGAGCAGGTATGGCCTTGATCAGAGCAGGGATGGCCTTCATCAGAGCAGGGATGACCTTCATCAGAGCAGGAATGGCCTTGATCAGAGCAGGGATGGCCTTGATCAGAGCAGGGATGGCCTTGATCAGAGCAGGTATGGCCTTGATCAGAGCAGGGATGGCCTTGATCAGAGCAGGGATGGCCTTGATCAGAACAGGGATGGCCTTTATCAGAGCAGGGATGGCCTTTATCAGAGCAGGGATTGCCTTGATCAGAGCAGGGATGACCTTGATCAGAGCAGGGATGGCCTTGATCAGAGCAGGTATGGCCTTGATCAGAGCAGGGATGGCCTTCATCAGAGCAGGGATGACCTTCATCAGAGCAGGAATGGCCTTGATCAGAGCAGGGATGGCCTTGATCAGAGCAGGGATGACCTTCATCAGAGCAGGAATGGCCTTGATCAGAGCAGGGATGGCCTTGATCAGAGCAGGGATGGCCTTGATCAGAACAGGGATGACATTGATCAGAGCAGGGATGGCCTTGATCAGAGCAGGGATGGCCTTGATCAGAGCAAGGATGGCCTTGATCAGAACAGGGATGACATTGATCAGAGCAGGGATGGCCTTGATCAGAGCAGGGATGGCCTTGACCAGAGCAGGGATGGCCTTGATCAGAGCAGTGATGACATTGATCAGAGCAGTGATGACCTTGATCAGAGCAGTGATGACATTGATCAGAGCAGTGATGGCCTTGATCAGGGCAGGGATGGCCTTGATCAGAGCAGGAATGGCCTTGATCAGAGCAGGGATGACCTTGATCAGAGCAGTGATAGCCTTGATCAGGGCAGGGATGGCCTTGATCAGAGCAGTGATGACATTGATCAGAGCAGTGATGACATTGATCAGAGCAGGGATGACCTTGATCAGAACAGTGATGGCCTTGATCAGGGCAGGGATGGCCTTGATCAGAGCAGGGATGACATTGATCAGAGCAGTGATGACATTGATCAGAGCAGGGATGGCCTTGATCAGAGCAGGAATGGCCTTGATCAGAGCAGGGATGACATTGATCAGAGCAGTGATGGCCTTGATCAGGGCAGGGATGGCCTTGATCAGAGCAGGGATGGCCTTGATCAGAGTAGGGATGGCCTTAATCAGAGCAGTGATGGCCTTGATCAGAGCAGTGATGGCTTGATCAGAGCAGGGATGGCCTTGATCAGAGCAGTGATGGCCTTGATCAGAGCAGGATGGCCTTGATCAGAGCAGGGATGGCCTTGATCAGAGCAGGAATGGCCTTGATCAGAGCAGGGATGGCCTTGATCAAAGCAGTGATGGCCTTGATCAGAGCAGGATGGCCTTGATCAGAGCAGGATGGCCTTGATCAGAGCAGGGATGGCCTTGATCAGTGCAGTGATGACATTGATCAGAGCAGGGATTTCCTTGATCAGAGCAGGGATGTCCTTGATCAGAGCAGGGATGGCCTTGATCAGAGCAGTGATGACATTGATCAGAGCAGTGATGGCCTTGATCAGAGCAGTGATGACATTGATCAGAGCAGGGATTTCCTAGATCAGAGCAGGGATGGCCTTAATCAGAGCAGGGATGACCTTGATCAGAGCAGGGATGGCCTTGATCAGAGCAGTGATGGCCTTGATCAGAGCAGTGATGACCTTCATCAGAGCAGGGATGACATTGATCAGAGCAGGGATGGCCTTGATCAGAGCAGGGATGACATTGATCAGAGCAGGGATGGCCTTGATCAGAGCAGTGATGACATTGATCAGAGCACGGATGACCTTGATCAGAGCAGTGATGACCTTCATCAGAGCAGGGATAGCCTTGATCAGAGCAGTGATGACATTGATAAGAGCAGGAATGGCCTTGATCAGAGCAGTGATGACATTGATCAGAACAGGGATGGCCTTAATCAGAGCAGGGATGGCCTTGATCAGAGCAGGGATGGCCTTGATCAGAGCAGGGATGGCCTTGATCAGAGCAGTGATGACATTGATCAGAGCAGGGATAGCCTTGGTCAGAGCAGGGATGGCCTTGATCAGAGCAGGGATGGCCTTGATCAGAGCAGTGATGATATTGATCAGAGCAGGGATGGCCTTAATCAGAGCAGTGATCGCCTTGATCAGAGCAGGGATGGCCTTGATCAGAGCAGGGATGGCCTTGATCAGAGCAGGGATGGCCTTGATCAGAGCAGTGATGACATTGATCATAGCAGGAATGGCCTTGATCAGAGCATTGATGACATTGATCAGAGCAGGGATGGCCTTGATCAGAGCAGGGATGGCCTTGATCAGAGCAGTGATGGCATTGATCAGAGCAGTGATGGCCTTGATCAGAGCAGGGATGGCCTTAATCATAGCAGTGATGGCCTTGATCAGAGCAGGGATGGCCTTGATCAGAGCAGGGATGGCATTGATCAGAGCAGTGATGACATTGATCAGAGCAGGGATGGCCTTGATCAGAGGAGGGATGGCCTTGATCAGAGCAGGGATGACATTGATCAGAGCAGGGATGGCCTTGATCAGAGCAGTGATGACATTGATCAGAGCACGGATGACCTTGATCCGAGCAGGGATGGCCTTGATCAGAGCAGGGATGACATTGATCAGAGCAGGGATGGCCTTGATCAGAGCAGGGATGACATTGATCATAGCAGGAATGGCCTTGATCAGAACAGTGATGACATTGATCAGAGCAGGGATGGCCTTGATCAGAGCAGGGATGGCCTTGATCAGAGCAGTGATGGCATTGATCAGAGCAGTGATGGCCTTGATCAGAGCAGGGATGGCCTTAATCATAGCAGTGATGGCCTTGATCAGAGCAGGGATGACATTGATCAGAGCAGGGATGGCCTTGATCAGAACAGTGATGACATTGATCAGAGCAGGGATGGCCTTGATCAGAGCAGGGATGGCCTTGATCAGAGCAGTGATGGCATTGATCAGAGCAGTGATGGCCTTGATCAGAGCAGGGATGGCCTTAATCATAGCAGTGATGGCCTTGATCAGAGCAGTGATGACATTGATCAGAGCAGGGATGGCCTTGATCAGAGGAGGGATGGCCTTGATCAGAGCAGGGATTACATTGATCAGAGTAGGGATGGCCTTGATCAGAGCAGTGATGACATTGATCAGAGCAGGGATGGCCTTGATCAGAGCAGGGATGGCCTTGATCAGAGCAGTGATGGCATTGATCAGAGCAGTGATGGCCTTGATCAGAGCAGGGATGGCCTTAATCATAGCAGTGATGGCCTTGATCAGAGCAGGGATGGCCTTGATCAGAGCAGTGATGACATTGATCAGAACAGGGATGGCCTTGATCAGAGGAGGGATGGCCTTGATCAGAGCAGGGATTACATTGATCAGAGCAGGGATGGCCTTGATCAGAGCAGTGATGACATTGATCAGAGCACGGATGACCTTGATCAGAGCAGGGATGACATTGATCAGAGCAGGGATGGCCTTGATCAGAGCAGGGATGGCATTGATCAGAGCAGGGATGGCCTTGATCAGAGCAGTGATGACATTGATCAGAGCACGGATGACCTTGATCAGAGCAGTGATGACCTTCATCAGAGCAGGGATAGCCTTGATCAGAGCAGTGATGACATTGATCAGAGCAGGAATGGCCTTGATCAGAGCAGTGATGACATTGATCAGAACAGGGATGACATTGATCAGAGCAGGGATGGCCTTGATCAGAGCAGGGATGGCCTTGATCAGAGCAGGGATGGCCTTAATCAGAGCAGTGATGACATTGATCAGAGCAGTGATGACCTTGATCAGAGCAGTGATGACATTGATCAGAGCAGGGATGGCCTTGATCAGAGCAGGGTTGGCCTTGATCAGAGCAGTGATGACATTGATTAGAGCAGGGATGGCCTTAATCAGAGCAGGAATGGCCTTGATCAGAGCAGGGATGGCCTTGATCAGAGCAGTGATGACCTTGATCAGAGGAGGTATGGCCTTGATCAGAGCAGGGATGGCCTTGATCAGAGCAGGGATGACCTTCATCAGAGCAGGGATGGCCTTGATCAGAGCAGGGATGGCCTTGATCAGAGCAGGGATGGCCTTGATCAGAACAGGGATGACATTAATCAGAGCAGGGATGGCCTTGATCAGAGCAGGGATGGCCTTGATCAGAGCAGGGATGGCCTTGATCAGAACAGGGATGACATTGATCAGAGCAGGGATGGCCTTGATCAGAGCAGGGATGGCCTTGATCAGAGCAGGGATGGCCTTGATCAGAACAGGGATGACATTGATCAGAACAGGGATGACATTGATCAGAGCAGGGATGGCCTTGATCAGAGCAGGGATGGACTTGATCAGAGCAGGGATGGCCTTGATCAGAGCAGGGATGGCCTTAATCAGAGCAGTGATGACATTGATCAGAGCAGTGATGACCTTGATCAGAGCAGTGATGACATTGATCAGAGCAGGGATGGCCTTGATCAGAGCAGGGATGGCCTTGATCAGAGCAGTGATGACATTGATCAGAGCAGGGATGGCCTTGATCAGAGCAGGAATGGCCTTGATCAGAGCAGGGATGGCCTTGATCAGAGCAGGGATGGCCTTGATCAGAGCAGGTATGGCCTTGATCAGAGTAGGGATGGCCTTAATCAGAGCAGTGATGGCCTTGATCAGAGCAGTGATGGCCTTGATCAGAGCAGGGATGGCCTTGATCGGAGCAGTGATGGCCTTGATCAGAGCAAGATGGCCTTGATCAGAGCAGGGATGGCCTTGATCAGAGCAGGAATGGCCTTGATCAGAGCAGGGATGGCCTTGATCAGAGCAGTGATGGCCTTGATCAGAGCAGGATGGCCTTGATCAGAGCAGGATGGCCTTGATCAGAGCAGGGATGGCCTTGATCAGTGCAGTGATGACATTGATCAGAGGAGGGATTTCCTTGATCAGAGCAGGGATGTCCTTGATCAGAGCAGGGATGGCCTTGATCAGAGCAGTGATGACATTGATCATAGCAGTGATGGCCTTGATCAGAGCAGGGATGGTCTTGATCAGAGCAGGAATGACATTGATCAGAGCAGGGATGGCCTTGATCAGAGCAGTGATGGCCTTGATCAGAGGAGGGATGGTCTTGATCAGAGCAGGGATGACATTGATCAGAGCAGGGATGGCCTTGATCAGAGCAGTGATGACATTGATCAGAGCACGGATGACCTTGATCAGAGCAGTGATGACCTTCATCAGAGCAGGGATGACATTGATCAGAGCAGGGATGGCCTTGATCAGAGCATGGATGACACTGATCAGAACAGGGATGACATTGATCAGAGCAGGGATGGCCTTGATCAGAGCAGGGATGACCTTGATCAGAGCAGTGATGACCTTCATCAGAGCAGGGATGACATTGATCAGAGCAGGGATGGCCTTGATCAGAGCATGGATGACATTGATCAGAGCAGGGATGACATTGATCAGAGCAGGGATGGCCTTGATCAGAGCAGGGATGGCCTTGATCAGAGCAGGGATGGCCTTGATCAGAGCAGTGATGACATTGATCAGAGCAGGGATGGCCTTTATCAGAGCAGGGATGGCCTTGATCAGAGCAGGGATGACCTTCATCAGAGCAGGGATGGCCTTGATCAGAGCAGGGATGGCCTTGATCAGAACAGGGATGACATTGATCAGAGCAGGGATGGCCTTGATCAGAGCAGGGATGGCCTTGATCAGAGCAGGGATGGTCTTAATCAGAGCAGGGATGGCCTTGATCAGAGCAGGGATGGCCTTGATCAGAGCAGGGATGGCCTTGATCAGAGCAGGGATGGCCTTCATCAGAACAGGGATGACATTGATCAGAGCAGGGATGGCCTTAATCAGAGCAGGGATGGCCTTGATCAGAGCAGGGATGGCCTTGATCAGAGCAGGGATGGCCTTGATCAGAGCAGGGATGGCCTTCATCAGAACAGGGATGACATTGATCAGAGCAGGGATGGCCTTGATCAGAGCAGGGATGGCCTTAATCAGAGCAGTGATGACATTGATCAGAGCAGTGATGACCTTGATCACAGCAGTGATGACATTGATCAGAGCAGGGATGGCCTTGATCAGAGCAGGGATGGCCTTGATCAGAGCAGTGATGACATTGATCAGAGCAGGGATGGCCTTTATCAGAGCAGGAATGGCCTTGATCAGAGCAGGGATGGCCTTGATCAGAGCAGTGATGACATTGATCAGAGCAGTGATGGCCTTGATCAGAGCAGTGATGACATTGATCAGAGCAGGGATTTCCTAGATCAGAGCAGGGATGGCCTTAATTAGAGCAGGGATGACCTTGATCAGAGCAGTGATGGCATTGATCAGAGCAGGGATGGCCTTGATCAGAGCAGTGATGACATTGGTCAGAACAGGGATGACCTTGATCAGAGCAGGGATGGCCTTGATCAGAGCAGGGATGGCCGTGATCAGAGCAGGGATGGCCTTGATCAGATCAGGGATGGCCTTCATCAGAGCAGGGATGGCCTTGATCAGAGTAGGGATGACATTGATCAGAGCAGGGATGGCCTTGATCAGAGCAGTGATGACATTGATCAGAGCAGGGATTTCCTTGATCAGAGCAGGGATGGCCTTGATCAGAGCAGTGATGACCTTGATCAGAGCAGGGATGGCCTTGATCAGAGCAGTGATGGCCTTGATCAGAGCAGGGATGGCCTTGATCAGAGCAGTGATGACATTGATCAGAGCAGTGATGGCCTTGATCAGAGCAGTGATGACATTGATCAGAGCAGGGATGACATTGATCAGAGCAGGGATTTCCTTGATCAGAGCAGTGATGGCCTTGATCAGAGCAGTGATGACATTGATCAGAGCAGGGATGGCCTTGATCAGAGCAGGAATGGCCTTGATCAGAGCAGGGATGGCCTTGATCAGAGCAGGGATGGCCTTGATCAGAGCATGGATGGCCTTGATCAGAGCAGGGATGGCCTTGATCAGAGCAGGGATGGCCTTGATCAGAGCAGGGATGGCCTTCATCAGAACAGGGATGACAATGATCAGAGCAGGGATGGCCTTAATCAGAGCAGGGATGGCCTTGATCAGAGCAGGGATGGCCTTGATCAGAGCAGGGAAGGCCTTGATCAGAGCAGGGATGGCCTTCATCAGAACAGGGATGACATTGATCAGAGCAGGGATGGCCTTGATCAGAGCAGGGACGTCCTTAATCAGAGCAGTGATGACATTGATCAGAGCAGTGATGACCTTGATCAGAGCAGTGATGACATTGATCAGAGCAGGGATGGCCTTGATCAGAGCAGGGATGGCCTTGATCAGAGCAGTGATCACATTGATCTGAGCAGGGATGGCCTTGATCAGAGCAGGAACGGCCTTGATCAGAGCAGGGATGGCCTTGATCAGAGCAGGGATAGCCTTGATCATAGCAGGGATGGCCTTGATCAGAGCAGGGATGGCCTTGATCAGAGCAGTGATGACATTGATCAGAGCAGTGATGGCCTTGATCAGAGCAGTGATGACATTGATCAGTGCAGGGATTTCCTAGATCAGAGCAGGGATGGCCTTAATCAGAGCAGGGATGACCTTGATCAGAGCAGGGATGGCCTTGATCAGAGCAGGGATGGCCTTGATCAGAGCAGTGATGACATTGGTCAGAGCAGGGATGACCTTGATCAGAGCAGGGATGGCCTTGATCAGAGCAGGGATGGCCGTGATCAGAGCAGGGATGGCCTTGATCAGATCAGGGATGGCCTTCATCAGAGCAGGGATGGCCTTGATCAGAGTAGGGATGACATTGATCAGAGCAGGGATGGCCTTGATCAGAGCAGTGATGACATTGATCAGAGCAGTGATAGCCTTGATCAGAGCAGTGATGACATTGATCAGAGCAGGGATTTCCTTGATCAGAGCAGGGATGGCCTTGATCAGAGCAGTGATGACCTTGATCAGAGCAGGGATGGCCTTGATCAGAGCAGTGATGGCCTTGATCAGAGCAGGGATGGCCTTGATCAGAGCAGTGATGACATTGATCAGAGCAGTGATGGCCTTGATCAGAGCAGTGATGACATTGATCAGAGCAGGGATGACATTGATCAGAGCAGGGATTTCCTTGATCAGAGCAGTGATGGCCTTGATCAGAGCAGTGATGACATTGATCAGAGCAGTGATGACATTGATCAGAGCAGGGATGGCCTTAATCAGAGCAGGGATGACCTTGATCACAGCAGGGATGGCCTTGATCAGAGCAGTGATGGCCTTGATCAGAGCAGGGATGGCCTTGATCAGAGCAGTGATGACATTGATCAGAGCAGTGATGGCCTTGATCAGAGCAGGGATGGCCTTGATCAGAGCAGTGATGGCCTTGATCAGAGCAGGATGGCCTTGATCAGAGCAGGGATGGCCTTGATCAGAGCAGGAATGGCCTTGATCAGAGCAGGGATGTCCTTGATCAGAGCAGTGATGGCCTTGATCAGAGCAGAATGGCCTTGATCAGAGCAGGATGGCCTTGATCAGAGCAGTGATGACATTGATCAGAGCAGGGATTTCCTAGATCAGAGCAGGGATGGCCTTAATCAGAGCAGGGATGACCTTGATCAGAGCAGGGATGGCCTTGATCAGAGCAGTGATGGCCTTCATCAGAGCAGGGATGGCCTTGATCAGAGCAGGGATGTCCTTGATCAGAGCAGTGATGGCCTTGATCAGAGCAGTGATGACATTGATCAGAGCAGGGATTTCCTAGATCAGAGCAGGGATGGCCTTAATCAGAGCAGGGATGACCTTGATCAGAGCAGGGATGGCCTTGATCAGAGTAGTGATGGCCTTGATCAGAGCAGGGATGGCCTAGATCAGAGCAGGGATGGCCTAGATCAGAGCAGGGATGGCTGTGATCAGTGCAGTGATGACCTTTATCAGAGTAGTGATGACATTGATCAGAGCAGTGATGGCCTTGATCAGAGCAGTGATGGCCTTGATCAGAGCAGGAATGGCCTTGATCAGAGCAGTGATGGCCTTGATCAGTGCAGTGATGACATTGATCAGAGCAGGGATGCCCTTGATCAGAGCAGTGATGGCCTTGATCAGAGTAGTGATGACATTGATCAGAGCAGTGATGGCCTTGATCAGAGCAGTGATGGCCTTGATCAGAGCAGGAATGGCCTTGATCAGAGCAGTGATGGCCTTGATCAGTGCAGTGATGACATTGATCAGAGCAGTGATGGCCTTGATCAGAGCAGTGATGGCCTTGATCAGAGCAGGAATGGCCTTGATCAGAGCAGTGATGGCCTTGATCAGAGCAGGATGGCCTTGATCAGAGCAGGATGGCCTTGATCAGAACAGGGATGGCCTTGATCAGTGCAGTGATGACATTGATCAGAGCAGTGATGGCCTTGATCAGAGCAGTGATGACCTTGATCAGAGCAGGAATGGCCTTGATCAGAGCAGTGATGGCCTTGATCAGAGCAGGATGGCCTTGATCAGAGCAGGATGGCCTTGATCAGAGCAGTGATGGCCTTGATCAGAGCAGTGATGACATTGATCAGAGCAGGGATTTCCTAGATCAGAGCAGGGATGGCCTTAATCAGAGCAGGGATGACCTTGATCAGAGCAGGGATGGCCTTGATCAGAGCAGTGATGGCCTTGATCAGAGCAGGGATTTCCTTGATCAGAGCCGTAATGGCCTTGATCAGAGCAGTGATGGCCTTGATCAGAGCAGTGATGACATTGATCAGAGCAGGGATTTCCTAGATCAGAGCAGGGATGGCCTTGATCAGAGCAGGGATGGCCTTGATCAGAGCAAGATGGCCTTGATCAGAGCAGTGATGGCATTGATCAGAGCAGTGATGACATTGATCAGAGCAGGGATTTCCTAGATCAGAGCAGGGATGGCCTTGATCAGAGCAGTGATGGCCTTGATCAGAGCAGTGATGGCCTTAATCAGAGCAGGGATGACCTTAATCAGAGCAGGGATGACCTTGATCAGAGCAGGGATGGCCTTGATCAGAGCAGGGATGGCCTTGATCAGAGCAGGGATGGCCTTGATCAGAGCAGTGATGACCTTGATCAGAGCAGGGATGGCCTTGATCAGAGCAGGGATGGCCTTGATCAGAGCAGTGATGACATTGATCAGACCAGGGATGGCCTTGATCAGAGCAGTAATGACATTGATCAGAGCAGTGATGGCCTTGATCAGAGCAGTGATGACATTGATCAGAGCAGTGATGACATTGATCAGAGCAATGATTTCCTTGATCAGAGCAGGGATGGCCTTAATCAGAGCAGGGATGACCTTGATCAGAGCAGGGATGACCTTGATCAGAGCAGTGATGGCCTTGATCAGAGCAGGGATTTCCATGATCAGAGCAGGGATGTCCTTGATCAGAGCAGGGATGGCCTTGATCAGAGCAGTGATGACATTGATCAGAGCAGTGATGGCCTTGATCAGAGCAGTGATGACATTGATCAGAGCAGGGATTTCCTTGATCAGAGCAGGGATGGCCTTGATCAGAGCAGGGATGGCCTTGATCAGAGCAGTGATGGCCTTGATCAGAGCAGGGATGGCCTTGATCAGAGCAGTGATGACATTGATCAGAGCAGTGATGGCCTTGATCAGAGCAGGGATGACCTTGATCACAGCAGGGATGGCTTGATCAGAGCAGTGATGGCCTTGATCAGAGCAGTGATGACATTGATCAGAGCAGGGATTTCCTTGATCAGAGCAGTGATGACATTGATCAGAGCAGTGATGGCCTTGATCAGAGCAGTGATGGCCTTGATCAGAGCAGGGATGGCTTTGATCAGAGCAGTGATGGCCTTGATCAGAGCAGGATGGCCTTGATCAGAGCAGGGATGGCCTTGATCAGTGCAGTGATGACATTGATCAGAGCAGTGATGGCCTTGATCAGAGCAGTGATGGCCTTGATCAGAGCAGTGATGGCCTTGATCAGGGCAGGGATGGCCTTGATCAGAGCAGTGATGGCCTTGATCAGAGCAGGATGGCCTTGATCAGAGCAGGATGGCCTTGATCAGAGCAGGGATGGCCTTGATCAGTGCAGTGATGACATTGATCAAAGCAGGGATTTCCTTGATCAGAGCAGGGATGTCCTTGATCAGAGCAGGGATGGCATTGATCAGAGCAGTGATGACATTGATCAGAGCAGTGATGGCCTTGATCAGAGCAGTGATGACATTGATCAGAGCAGGGATTTCCTTGATCAGAGCAGTGATGACATTGATCAGAGCAGGGATGGCCTTGATCAGAGCAGTGATGGCCTTGATCAGAGCAGGGATGGCATTGATCAGAGCAGTGATGACATTGATCAGAGCAGGGATTTCCTTGATCAGAACAGTGATGGCTTTGATCAGAGCAGTGATGGCCTTGATCAGAGCAGTGATGACATTGATCAGAGCAGTGATGACATTGATCAGAGCAGGGAAGGCCTTAATCAGAGCAGGGATGACCTTGATCAGAGCAGGGATGGCCTTGATCAGAGCAGGGAATTCCTTGATCAGAGCAGTGATGACATTGATCAGAGCAGTGATGGCCTTGATCAGAGCAGTGATGACATTGATCAGAGCAGGGATGACCTGATAAGAGCAGGGATGGCCTTGATCAGAGCAGTGATGGCCTTGATCAGAGCAGGATGGCCTTGATCAGAGCAGGGATGACCTTGATCAGTGCAGTGATGACATTGATCAGAGCAGTGATGGCCTTGATCAGAGCAGTGATGGCCTTGATCAGAGCAGGGATGGCCTTGATCAGAGCAGTGATGGCCTTTATCAGAGCAGGATGGCCATGATCAGAGCAGGGATGGCCTTGATCAGTGCAGTGATGACATTGATCAGAGCAGTGATGGCCTTGATCAGAGCAGTGATGGCCTTGATCAGAGCAGTGATGGCCTTGATCAGAGCAGGGATGGCCTTGATCAGAGCAGTGATGGCCTTGATCAGAGCAGGATGGCCTTGATCAGAGCAGGGATGGCCTTGATCAGTGCAGTGATGACATTGATCAGAGCAGTGATGGCCTTGATCAGAGCAGTGATGGCCTTGATCAGAGCAGGGATGGCCTTGATCAGAGCAGTGATGGCCTTTATCAGAGCAGGATGGCCATGATCAGAGCAGGGATGGCCTTGATCAGTGCAGTGATGACATTGATCAGAGCAGGGATTGCCTTGATCAGAGCAGTGATGACATTGATCAGAGCAGGGATGGCCTTGATCAGAGCAGTGATGGCCTTGATCAGAGCAGGGATGGCCTTGATCAGAGCAGGGATGACCTTGATCAGAGCAGGGATAGCCTTGATCAGAGCAGGGATGGCCTTGATCAGAGCAGTGATGACATTGATCAGAGCAGTGATGACTTTGATAAGAGCAGGGATAGCCTTGATCAGAGCAGGGATGACCTTGATCAGAGAAGGGATGGCCTTGATCAGAGAAGGGATGGCCTTGATCAGAGCAGGGATGGCCCTGATCACAGCAGGGATGGCCTTGATCAGAGCAGGGATGACATTGATCAGAGCAGGGATGGCCGTGATCACAGCAGGGATGGGATTGATCAGAGCAGTGATGACATTGATCAGAGTAGGGATGGCCTTGATCAGAGCAGGGATGACATTGATCAGAGCAGGGATGGCCTTCATCAGAGCAGGGATGGCCTTGATCAGAGCAGGGATGGCCTTGATCAGAGCAGGGATGGCCTTGATCAGAGCAGGGATGGCCTTGATCAGAGCAGTGATGACATTGATCAGAGCAGGGATTGCCTTGATCAGAGCAGGAATGGCCTTGATCAGAGCAGTGATGACATTGATCAGAGCAGGGATGGCCTTGATCAGAGCAGTGATGGCCTTGATCAGAGCAGGGATGGCTTTGATCAGAGCAGGGATGACCTTGATCAGAGCAGGGATTGCCTTGATCAGAGCAGGGATGGCCTTGATCAGAGCAGTGATGACATTGATCAGAGCAGTGATGACATTGATCAGAGCAGGGATGGCCGTGATCAGAGCAGGGATGGCTTGATCAGAGCAGGGATGACATTGATCAGAGCAGGGATGGCCTTGATCAGAGCAGGGATGGCCTTGATCAGAGCAGTGATGACATTGATCACAGCAGGGATTACCTTGATCAGAGCAGGGATGGCCTTGATCAGAGCAGTGATGACATTGATCAGAGCAGTGATGACCTTGATCACAGCAGGGGTGGCCTTGGTCAGAGCAGGGATGGCCTTGATCAGAGCAGGGATGGCCTTGATCAGAGCAGTGATGACCTTGACCAGAGCAGGGAGGGCCTTGATCAGAGCAGGGATGGCCTTGATCAGAGCAGTGATGACCTTGATCAGAGCAGGGATGACATTGATCAGAGCAGGGATGGCCTTGTTCAGAGCATGGATGGCCTTGATCAGAGCAGGGATGACATTGATAAGAGCAGTGATGACATTGATCAGAGCAGTGATGACATTGATAAGAGCAGTGATGACATTGATCAGAGCAGGGATGACCTTGATCAGAGCAGGGATGGCCTTGATCAGAGCAGTGATGACCTTGACCAGAGCAGGGAGGGCCTTGATCAGAGCAGGGATGGCCTTGATCAGAGCAGTGATGACCTTGATCAGAGCAGGGATGACATTGATCAGAGCAGGGATGGCCTTGTTCAGAGCATGGATGGCCTTGATCAGAGCAGGGATGACATTGATAAGAGCAGTGATGACATTGATCAGAGCAGTGATGACATTGATAAGAGCAGTGATGACATTGATCAGAGCAGGGATGACCTTGATCAGAGTAGGAATGGCCTTGATCAGAGCAGGGATGGCCTTGATCAGAGCAGTGATGACATTGATCAGAGCAGTGATGGCCTTGATCAGAGCAGGGATGGCCTTGATCACAGCAGGGATGACATTGATAAGAGCAGTGATGACATTGATCAGAGCAGTGATGGCCTTGATCAGAGCAGGGATGGCCCTGATCACAGCAAGGATGGCCTTGATCAGAGCAGGGATGACATTGATCAGAGCAGGGATGGCCTTGATCAGAGCAGGGATGACATTGATCAGAGCAGTGATGACATTGGTCAGAGCAGGGATGACCTTGATCAGAGAAGGGATGGCCTTGATCAGAGCAGGGATGGCCGTGATCACAGCAGTGATGACATTGATCAGAGCAGGGATGGCCGTGATCACAGCAGGGATGGGATTGATCAGAGCAGTGATGACATTGATCAGAGTAGGGATGGCCTTGATCAGAGCAGGGATGGCCTTGATCAGAGCAGGGATGGCCTTGATCAGAGCAGTGATGATATTGATCAGAGCAGGGATGGCCTTCATCAGAGCAGGGATGACATTGATCAGAGCAGGGATGGCCTTCATCAGAGCAGAGATGGCCTTGATCAGAGCAGGGATGACATTGATCAGAGCAGTGATGACATTGATCAGAGCAGGGATGGCCTTCATCAGAGCAGGGATGGCCTTGATCAGAGAAGGGATGGCCTTGATCAGAGCAGGGATGGCCTTGATCAGAGCAGTGACGACATTGATCAGAGCAGGGATTGCCTTGATCAGAGCAGGGATGGCCTTGATCAGAGCAGTGATGACATTGATCAGAGCAGGGATTGCCTTGATCAGAGCAGGGATAGCCTTGATCAGAGCAGTGATGACATTGATCAGAGCAGGGATGGCCTTGATCAGAGCAGTGATGGCCTTGATCAGAGCAGGGATGGCCTTGATCAGAGCAGGGATGACCTTGATCAGAGCAGGGATGGCCTTGATCAGAGCAATGATGACATTGATCAGAGCAGTGATGACATTGATCAGAGCAGGGATGGCCTTGATCAGAGCAGGGATGGCTTGATCAGAGCAGGGATGGCCTTCATCAGAGCAGGGATGGCCCTGATCAGAGCAGGGATGACATTGATCAGAGCAGGGATGGCCTTGATCAGAGCAGGTATGGCCTTGATCAGAGCAGTGATGACATTGATCAGAGCAGGGATGGCCTTGATCTGAGCAGTGATGACCTTGGTCAGAACAGGGATGGCCTTGATCAGAGCAGGGATGGCCTTGATCAGAGCAGGAATGGCCTTGATCAGAGCAGGGATGGCCTTGATCACAGCAGGGGTGGCCTTGGTCAGAGCAGGGATGGCCTTGATCAGAGCAGGGATGGCCTTGATCAGAGCAGCGATGACCTTGGTCAGAGCAGGGAGGGCCTTGATCAGAGCAGGGATGGCCTTGATCAGAGCAGTGATGACCTTGATCAGAGCAGGGATGACATTGATCAGAGCAGTGATGACATTGATCAGAGCAGGGATGGCCTTTATCAGAGCAGGGATGACCTTGATCAGAACAGGGATAGCCTTGTTCAGAGCAGGGATGGCCTTGATCAGAGCAGGGATGGCCTTGATCAGAGCAGTGATGACATTGATCAGAGCAGGGATGGCCTTGATCAGAGCAGGGATGGCCTTAATCAGAGCAGTGATGGCCTTGATCAGAGCAGGGATGGCCTTGATCAGAGCAGGGATGGCCTTGATCAGAGCAGGGATGGCCTTGATCAGAGCAGGATGGCCTTGATCAGAGCAGGGATGGCCTTGATCAGTGCAGTGATGACATTGATCAGAGCAGGGATGGCCTTGATCAGAGCAGGGATGACATTGATCAGAGCAGGGATGGCCTTGATCAGAGCAGGAATGACCTTGATCAGAGCAGTGATGACATTGATCAGAGCAGGGATGGCCTTGATCAGAGCAGGGATGACATTGATCAGAGCAGGGATGGCCGTGATCACAGCAGGGATGACATTGATCAGAGCAGGGATGGCCTTGATCAGAGCAGTGATGACATTGATCAGAGCAGGGATGGCCTTGATCAGAGCAGGGATGACATTGATCAGAGCAGGGATGGCCTTCATCAGAGCAGGGATGGCCTTGATCAGAGCAGGGATGGCATTGATCAGAGCAGGGATGGCCTTGATCAGAGCAGTGATGACATTGATCAGAGCAGGGATGGCCTTGATCAGTTCAGGGATGGCCGTGATCAGAGCAGGGATGGCCTTGATCAGAGCAGGGATGGCCTTGATCAGAGCAGGGATGACATTGATCAGAGCAGGAATGGCCTTGATCAGAGCATTGATGACATTGATCAGAGCAGGGATGGCCTTGATCAGAGCAGTGATGACATTGATCAGAGCAGGGATGGCCTTGATCAGAGCAGTGATGACATTGATCAGAGCAGGGATGGCCTTGATCAGAGCAGGGATGACATTGATCAGAGCAGGGATGGCATTGCTCAGAGCAGTGATGACATTGATCAGAGCAGGGATGGCCTTGATCAGAGCAGTGATGACATTGATCAGAGCAGGGATGGCCTTGATCAGAGCAGTGATGACATTGATCAGAGCAGGGATGGCATTGCTCAGAGCAGTGATGACATTGATCAGAGCAGGGATGGCCTTGATCAGAACAGTGATGACATTGATCAGAGCAGGGATGGCCTTGATCAGAGCAGTGATGACATTGATCAGAGCAGGGATGGCCTTGATCAGAGCAGTGATGGCATTGATCAGAGCAGGGATGGCCTTGATGAGAGCAGGGATGGCCTTAATCAGAGCAGTGATGGCCTTGATCAGAGCAGGGATGGCCTTGATCAGAGCAGGGATGATATTGATCAGAGCAAGGATGGCCTTGATCAGAGCAGGGATCGCCTTGGTCAGAGCAGGGATGGCCTTGATCAGAGCAGGGATGGCCTTGATCAGAGTAGTGATGACATTGATCAGAGCAGGGATGGCCTTGATCAGAGCAGGGATGGCCTTGATCAGAGCAGGGATGGCATTGATCAGAGCAGGGATGATATTGATCAGAGCAGGGATGACATTGATCAGAGCAGTGATGACATTGATCAGAGCAGGGATGGCCTTGATCAGAGCAGGGATGGCCTTGATCAGAGCAGGGATGACATTGATCAGAGCAGGGATGACATTGATCAGAGCAGTGATGACATTGATCAGAGCAGGGATGACATTGATCAGAGCAGGGATGGCCTTGATCAGAGCAGGGATGTCCTTGTTAAAAGCAGGAATGACCTTGATCAGAGCAGGGATGGCCGTGATCAGAGCAGGGATGGCCTTGATCAAAGCAGGGATGGCCGTGATCAGAGCAGGTATGGCCTTGATCAGAGCAGGGATGGCCTTGATCAGAGCAGTGATGGCCTTGATCAGAGCAGGGATGGCCTTGATCAGAGCAGTGATGGCCTTGATCAGAGCAGGATGGCCTTGATCAGAGCAGGGATGGCCTTGATCAGTGCAGTGATGACATTGATCAGAGCAGTGATGGCCTTGATCAGAGCAGTGATGGCCTTGATCAGAGCAGTGATGGCCTTGATCAGAGCAGGGATGGCCTTGATCAGAGCAGTGATGGCCTTTATCAGAGCAGGATGGCCATGATCAGAGCAGGGATGGCCTTGATCAGTGCAGTGATGACATTAATCAGTGCAGTGATGACATTGATCAGAGCACGGATGACCTTGATCAGAGAAGGGATGGCCTTGATCAGAGCAGGGATGGCCGTGATCACAGCAGGGATGGCCTTGATCAGAGCAGGGATGACATTGGTCAGAGCAGGGATGGCCGTGATCATAGCAGGGATGGCCTTGATCAGAGCAGTGATGACATTGATCAGAGCAGTGATGGCCTTGATCAGAGAAGGGATGGCCTTGATCAGAGCAGGGATGGCCTTGATCAGAGCAGTGATGACATTGATCAGAGCAGGGATGGCCGTGATCATAGCAGGGATGGCCTTGATCAGAGCAGTGATGAAATTGATCAGAGCAGGGATGGCCTTGATCAGAGCAGGGATGGCATTGATCAGAGCAGGGATGTCCTTGATCAGAGCAGTGATGACATTGATCAGAGCAGGGATGGCCTTGATCAGTTCAGGGATGGCCGTGATCAGAGCAGGGATGGCCTTGATCAGAGCAGGGATGGCCTTGATCAGAGCAGGGATGACATTGATCAGAGCAGGGATGGCCTTGATCAGTGCAGTGATGACATTGATCAGAGCAGTGATGGCCTTGATCAGAGCAGTGATGGCCTTGATCAGAGCAGGGATGGCCTTGATCAGAGCAGTGATGGCCTTTATCAGAGCAGGATGGCCATGATCAGAGCAGGGATGGCCTTGATCAGTGCAGTGATGACATTAATCAGTGCAGTGATGACATTGATCAGAGCAGGGATGACCTTGATCAGAGAAGGGATGGCCTTGATCAGAGCAGGGATGGCCGTGATCACAGCAGGGATGGCCTTGATCAGAGCAGGGATGACATTGGTCAGAGCAGGGATGGCCGTGATCATAGCAGGGATGGCCTTGATCAGAGCAGTGATGACATTGATCAGAGCAGTGATGGCCTTGATCAGAGAAGGGATGGCCTTGATCAGAGCAGGGATGGCCTTGATCAGAGCAGTGATGACATTGATCAGAGCAGGGATGGCCGTGATCATAGCAGGGATGGCCTTGATCAGAGCAGTGATGAAATTGATCAGAGCAGGGATGGCCTTGATCAGAGCAGGGATGGCCTTGATCAGAGCAGGGATGGCCTTCATCAGAGCAGGGACGGCCTTGATCAGAGCAGGGATGGCCTTGATCAGAGCAGTGATGACATTGATCAGAGCAGGGATTGCCTTGATCAGAGCAGGGATGGCCTTGATCAGAGCAGTGATGACATTGATCAGAGCAGGGATGGCCTTGATCAGAGCAGTGATGGCCTTGATCAGAGCAGGGATGGCCTTGATCAGAGCAGGGATGACCTTGATCAGAGCAGGGATGGCCTTGATCAGAGCAGTGATGACATTGATCAGAGCAGTGATGACATTGATCAGAGCAGGGATGGCCTTGATCAGAGCAGGGATGGCCTTCATCAGAGCAGGGATGGCCCTGATCAGAGCAGGGATGACATTGATCAGAGCAGGGATGGCCTTGATCAGAGCAGGGATGGCCTTGATCAGAGCAGTGATGACATTGATCAGAGCAGTGATGACATTGAACAGAGTTGTGATGACCTTGATCAGAGCAGGGATGGCCTTGATCACAGCAGGGGTGGCCTTGGTCAGAGCAGGGATGGACTTGATCAGAGCAGTGATGACCTTGGTCAGAGCAGGGAGGGCCTTGATCAGAGCAGGGATGGCCTTGATCAGAGCAGTGATGACCTTGATCAGAGCAGGGATGACATTGATCAGAGCAGGGATGACCTTGATCAGAACAGGGATAGCCTTGTTCAGAGCAGGGATGGCCTTGATCAGAGCAGGGATGGCCTTGATCAGAGCAGTGATGACATTGATCAGAGCAGGGATGGCCTTGATCAGAGCAGGGATGGCCTTAATCAGAGTAGTGATGGCCTTGATCAGAGCAGGGATGGCCTTGATCAGAGCAGGGATGGCCTTGATCAGAGCAGGGATGGCCTTGATCAGAGCAGGATGGCCTTGATCAGAGCAGGGATGACATTGGTCAGAGCAGGGATGACCTTGATCAGAGCAGGGATGGCCTTGATTAGAGCAGGGATGGCCTTGATCAGAGCAGTGATGACATTGATCAGAGCAGTGATGACATTGATCAGAGCAGGGATGGCCTTGATCAGAGCAGGGATGGCCTTGTTCAGAGCAGTGATGACATTGATCAGAGCAGTGATGACATTGATCAGAGCAGAGATGACCTTGATCAGAGCAGGGATGGCCTTGTTCAGAGCAGGGATGGCCTTGATTAGAGCAGGGATGGCCTTGATCAGAGTAGTGATGACATTGATCAGAGCAGGGATGACATTGATCAGAGCAGGGATGGCCTTGATCAGAGCAGGGATGGCCTTGATCAGAGCATTGATGACATTGATCAGAGCAGGGATAGCCTTGATCAGAGCAGGGATGGCCTTGATCAGAGCAGTGATGACATTGATCAGAGCAGGAATGGCCTTGATCAGAGCAGGGATGGCCTTGATCAGAGCAGGGATGGCCTTGATCAGAGCAGGAATGGCCTTGTTCAGAGCAGGGATGGCCTTGATCAGAGCAGGGATGGCCTTGATCAGAGCAGTGATGACATTGATCAGAGCAGTGATGACATTGATCAGAGCAGGGATTGCCTTGATCAGAGCAGGGATGGCCTTGTTCAGAGCAGGGATGGCTTTGATCAGAGCAGGGATGGCCTTGATCAGAGCAGGGATGGCCTTGATCAGAGCAGTGATGACAATGATCAGAGCAGGGATGGCCTTGATCAGAGCAGGGATGGCCTTGATCAGAGCAGTGATGGCCTTGATCAGAGCAGGGATGGCCTTGGTCAGAGCAGGGATGGCCTTGATCAGAGCAGGGATGGCCTTGATCAGAGCAGTGATTACATTGATCAGAGCAGTGATGACATTGATCAGAGCAGAGATGGCCTTGATCAGAGCAGGGATGGCCTTGATCAGAGCAGTGATGACATTGATCAGAGCAGGGATGGCCTTGATCAGAGCATTGATGACATTGATCAGAGCATTGATGACTTTGATCAGAGCAGGGATGGCCATGATCAGAGCAGTGATGACATTGATCAGAGCAGGGATGGCCTTGATCAGAGCAGGGATGGTCTAGATCAGAGCAGGGATGGCCTTAATCAGAGCAGTGATGGCCTTGATCAGAGCAGGGATGGCCTTGATCAGAGCAGTGATGACATTGGTCAGAGCAGGGATGGCCTTGATCAGAGCAGGATGGCCTTGATCAGAGCAGGGATGGCCTTGATCAGTGCAGTGATGACATTGATCAGAGCAGGGATGCCCTTGATCAGAGCAGGGATGACATTGGTCAGAGCAGTGATGACCTTGATCAGAGAGGGATGGCCTTGATCAGAGCAGTGATGATATTGATCAGAGCAGGGATGGCCTTGATCAGAGCAGTGATTGCCTTGATCAGAGCAGTGATGACATTGATCAGAGCAGAGATGGCCTTGATCAGAGCAGAGATGGCCTTGATCAGCGCAGGGAAGGCCTTAATCAGAGCAGGGATGACATTGATCAGAGCAGGAATGGCCTTGATCAGAGCAGGGATGGCCTTGATCAGAGCAGGAATGGCCTTGATCCGAGCAGGAATGGCCTTGATCAGAGCAGGGATGGCCTTGATCAGAGCAGGGATGACATTGATCAGAGCAGGGGTGGCCTTGATCAGAGCAGTGATGACCTTGATCAGAGCAGGGATAGCCTTGTTCAGAGCAGGGATGGCCTTGATCAGAGCAGTGATGACATTGATAAGAGCAGGGATGGCCTTGATCAGAGCAGTGATGACATTGATCAGAGCAGGGATGGCCTTGATCAGAACAGTGATGACCTTCATCAGAGCAGGGATGGCCTTGATCAGAGCATTGATGACATTGATCAAAGCAGTGATGACCTTCATCAGAGCAGGGATTGCCTTGATCAGAGCAGGGATGGCCTTGATCAGAGCAGGGATGGCCTTGATTAGAGCAGGTATAACATTGATTAGAGCAGGGATGGCCTTGATCAGAGCAGGGATGGCCTTGATCAGAGCAGTGATGGCATTGGTCAGAGCAGGGATGGCCGTGATCAGAGCAGGGATGGCCTTGATTAGAGCAGGGATAACATTGATAAGAGCAGGGACAGCCTTGATCAGAGCAGGGATGGCCTTGATCAGAGCAGTGATGACATTGTTCAGAGCAGGGATGGCCTTGATCAGAGCAGTGATGGCCTTGATCAGAGCAGGGATGGCCTTGATCAGAACAGGGATGGCCTTGATCAGAGCAGGGATGGCCTTGATCAGAGCAGGGATGGCCTTGATCAGAGCAGGGATGGCCTTGATCAGAGCAGGGATGGCCTTGATCAGAGCAGTGATGACATTGATCAGAGCAGTGATGACATTGATCAGAGCAGGGATGGCCTTGATCAGAGCAGGGATGGCCTTGATCAGAGCAGTGATGACATTGATCAGAGCAGGGATGGCCTTGATCAGAGCAGGGATGACATTGTTCAGAGCAGGGATGACTTTGATCAGAGAAGGGATGGCCTTGATCAGAGCAGGGATGGCCGTGATCACAGCAGGGATGACATTTATCAGAGCAGGGATGGCCTTGATCAGAGCAGTGATGACATTGATCAGAGCAGGGATGGCCTTGATCAGAGCAGGGATGACATTGATCAGAGCAGGGATGGCCTTGATCAGAGCAGGGATGACCTTGATCAGAGAAGGGATGGCCTTGATCAGAGCAGTGATGACATTGATCAGAGCAGGGATGGCCTTGATCAGAGCAGTGATGACATTGATCAGAGCAGGGATGGCCTTGATCAGAGCAGTGATGACATTGATCAGAGCAGTGATGGCCTTGATCAGAGCAGGGATGGCCTTGATCAGAGCAGGGATGGTCTTGATCAGAGCAGTGATGATAATGATCAGAGCAGGGATGGCATTGATCAGAGCAGTGATGACATTGATCAGAGCAGGGATGGCCTTGATCAGAGCAGGGATGGCCTTGATCAGAGCAGTGATGGCCTTGATCAGAGCAGGGATGGCCTTGATCAGAGCAGGGATGGTCTTGATCAGAGCAGTGATGATAATGATCAGAGCAAGGATGGCCTTGATCAGAGCAGGGATGGCCTTAGTCAGAGCAGGGATGGCCTTGATCAGAGCAGGGATGGCCTTGATCAGAGTAGTGATGACCTTGATCAGAGCAGTGATGACCTTGATCAGAGCAGGGATGGCCTTGGTCAGAGCAGGGATGGCCTTCATCAGAGCAGGGATGGCCTTGATCAGAGCAGTGATGACCTTGATCAGAGCAGGGATGGCCTTGATCAGAGCAGGGATGGCCTTGATCAGAGCAGTGATGACATTGATCAGAGCAGGGATGGCCTTGATCATAGCATTGATGACATTGATCAGAGCATTGATGACTTTGATCAGAGCATGGATGGCCTTGATCAGAGCAGTGATGACATTGATCAGAGCAGTGATGACATTGATAAGAGCAGTGATGACATTGATCAGAGCAGTGATTACATTGATCAGAAAAGGGAAGGCCTTGATCAGAGCAGGGATGGCCTTGATCAGAGCAGTGATGACGTTGATCAGAGCAGGGATAGCCTTGTTCAGAGCAGGGATGGCCTTGATCAGAGCAGGGATGGCCTTTTTCAGAGCAGTGATGACATTGATCAGAGCAGTGATGACATTGATCAGAGCAGGGATGGCCTTGATCAGAGCAGTGATGACATTGATCAGAGCAGTGATGACTTTGATCAGAGCAGGGATGGTCTTGATCAGAGCAGGAATGTCCTTGATCAGAGCAGGGATGTCCTTGATCAGAGCAGTGATGGCATTGATTAGAGTAGGGATGGCCTTGATCAGAGCAGTGATGACCTTGATTAGAGCAGTGATGACATTGATTAGAGTAGGGATGGCCTTGATCAGAGCAGTGATGACCTTGATTAGAGCAGGCATGGCCTTTATCAGAGCAGTGATGGCCTTGATCAGAGCAGTGATGACATTGATCAGAGCAGGGATGGCCTTGATCAGAGCAGTGATGACATTGATTAGAGCAGTGATGACATTGATTAGAGTAGGGATGGTCTTGATCAGAGCAGGAATGTCCTTGATCAGAGCAGGGATGTCCTTGATCAGAGCAGTGATGACATTGTTCAGAGCAGGGATGACATTGATCAGAGCAGTGATGACATTGATCAGAGCAGGGATGGCCTTGATCAGAGCAGGGATGGCCTTGATCAGAGCAGGGATGGCCTTTTTCAGAGCAGTGATGACATTGATCAGAGCAGTGATGACATTGATTAGAGTAGGGATGGCCTTGACCAGAGCAGTGTTGGCCTTGATTAGAGCAGGCATGGCCTTTATCAGAGCAGTGATGGCCTTGATCAGAGCAGTGATGACATTGATCAGAGCAGGGATGGCCTTGATCAGAGCAGTGATGGCCTTGATCAGAGCAGTGATGACATTGATCAGAGCAGTAATGGCCTTGACCAGAGCAGGGATGGCCTTGATCAGAGCAGGGATGGCCTTGATCAGAGCAGGAATGGCCTTGATCAGAGCAGTGATGGCATTGATTAGAGTAGGGATGGCCTTGACCAGAGCAGTGTTGGCCTTGATTAGAGCAGGCATGGCCTTTATCAGAGCAGTGATGGCCTTGATCAGAGCAGTGATGACATTGATCAGAGCAGGGATGGCCTTGATCAGAGCAGTGATGGCCTTGATCAGAGCAGTGATGACATTGATCAGAGCAGGGATGGCCTTGATCAGAGCAGTGATGGCCTTGATCAGAGCAGTGATGACATTGATCAGAGCAGTAATGGCCTTGACCAGAGCAGGGATGGCCTTGATTAGAGCAGGGATGGCCTTTATCAGAGCAGTGATGACATTGATCAGAGCAGGGATGACATTGATCAGAGCAGGGATGACATTGATCAGAGCAGTGATGACATTGATCAGAGCAGTGATGATATTGATCAGAGCAGGGATGGCCTTGATAAGAGCAGGGATGGCCTTGATCAGAGCAGGGATGGCCTTGATCAGAGCAGGGATGGCCTTGATCAGAGCAGGGATGTCCTTGATCAGAGCAGGGATGTCCTTGATCAGAGTAGTAATGACATTGATCAGAGCAGTAATGGCCTTGACCAGAGCAGTGTTGGCCTTGATTAGAGCAGGGATGGCCTTTATCAGAGCAGGGATGGCCTTGATCAGAGCAGGGATGGCCTTGATCAGAGCAGTGATGACATTGATCAGAGCAGGAATGGCCTTGATCAGAGCAAGAATGGCCTTGATTAGAGCAGGGATGACCTTGATCAGAGCAGGGATGGCCTTGATCAGAGCAGGAATGGCCTTGATCAGAGCAGTGATGGCCTTGATCACAGCAGGGATGACCTTGATCAGAGCAGGGATGGCCTTGATTAGAGCAGGGATGGCCTTGATCAGAGCAGTGATGACATTGATCAGAGCAGGAATAGCCTTGATCAGAGCAGGGATGGCCTTGATCAGAGCAGTGATGACCTTGATCAGAGCAGGGATGGCCTTGATCAGAGCAGTGATGGCCTTGATCAGAGCAGGGATGGCCTTGATCAGAGCAGTGATGACATTGATCAGAGCAGGGATGGCCTTGATCAGAGCAGGGATGGCCTTGATCAGAGCAGTGATGGCCTTGATCAGAGCAGGGATGGCCTTGATTAGAGCAGTGATGACATTGATCAGAGCAGGGATGGCCTTGCTCAGAGCAGGAATGGCCTTGATTAGAGCAGGGATGGCCTTGATCAGAGCAGTGATGACATTGATCAGAGCAGGAATGGCCTTGATCAGAGCAGGAATTTCCTTGATTAGAGCAGGGATGACCTTGATCAGAGCTGGAATACCCTTGATTAGAGCAGGGATGTCCTTGATCAGAGCAGGGATGACCTTGATCAGAGCAGTGATGACATTGATCAGAGCAGTGATGGCCTTGATCAGAGCAAGAATGGCCTTGATTAGAGCAGGGTTAACCTTGATCAGAGCACGGATGGCCTTGGTCAGAGCAGGGATGGCCTTGATCAGAGCAGTGATGACATTGATCAGAGCAGGGATGGCCTTGATCAGAGCAGGAATGGCCTTGATTAGAGCAGGGATGACCTTGATCAGAGCAGGAACACCCTTGATTAGAGCAGGGATGGCCTTGATCAGAGCAGTGATGACATTGATCAGAGCAGGGATGGCCTTGATCAGAGCAGGAATGGCCTTGATTAGAGCAGGGATGACCTTGATCAGAGCAGGAATACCCTTGATTAGAGCTGGGATGTCCTTGATCAGAGCAGGGATGACCTTGATCAGAGCAGGGATGACCGTGATCAGAGCAGGGATGGCCTTGATCAGAGCAGGGATGGCCTTGATCAGAGCAGTGATGACATTGATCAGAGCAGTGATGGCCTTGATCAGAGCAGGGATGGCCTTGATCAGAGCAGTGATGACATTGATCAGAGCAGTGATGGCCTTGATCAGAGCAGGGATGGCCTTGATCAGAGCAGGGATGGCCTTGATCAGAGCAGTGATGACATTGATCAGAGCAGGGATGGCCTTGATCAGAGCAAGAATGGCCTTGCTTAGAGCAGGGATGACCTTGATCAGAGCAGGGATGGCCTTGATCAGAGCAGGAATGGCCTTGATCAGAGCAGGAATGGCCTTGATTAGAGCAGGGATAACCTTGATCAGAGCAGGGATTGCCTTGATCAGACCAGTGATGACATTGATGAGAGCAGGGATGGCCTTGATCAGAGCAGTGATGGCCTTGATCAGAGCAGGAATGGCCTTGATTAGAGCAGGGATGGCCTTGAACAGAGCAGTGATGGCCTTGATCAGAGCAGGGATGGCCTTGATTAGAGCAGTGATGACATTGATCAGAGCAGGAATGGCCTTGATTAGAGCAGGGATGGCCTTGATCAGAGCAGTGATGGCCTTGATCAGAGCAGGAATGGCCTTGATTAGAGCAGGGATGGCCTTGATCAGAGCAGTGATGGCCTTGATCAAAGCAGGAATGGCCTTGATCCGAGCAGGGATGGCCTTGATCAGAGCAGGGATGATCTTGATCAGAGCAGGGATGGCCTTGATCAGAGCAGTGATGTCATTGATCAGAGCAGGAATGGCCTTGATCAGAGCAGGGATTACCTTGATCAGAGCAGGGATGGCCTTGATCAGAGCAGAAATGGCCTTGATCAGAGCAGGGATGGCCTTGATCAGAGCAGGGATGGCCTTGATCAGAGCAGTGATGACATTGATCAGAGCAGGAATGGCCTTGATCAGAGCAGGGATGGCCTTGATCAGAGCAGGGATGGCCTTGATCAGAGCAGTGATGACCTTGATCAGAGCAGGGATGACATTGATCAGAGCAGGGATGACCTTGATCAGAGCAGGAATGGCCTTGATCAGAACAGGGATGGCCTTGATCAGAGCAGGGTTGGCCTTGATCAGAGCAGTGATGACATTGATCAGAGCAGGGATGTCCTTGATCAGAGTAGTAATGACATTGATCAGAGCAGTAATGGCCTTGACCAGAGCAGTGTTGGCCTTGATTAGAGCAGGGATGGCCTTTATCAGAGCAGGGATGGCCTTGATCAGAGCAGGGATGGCCTTGATCAGAGCAGTGATGACATTGATCAGAGCAGGAATGGCCTTGATCAGAGCAAGAATGGCCTTGATTAGAGCAGGGATGACCTTGATCAGAGCAGGGATGGCCTTGATCAGAGCAGGAATGGCCTTGATCAGAGCAGTGATGGCCTTGATCACAGCAGGGATGACCTTGATCAGAGCAGGGATGGCCTTGATTAGAGCAGGGATGGCCTTGATCAGAGCAGTGATGACATTGATCAGAGCAGGAATAGCCTTGATCAGAGCAGGGATGGCCTTGATCAGAGCAGTGATGACCTTGATCAGAGCAGGGATGGCCTTGATCAGAGCAGTGATGGCCTTGATCAGAGCAGGGATGGCCTTGATCAGAGCAGTGATGACATTGATCAGAGCAGGGATGGCCTTGATCAGAGCAGGGATGGCCTTGATCAGAGCAGTGATGGCCTTGATCAGAGCAGGGATGGCCTTGATTAGAGCAGTGATGACATTGATCAGAGCAGGGATGGCCTTGCTCAGAGCAGGAATGGCCTTGATTAGAGCAGGGATGGCCTTGATCAGAGCAGTGATGACATTGATCAGAGCAGGAATGGCCTTGATCAGAGCAGGAATTTCCTTGATTAGAGCAGGGATGACCTTGATCAGAGCTGGAATACCCTTGATTAGAGCAGGGATGTCCTTGATCAGAGCAGGGATGACCTTGATCAGAGCAGTGATGACATTGATCAGAGCAGTGATGGCCTTGATCAGAGCAAGAATGGCCTTGATTAGAGCAGGGTTAACCTTGATCAGAGCACGGATGGCCTTGGTCAGAGCAGGGATGGCCTTGATCAGAGCAGTGATGACATTGATCAGAGCAGGGATGGCCTTGATCAGAGCAGGAATGGCCTTGATTAGAGCAGGGATGACCTTGATCAGAGCAGGAACACCCTTGATTAGAGCAGGGATGGCCTTGATCAGAGCAGTGATGACATTGATCAGAGCAGGGATGGCCTTGATCAGAGCAGGAATGGCCTTGATTAGAGCAGGGATGACCTTGATCAGAGCAGGAATACCCTTGATTAGAGCTGGGATGTCCTTGATCAGAGCAGGGATGACCTTGATCAGAGCAGGGATGACCGTGATCAGAGCAGGGATGGCCTTGATCAGAGCAGGGATGGCCTTGATCAGAGCAGTGATGACATTGATCAGAGCAGTGATGGCCTTGATCAGAGCAGGGATGGCCTTGATCAGAGCAGTGATGACATTGATCAGAGCAGTGATGGCCTTGATCAGAGCAGGGATGGCCTTGATCAGAGCAGGGATGGCCTTGATCAGAGCAGTGATGACATTGATCAGAGCAGGGATGGCCTTGATCAGAGCAAGAATGGCCTTGCTTAGAGCAGGGATGACCTTGATCAGAGCAGGGATGGCCTTGATCAGAGCAGGAATGGCCTTGATCAGAGCAGGAATGGCCTTGATTAGAGCAGGGATAACCTTGATCAGAGCAGGGATTGCCTTGATCAGACCAGTGATGACATTGATGAGAGCAGGGATGGCCTTGATCAGAGCAGTGATGGCCTTGATCAGAGCAGGAATGGCCTTGATTAGAGCAGGGATGGCCTTGAACAGAGCAGTGATGGCCTTGATCAGAGCAGGGATGGCCTTGATTAGAGCAGTGATGACATTGATCAGAGCAGGAATGGCCTTGATTAGAGCAGGGATGGCCTTGATCAGAGCAGTGATGGCCTTGATCAGAGCAGGAATGGCCTTGATTAGAGCAGGGATGGCCTTGATCAGAGCAGTGATGGCCTTGATCAAAGCAGGAATGGCCTTGATCCGAGCAGGGATGGCCTTGATCAGAGCAGGGATGATCTTGATCAGAGCAGGGATGGCCTTGATCAGAGCAGTGATGTCATTGATCAGAGCAGGAATGGCCTTGATCAGAGCAGGGATTACCTTGATCAGAGCAGGGATGGCCTTGATCAGAGCAGAAATGGCCTTGATCAGAGCAGGGATGGCCTTGATCAGAGCAGGGATGGCCTTGATCAGAGCAGTGATGACATTGATCAGAGCAGGAATGGCCTTGATCAGAGCAGGGATGGCCTTGATCAGAGCAGGGATGGCCTTGATCAGAGCAGTGATGACCTTGATCAGAGCAGGGATGACATTGATCAGAGCAGGGATGACCTTGATCAGAGCAGGAATGGCCTTGATCAGAACAGGGATGGCCTTGATCAGAGCAGGGTTGGCCTTGATCAGAGCAGTGATGACATTGATCAGAGCAGGGATGACCTTGATCAGAGCAGGGATGGCCTTGATCAGAGCAGTGATGACCTTGATCAGAGCAGGAATGGCCTTGATCAGAGCAGTGATGACCTTGATCAGAACAGGGATGGCCTTGATCAGAACAGGGATGGCCTTGATCAGAGCAGGGATGGCCTTGATCAGAGCAGTGATGACTTTGATCAGAGCAGGAATGGCCTTGATCAGAGCAGTGTTGACATTGATCAGAGCAGGGATTGCCTTGATCAGAGCAGTGATGACATTGATCAGAGCAGGAATAGCCTTGATCAGAGCAGGGATGGCCTTGATCAGAGCAGGAATGGCCTTGATCAGAACTGGGATGGCCTTGATCAGAGCAGGGATGGCCTTGATCAGAGCAGTGATGGCCTTGATCAGAGCAGGGATGGCGTTAATCAGAGCACTGATGACATTTATCAAAGCCGGGATGGCCTTGATCAGAGCAGGGATGGCCTTTATCAGAGCAGTGATGACATTTATCAGAGCATTGATGTCTTTGATCAGAGCAGGGATGACCTTGATCAGAGCAGGGATGGCCTTGATCAGAGCAGTGATGGCCTTGATCAGAGCAGGGATGGTATTGATCAGAGCAGTGATGATATTGATCAGAGCAGTGATGGCCTTGATCAGAGCAGGGATGGCCTTGATCAGAGCAGGGATGACCTTGATCAGAGCAGTAATGACATTGATCAGAGCAGGGGTGGCCTTGATCAGAGCAGGGTTGGCCTTAATCAAAGAAGGGATGGCCTTGATCAGAGCAGGGATGGCCTTGATCAGAGCAGTGATGACAATGATCAGAGCAGTGATGACACTGATCAGAGCAGTGATGACATTGATCAGAGCAGGGATGGCCTTGATCAGAGCAGTGATGACAATGATCAGAGCATTGATGACATTGATCAGAGCAGGGATGGCCTTGATCAGAGCAGGGATGTCCTTGATCAGAGCAGTGATGACGATGATCAGAGCAGGGATGGTCTTGATCAGAGCATCGATGGCCTTGATCAGAGCAAGAATGGCCTTGATCAGAGCAGGAATGACCTTGATCAGAGCAGGAATGGCCTTGATCAGAGCAGGAATGGCATTGATTAGAGCAGGCATGGCCTTGATCAGAGCAGGAATTGCCTTGATTAGAGCAGTGATGGCCTTGATCAGAGCAGGGATGGCCTTGATCAGAGCAGGGATGGCCTTGATCAGAGCAGGAATGGCCTTGATCCGAGCAGGAATGGCCTTGATCAGAGCAGGGATGGCCTTGATCAGAGCAGGGATGGCCTTGATCAGAGCATGGATGACCTTGATCAGATCAGAGATTGCCTTGATCAGAGCAGGAATGGCCTTGATCCGAGCAGGAATGGCCTTGATCAGAGCCGGGATGGCCTTGATCAGAGCAGGAATGGCCTTGATCAGAGCATGGATGACCTTGATGGGAGCAGGGATGGCCTTGATCAGAGCAGGGATGGCCTTGATCAGAGCAGTGATGGCCTTGATCAGACCAGTCATGACATTGATCAGAGCAGGGATGGCCTTGATCAGAGCAGGGATGACATTGATCAGAGCAAGGATGACATTTATCAGAGCAGTGATGGCCTTGATCAGAGCAGTGATGACATTGATCAGAGCAGGGATGGCCTTGATCAGAGCAGGGATGGCCTTGATCAGAGCAGGGATGACATTTATCAGAGCAGTGATGGCCTTGATCAGAGCAGGGATGGCCTTGATCAGAGCAAGGATGGCCTTGATCAGAGCAGGGATGGCCTTGATCAGACCAGTCATGACATTGATCAGAGCAGGGATGGCCTTGATCAGAGCAGGGATGACATTGATCAGAGCAGGGATGACATTTATCAGAGCAGTGATGGCCTTGATCAGAGCAGTGATGACATTGATCAGAGCAGGGATGACATTGATCAGAGCAGGGATGACAATGATCAGAGCAGTGATGACGTTGATCAGAGCAGGGATGGCCTTGATCAGAGCAGGGATGGCCTTGATCAGAGCAGTGATGACCTTGATCATAGAAGGGATGGCCTTGATCAGAGCAGTGATGACAATGATCAGAGCAGTGATGACACTTATCAGAGCAGTGATGACATTGATCAGAGCAGGGATGGCCTTGATCAGAGCAGGGATGGTCTTTATCAGAGCAGGAATGGCCTTGATCGGAGCAGTGATGGCCTTGATCAGAGCAGGGATGGTCTTTATCAGAGCAGGAATGGCCTTGATCAGAGCAGGGATGGCCTTGATCAGAGCAGGGATGGCCTTGATCAGAGCAGTGATGACATTGATCAGAGCAGGGATGACATTGATCAGAGCAGGGATGGCCTTGATCAGAGCAGGAATTGCCTTGATTAGAGCAGTGATGGCCTTGATCAGAGCAGGGATGGCCTTGATCAGAGCAGGGAGGGCATTGATCAGGGCAGTGAAGACATTGATCAGAGCAGGGATGGCCTTGATCAGAGCATGGATGACCTTGATCGGAGCAGGGATGGCCTTGATCAGAGCAGGGATGGCCTTGATCAGACCAGCATGACATTGATCAGAGCAGTGATGGCCTTGATCAGAGCAGGGATGGCCTTGATCAGAGCAGTGATGACATTGATCCGAGCAGTGATGACATTGATCAGAGCAGTGATGACATTGATCAGAGCAGGGATGACATTGATCAGAGCAGTGATGGCCTTGATCAGAGCAGTGATGGCCTTGATCAGACCAGTCATGACATTGATCAGAGCAGGGATGGCCTTGATCAGACCAGTAATGACATTGATCAGAGCAGTGATGACATTGATCCGAGCAGTGATGACATTGATCAGAGCAGTGATGGCCTTGATCAGAGCAGTGATGACATTGATCAGAGCAGGGATGGCCTTGATCAGACCAGTGATGACATTGATCCGAGCAGTGATGACATTGATCAGAGCAGTGATGGCCTTGATCAGAGCAGTGATAACATTGATCAGAGCAGGGACGGCCTTGATCAGAGCAGGGATGGCCTTGATCAGAGCAGTGATGACCTTGATCAGAGCAGGGATGGCCTTGATCAGAGCAGTGATGACATTGATCAGAGCAGTGATGGCCTTGATCAGAGGAGGGATGACATTGATCAGAGCAGTGATGACATTGATCAGAGCAGGGATGACATTGATCAGAGCAGTGATGACATTGATCAGAGCAGGGATGACATTGATCAGAGCAGTGATGACATTGATCAGAGCAGGAATGGCCTTGATCAGAGCAGGGATGGCCTTGATCAGAGCATGGATGACCTTGATCGGAGCAGGGATGGCCTTGATCAGAGCAGGGATGGCCTTGATCAGAGCATGGATGACCTTGATCGGAGCAGGGATGGCCTTGATCAGAGCAGGGATGACCTTGATCAGACCAGTCATGACATTGATCAGAGCAGTGATGACATTGATCAGAGCAGAGATGACATTGATCAGAGCAGTGATGGCCTTGATCAGACCAGTCATGACATTGATCAGAGCAGTGATGGCCTTGATCAGAGCAGTGATGACATTGATCAGAGCAGTGATGGCCTTGATCAGAGCAGTGATGACATTGATCAGAGCAGTGATGACATTGATCAGAGCAGGGATGACATTGATCAGAGCAGGGATGGCCTTGATCAGACCAGTGATGACATTGATCAGAGCAGGAATGGCCTTGATCAGAGCAGGGATGGCCTTGATCAGAGCAGGGATGGCGTTGATCAGAGCAGTGATGACATTGATCAGAGCAGGAATGGGCTTGATCAGAGCAGGAATGGCCTTGATTAGAGAAGGGATGGCCTTGATCAGAGCAGTGATGGCCTTGATTAGAGCAGCGATGGCCTTGATCAGAGCAGGAATGGCCTTGATCCGAGCAGGAATGGCCTTGATCAGAGCAGGGATGGCCTTGATCAGAGCAGGAATGGCCTTGATCAGAGCAGGAATTGCCTTGATCAGAGCAGGAATGGCCTTGATTAGAGCAGGAATGGCCTTGAGTAGAGCAGGGATGGCCTTGATCAGAGCAGTGATGGCCTTGATCAGAGCAGGGCTGACCTTGATCAGAGCAGGGATGGCTTTGATCAGAGCAGGGATGGCCTTGAACAAAGCAGTGATGACATTGATCAGAGCAGTGATGGCCTTGATCAGAGCAGGGATGGCCTTGATCAGAGCAGGGATGGCCTTGATCAGAGCAATGATGACATTGATCAGAGCAGGGATGGCCTTGATCAGAGCAGTAATGGCCTTGATTAGAGCAGGGATGACCTTGATCAGAGCAGGGATGGCCTTGATCAGAGTAGGAATGGCCTTGATCAGAGCAGGAATGGCCTTGATCAGAGCAGTGATGACATTGATCAGAGCAGTGATGGCCTTTATCAGAGCATGGATAACCTTGATCAGAGCAGGGATGGCCTTGATCAGAGCAGGGATGGCCTTGATCAGAGCAGTGATGACATTGATCAGACCAGTAATGGCCTTGATCAGAGAAGGGATGACCTTGATCAGAGCAGGGATGGCCTTTATCAGAGCATGGATGGCATTGATCAGAGCAGGGATAACCTTGATCAGAGCAGGGATGGCCTTTATCAGAGCAGGAATGGACTTGATCAGAGCAGTGTTGACATTGATCAGAGCAGGGATGGCCTTGATCAGACCAGTGATGGCCTTGATCAGAGCAGGAATGGCCTTGATTAGAGCAGGGATGGCCTTGATCAGAGCAGTGATGGCCTTGATCAGAGCAGGGATGGCCTTGATCAGAGCAGTGATGACATTGATCAGAGCAGGGATGGCCTTGATCAGAGCAGTGATGGCCTTGATCTGAGCGGGGATGACCTTGATCAGAGCAGGGATGGCCTTGATCAGAGCAGTGATGTCATTGATCAGAGCAGGAATGGCCTTGATCATAGCAGGGATGACCTTGATCAGAGGAGGAATGACCTTGATCAGAGTAGGGATGGCCTTGATCAGAGCAGGGATGACCTTGATCAGAGCAGGGATGGGCTTGATCAGAGCAGGAATGGCCTTGATCAGAGGAGGGATGACATTGATCAGAGCAGGGATGGCATTGATCAGAGCAGGGATGGCCTTGATCAGAGGAGGGATGGCCTTGATCAGAGCAGGGATGACCTTGATCAGAGCAGGGATGGCCTTGATCAGAGCAGGGATGGCCTTGATCAGAGCAGTGATGACACTGATCAGAGCAGTGATGGCCTTGATCAGAGCAGGGATGGCCTTGATCAGAGCAGGGATGGCCTTGATCAGAGCAATGATGACATTGATTAGAGCAGGAATGGCCTTGATCAGAGCAGGGATGACCTTGATCAGAGCAATGATGACATTGATTACAGCAGGAATGGCCTTGATCAGAGCAGTGATGACATTGAACAGAGCAGGGATGGCATTGATCAGAGCAGGGATGGCCTTGATCAGAGCAGTGATCACATTGATCAGAGCAGGAATAGCCTTGATCAGAGCAGGGCTGGCCTTGATTAGAGCAGTGATGACATTGATCAGAGCAGTGATGGCCTTGATCAGAGCAGGGATGACCTTGATCAGAGCAGTGATGACATTGATCAGAGCAGGAATAGCCTTGATCAGAGCAGGGATGTCCTTGATCAGAGCAGTGATGACATTGATCAGAGCAGTGATGGCCTTGATCAGAGCAGGGATGACCTTGATCAGAGCAGGGATGGCCTTGATCAGAGCAGGGATGGCCTTGATCAGAGCAGTGATGACATTGATCAGAGCAGGAATAGCCTTGATCAGAGCAGGGATGGCCTTGATCAGAGCAGTGATGACATTGATCAGAGCAGTGATGTCCTTGTTCAGAGGAGGGATGACCTTGATCAGAGCAGGGATGGCCTTGATCAGAGCAGTGATGGCCTTGATCAGAGCAGGGATGGCCTTGATCAGAGCAGTGATGACATTGATCAGAGCAGGGATGGCCTTGATCAGAGCAGAAATGGCCTTGATTAGAGCAGGGATGTCCTTGATCAGAGCAGGGATGACCTTGATCAGAGCAGGGATGACCGTGATCAGAGCAGGGATGGCCTTGATCAGAGCAGGGATGGCCTTGATCAGAGCAGTGATGACATTGATCAGAGCAGTGATGGCCTTGATCAGAGCAGGGGTGGCCTTGATCAGAGCAGGGATGGCCTTGATCAGAGCAGTGATGACATTGATCAGAGCAGTGATGGCCTTGATCAGAGCAGGGATGGCCTTGATCAGAGCAGGGATGGCCTTGATCAGAGCAGTGATGACATTGATCAGAGCAGGGATGGCCTTGATCAGAGCAAGAATGGCCTTGATTAGAGCAGGGATGACCTTGATCAGAGCAGGGATGGCCTTGATCAGAGCAGGAATGGCCTTGATTAGAGCAGGGATAACCTTGATCAGAGCAGGGATGGCCTTGGTCAGAGCAGGGATGGCCTTGATCAGAGCAGTGATGACATTGATCAGAGCAGGAATGGCCTTGATCAGAGCAGGAATGGCCTTGATTAGAGCAGGGATGACCTTGATCAGAGCAGGAATACCCTTGATTAGAGCAGGGATGGCCTTGATCAGAGCAGTGATGACATTGATCAGAGCAGGGATGGCCTTGATCAGAGCAGGAATGGCCTTGATTAGAGCAGGGATGACCTTGATCAGAGCAGGAATACCCTTGATTAGAGCAGGGATGTCCTTGATCAGAGCAGGGATGACCTTGATCAGAGCAGGGATGACCGTGATCAGAGCAGGGATGGCCTTGATCAGAGCAGGGATGGCCTTGATCAGAGCAGTGATGACATTGATCAGAGCAGTGATGGCCTTGATCAGAGCAGAGATGGCCTTGATCAGAGCAGGGATGGTCTTGATCAGAGCAGTGATGACATTGATTAGAGCAGTGATGGCCTTGATCAGAGCAGGGATGGCCTTGATCAGAGCAGTGATGACATTGATCAGAGCAGGGATGGCCTTGATCAGAGCAGGAATGGCCTTGATTAGAGCAGGGATGACCTTGATCAGAGCAGGGATGGCCTTGATCAGAGCAGGAATGGCCTTGATCAGAGCAGGAATGGCCTTGATTAGAGCAGGGATAACCTTGATCAGAGCAGTGATGGCCTTGATCAGAGCAGGAATGGCCTTGATTAGAGCAGGGATGGCCTTGAACAGAGCAGTGATGGCCTTGATCAGAGCAGGGATGGCCTTGATCAGAGCAGTGATGACATTGATCAGAGCAGGTATGGCCTTGATCAGAGCAGGAATGGCCTTGATCCGAGCAGGAATGGCCTTGATAAGAGCAGGCATGGCCTTGATCAGAGCAGTGATGGCCTTGATCAGAGCAGGGATGACCTTGATCAGAGCAGGGATGGCCTTGATCAGAGCAGTGATGTCATTGATCAGAGCAGGAATGGCCTTGATCAGAGCAGGGATTACCTTGATCAGAGGAGGAATGACCTTGATCAGAGTTGGGATGGCCTTGATCAGAGCAGGGATGACCTTGATCAGAGCAGGGATGGCCTTGATCAGAGCAGGGATGGCCTTGATCACAGCAGGAATGGCCTTGATCAGAGCAGGGATGGCCTTGATCAGAGCAGGGATGGCCTTGATCAGAGCAGGAATGGCCTTGATCAGAGCAGGAATGGCCTTGATCAGAGCAGTGATGGCCTTGATCAGAGCAGGAATGGCCTTGATCAGAGCAGGAATGGCCTTGATTAGAGAAGGGATGGCCTTGATCAGAGCAGTGATGGCCTTGATCAGAGCATGGATGGCCTTGATCAGAGCAGGAATGACCTTGATCCGAGCAGGAATGGCCTTGATCAGAGCAGGGATGGCCTTGATCAGAGCAGGGATGGCCTTGATCAGAGCAGTGATGACATTGATCAGAGCAGGGATGGCCTTGATCAGAGCAGGAATGGCCTTGATTAGAGCAGGGATGACCTTGATCAGAGCAGGAATACCCTTGATTAGAGCAGGGATGTCCTTGATCAGAGCAGGGATGACCTTGATCAGAGCAGGGATGACCGTGATCAGAGCAGGGATGGCCTTGATCAGAGCAGGGATGGCCTTGATCAGAGCAGTGATGACATTGATCAGAGCAGTGATGTCCTTGATCAGAGCAGGGATGGCCTTGATCAGAGCAGGGATGGACTTGATCAGAGCAGTGATGACATTGATCAGAGCAGTGATGGCCTTGATCAGAGCAGGGATGGCCTTGATCAGAGCAGGGATGGCCTTGATCAGAGCAGGGATGGCCTTGATCAGAGCAAGAATGGCCTTGATTAGAGCAGGGATGACCTTGATCAGAGCAGGGATGGCCTTGATCAGAGCAGGAATGGCCTTGATTAGAGCAGGGATAACCTTGATCAGAGCAGGGATGGCCTTGGTCAGAGCAGGGATGGCCTTGGTCAGAGCAGGGATGGCCTTGATCAGAGCAGTGATGACATTGATCAGAGCAGGAATGGCCTTGATCAGAGCAGGAATGGCCTTGATTAGAGCAGGGATGACCTTGATCAGAGCAAGAATGGCCTTGATTAGAGCAGGGATGACCTTGATCAGAGCAGGGATGGCCTTGATCAGAGCAGGAATGGCCTTGATTAGAGCAGGGATAACCTTGATCAGAGCAGGGATGGCCTTGATCAGAGCAGGGATGGCCTTGGTCAGAGCAGGGATGGCCTTGATCAGAGCAGTGATGACATTGATCAGAGCAGGAATGGCCTTGATCAGAGCAGGAATGGCCTTGATTAGAGCAGGGATGACCTTGATCAGAGCAGGAATACCCTTGATTAGAGCAGGGATGGCCTTGATCAGAGCAGTGATGACATTGATCAGAGCAGGGATGGCCTTGATCAGAGCAGGAATGGCCTTGATTAGAGCAGGGATGACCTTGATCAGAGCAGGAATACCCTTGATTAGAGCAGGGATGTCCTTGATCAGAGCAGGGATGACCTTGATCAGAGAAGGGATGACCGTGATCAGAGCAGGGATGGCCTTGATCAGAGCAGGGATGGCCTTGATCAGAGCAGTGATGACATTGATCAGAGCAGTGATGGCCTTGATCAGAGCAGGGATGGCCTTGATCAGAGCAGGGATGGCCTTGATCAGAGAAGTGATGACATTGATCAGAGCAGTGATGGCCTTGATCAGAGCAGTGATGACATTGATCAGACCAGTAATGGCCTAGATCAGAGAAGGGATGACCTTGATCAGAGCAGGGATGGCCTTTATCAGAGCAGGGATGGCCTTGATCAGAGCAGGGATAACCTTGATCAGAGCAGGGATGGCCTTTATCAGAGCAGGAATGGACTTGATCAGAGCAGTGATGACATTGATCAGACCAGTGATGGCCTTGATCAGAGCAGGAATGGCCTTGATTAGAGCAGGGATGGCCTTGATCAGAGCAGTGATGGCCTTGATCAGAGCAGGGATGGCCTTGATCAGAGCAGTGATGACATTGATCAGAGCAGGGATGGCCTTGATCAGAGCAGGAATGGCCTTGATCCGAGCAGGAATGGCCTTGATAAGAGCAGGGATGGCCTTGATCAGAGCAGTGATGGCCTTGATCAGAGCAGGGATGACCTTGATCAGAGCAGGGATGGCGTTGATCAGAGCAGTGATGTCATTGATCAGAGCAGGAATGGCCTTGATCATAGCAGGGATGGCCTTGATCAGAGCAGGGATGACCTTGATCAGAGCAGGGATGTTCTTGATCAGAGCAGGGATGGCCTTGATCAGAGAAGGAATGGCCTTGATCAGAGGAGGGATGACATTGATCAGAGCAGGGATGGCATTGATCAGAGCAGGGATGGCCTTGATCAGAGGAGGGATGGCCTTGATCAGAGCAGGGATGGCCTTGATCAGAGCAGGGATGGCCTTGATCAGAGCAGTGATGACACTGATCAGAGCAGTAATGGCCTTGATCAGAGCAGGGATGGCCTTGATCAGAGCAGGGATGGCCTTGATCAGAGCAATGATGACATTGATTAGAGCAGGAATGGCCTTGATCAGAGCAGGGATGACCTTGATCAGAGCAATGATGACATTGATTACAGCAGGAATGGCCTTGATCAGAGCAGTGATGACATTGATCAGAGCAGTGATGTCCTTGTTCAGAGGAGGGATGACCTTGATCAGAGCAGGGATGGCCTTGATCAGAGCAGTGATGGCCTTGATCAGAGCAGGGATGGCCTTGATCAGAGCAGTGATGACATTGATCAGAGCAGGGATGGCCTTGATCAGAGCAGAAATGGCCTTGATTAGAGCAGTGATGGCCTTGATCAGAACAGGAATTCCCTTGATTAGAGCAGGGATGTCCTTGATCAGAGCAGGGATGACCTTGATCAGAGCAGGGATGACCGTGATTAGAGCAGGGATGGCCTTGATTAGAGCAGGGATGGCCTTGATCAGAGCAGTGATGACATTGATCAGAGCAGTGATGGCCTTGATCAGAGCAGGGATGGCCTTGATCAGAGCAGGGATGGCCTTGATCAGAGCAGTGATGACATTGATCAGAGCAGTGATGGCCTTGATCAGAGCAGGGATGGCCTTGATCAGAGCAGGGATGGCCTTGATCAGAGCAGTGATGATATTGATCAGAGCAGGGATGGCCTTGATCAGAGCAAGAATGGCCTTGATTAGAGCAGGGATGACCTTGATCAGAGCAGGGATGGCCTTGATCAGAGCAGGAATGGCCTTGATTAGAGCAGGGATAACCTTGATCAGAGCAGGGATGGCCTTGGTCAGAGCAGGGATGGCCTTGATCAGAGCAGTGATGACATTGATCAGAGCAGGAATGGCCTTGATCAGAGCAGGAATGGCCTTGATTAGAGCAGGGATGACCTTGATCAGAGCAGGAATACCCTTGATTAGAGCAGGGATGGCCTTGATCAGAGCAGTGAAGACATTGATCAGAGCAGGGATGGCCTTGATCAGAGCAGGAGTGGCCTTGATTAGAGCAGGGATGACCTTGATCAGAGCAGGAATACCCTTGATTAGAGCAGGGATGTCCTTGATCAGAGCAGGGATGGCCTTGATCCGAGCAGGAATGGCCTTGATCAGAGCAGGGATGGCCTTGATCAGAGCAGGGATGGCCTTGATCAGAGCAGTGATGACATTGATCAGAGCAGGGATGGCCTTGATCAGAGCAGGAATGGCCTTGATTAGAGCAGGGAAGACCTTGATCAGAGCAGGAATACCCTTGATTAGAGCAGGGATGTCCTTGATCAGAGCAGGGATGACCTTGATCAGAGCAAGGATGACCGTGATCAGAGCAGGGATGGCCTTGATCAGAGCAGGGATGGCCTTGATCAGAGCAGTGATGACATTGATCAGAGCAGTGATGTCCTTCATCAGAGCAGGGATGGCCTTGATCAGAGCAGGGATGGACTTGATCAGAGCAGTGATGACATTGATCAGAGCAGTGATGGCCTTGATCAGAGCAGGGATGGCCTTGATCAGAGCAGGGATGGCCTTGATCAGAGCAGGGATGGCCTTGATCAGAGCAAGAATGGCCTTGATTAGAGCAGGGATGACCTTGATCAGAGCAGGGATGGCCTTGATCAGAGCAGGAATGGCCTTGATTAGAGCAGGGATAACCTTGATCAGAGCAGGGATGGCCTTGGTCAGAGCAGGGATGGCCTTGATCAGAGCAGTGATGACATTGATCAGAGCAGGAATGGCCTTGATCAGAGCAGGAATGGCCTTGATTAGAGCAGGGATGACCTTGATCAGAGCAGGAATACCCTTGATTAGAGCAGGGATGGCCTTGATCAGAGCAGTGATGACATTGATCAGAGCAGGGATGGCCTTGATCAGAGCAGGAATGGCCTTTATTAGAGCAGGGATGACCTTGATCAGAGCAGGAATACCCTTGATTAGAGCAGGGATGTCCTTGATCAGAGCAGGGATGACCTTGATCAGAGCAGGGATGACCGTGATCAGAGCAGGGATGGCCTTGATCAGAGCAGGGATGGCCTTGATCAGAGCAGTGATGACATTGATCAGAGCAGTGATGGCCTTGATCAGAGCAGGGATGGCCTTGATCAGAGCAGGGATGGCCTTGATCAGAGAAGTGATGACAATGATCAGAGCAGTGATGGCCTTGATCAGAGCAGTGATGACATTGATCAGACCAGTAATGGCCTAGATCAGAGAAGGGATGACCTTGATCAGAGCAGGGATGGCCTTTATCAGAGCAGGGATGGCCTTGATCAGAGCAGGGATAACCTTGATCAGAGCAGGGATGGCCTTTATCAGAGCAGGAATGGACTTGATCAGAGCAGTGATGACATTGATCAGAGCAGGGATGGCCTTGATCAGACCAGTGATGGCCTTGATCAGAGCAGGAATGGCCTTGATTAGAGCAGGGATGGCCTTGATCAGAGCAGTGATGGCCTTGATCAGAGCAGGGATGGCCTTGATCAGAGCAGTGATGACATTGATCAGAGCAGGGATGGCCTTGATCAGAGCAGGAATGGCCTTGATCCGAGCAGGAATGGCCTTGATAAGAGCAGGGATGGCCTTGATCAGAGCAGTGATGGCCTTGATCAGAGCAGGGATGACCTTGATCAGAGCAGGGATGGCCTTGATCAGAGCAGTGATGTCATTGATCAGAGCAGGAATGGCCTTGATCATAGCAGGGATGACCTTGATCAGAGGAGGAATGACCTTGATCAGAGTAGGGATGGCCTTGATCAGAGCAGGGATGACCTTGATCAGAGCAGGGATGGGCTTGATCAGAGCAGGGATGGCCTTGATCAGAGCAGGAATGGCCTTGATCAGAGGAGGGATGACATTGATCAGAGCAGGGATGGCATTGATCAGAGCAGGGATGGCCTTGATCAGAGGAGGGATGGCCTTGATCAGAGCAGGGATGGCCTTGATCAGAGCAGGGATGGCCTTGATCAGAGCAGTGATGACACTTATCAGAGCAGTGATGGCCTTGATCAGAGCAGGGATGGCCTTGATCAGAGCAGGGATGGCCTTGATCAGAGCAATGATGACATTGATTAGAGCAGGAATGGCCTTGATCAGAGCAGGGATGACCTTGATCAGAGCAATGATGACATTGATTACAGCAGGAATGGCCTTGATCAGAGCAGTGATGACATTGAACAGAGCAGGGATGGCCTTGATCAGAGCAGTGATCACATTGATCAGAGCAGGAATAGCCTTGATCAGAGCAGGGATGGCCTTGATTAGAGCAGTGATGACATTGATCAGAGCAGGGATGTCCTTGATCAGAGCAGTGATGACATTGATCAGAGCAGTGATGGCCTTGATCAGAGCAGGGATGACCTTGATCAGAGCAGGGATGGCCTTGATCAGAGCAGGGATGGCCTTGATCAGAGCAGTGAAGACATTGATCAGAGCAGGAATAGCCTTGATCAGAGCAGGGATGGCCTTGATCAGAGCAGTGATGACATTGATCAGAGCAGTGATGTCCTTGTTCAGAGGAGGGATGACCTTGATCAGAGCAGGGATGGCCTTGATCAGAGCAGTGATGGCCTTGATCAGAGCAGGGATGGCCTTGATCAGAGCAGTGATGACATTGATCAGAGCAGGGATGGCCTTGATCAGAGCAGAAATGGCCTTGATTAGAGCAGGGATGACCTTGATCAGAGCAGGAATTCCCTTGATTAGAGCAGGGATGTCCTTGATCAGAGCAGGGATGACCTTGATCAGAGCAGGGATGACCGTGATTAGAGCAGGGATGGCCTTGATCAGAGCAGGGATGGCCTTGATCAGAGCAGTGATGACATTGATCAGAGCAGTGATGGCCTTGATCAGAGCAGGGATGGCCTTGATCAGAGCAGGGATGGCCTTGATCAGAGCAGTGATGACATTGATCAGAGCAGTGATGGCCTTGATCAGAGCAGGGATGGCCTTGATCAGAGCAGGGATGGCCTTGATCAGAGCAGTGATGATATTGATCAGAGCAGGGATGGCCTTGATCAGAGCAAGAATGGCCTTGATTAGAGCAGGGATGACCTTGATCAGAGCAGGGATGGCCTTGATCAGAGCAGGAATGGCCTTGATTAGAGCAGGGATAACCTTGATCAGAGCAGGGATGGCCTTGGTCAGAGCAGGGATGGCCTTGATCAGAGCAGTGATGACATTGATCAGAGCAGGAATGGCCTTGATCAGAGCAGGAATGGCCTTGATTAGAGCAGGGATGACCTTGATCAGAGCAGGAATACCCTTGATTAGAGCAGGGATGGCCTTGATCAGAGCAGTGATGACATTGATCAGAGCAGGGATGGCCTTGATCAGAGCAGGAATGGCCTTGATTAGAGCAGGGATGACCTTGATCAGAGCAGGAATACCCTTGATTAGAGCAGGGATGTCCTTGATCAGAGCAGGGATGACCTTGATCAGAGCAGGGATGACCGTGATCAGAGCAGGGATGGCCTTGATCAGAGCAGGGATGGTCTTGATCAGAGCAGTGATGACATTGATTAGAGCAGTGATGGCCTTGATCAGAGCAGGGATGGCCTTGATCAGAGCAGGGATGGCCTTGATCAGAGCAGTGATGACATTGATCAGAGCAGGGATGGCCTTGATCAGAGCAGGAATGGCCTTGATTAGAGCAGGGATGACCTTGATCAGAGCAGGGATGGCCTTGATCAGAGCAGGAATGGCCTTGATCAGAGCAGGAATGGCCTTGATTAGAGCAGGGATAACCTTGATCAGAGCAGTGATGGCCTTGATCAGAGCAGGAATGGCCTTGATTAGAGCAGGGATGGCCTTGAACAGAGCAGTGATGGCCTTGATCAGAGCAGGGATGGCCTTGATCAGGGCAGTGATGACATTGATCAGAGCAGGTATGGCCTTGATCAGAGCAGGAATGGCCTTGATCCGAGCAGGAATGGCCTTGATAAGAGCAGGGATGGCCTTGATCAGAGCAGTGATGGCCTTGATCAGAGCAGGGATGACCTTGATCAGAGCAGGGATGGCCTTGATCAGAGCAGTGATGTCATTGATCAGAGCAGGAATGGCCTTGATCAGAGCAGGGATTACCTTGATCAGAGGAGGAATCACCTTGATCAGAGTTGGGATGGCCTTGATCAGAGCAGGGATGACCTTGATCAGAGCAGGGGTGGCCTTGATCAGAGCAGGGATGGCCTTGATCACAGCAGGAATGGCCTTGATCAGAGCAGGGATGGCCTTGATCAGAGCAGGGATGGCCTTGATCAGAGCAGTGATGACATTGATCAGAGCAGGAATGGCCTTGATCAGAGCAGGGATGGCCTTGATCAGAGCAGGAATGGCCTTGATCAGAGCAGTGATGGCCTTGATCAGAGCAGGAATGGCCTTGATCAGAGCAGGAATGGCCTTGATTAGAGAAGGGATGGCCTTGATCAGAGCAGTGATGGCCTTGATCAGAGCATGGATGGCCTTGATCAGAGCAGGAATGGCCTTGATCAGAGCAGGAATGGCCTTGATTAGAGCAGGGATAACCTTGATCAGAGCAGTGATGGCCTTGATCAGAGCAGGAATGGCCTTGATTAGAGAAGGGATGGCCTTGATCAGAGCAGGGATGACCTTGATCAGAGCAGGGATGGCCTTGATCAGAGCAGGAATGGCCTTGATCAGAGCAGGAATGGCCTTGATTAGAGCAGGGATGGCCTTGAACAGAGCAGTGATGGCCTTGATCAGAGCAGGGATGACCTTGATCAGAGCAGGGATGGCCTTGATCAGAGCAGTGATGTCATTGATCAGAGCAGGTATGGCCTTGATCAGAGCAGGAATGGCCTTGATCCGAGCAGGAATGGCCTTGATTAGAGCAGGGATAACCTTGATCAGAGCAGTGATGGCCTTGATCAGAGCAGGAATGGCCTTGATTAGAGCAGGGATGGCCTTGAACAGAGCAGTGATGGCCTTGATCAGAGCAGGGATGACCTTGATCAGAGCAGGGATGGCCTTGATCAGGGCAGTGATGACATTGATCAGAGCAGGTATGGCCTTGATCAGAGCAGGAATGGCCTTGATCCGAGCAGGAATGGCCTTGATAAGAGCAGGGATGGCCTTGATCAGAGCAGTGATGGCCTTGATCAGAGCAGGGATGACCTTGATCAGAGCAGGGATGGCCTTGATCAGATCAGTGATATCATTGATCAGAGCAGGAATGGCCTTGATCAGAGCAGGGATTACCTTGATCAGAGGAGAAATGACCTTGATCAGAGTTGGGATGGCCTTGATCAGAGCAGGGATGACCTTGGTCAGAGCAGGGATGGCCTTGATCAGAGCAGGGATGGCCTTGATCAGAGCAGGAATGGCCTTGATCAGAGCAGGGATGGCCTTGATCAGAGCAGGGATGGCCTTGATCAGAGCAGTGATGACATTGATCAGAGCAGGAATGGCCTTGATCAGAGCATGGATGGCCTTGATCAGACCAGGAATGGCCTTGATCCGAGCAGGAATGGCCTTGATCAGAGCAGGGATGGCCTTGATCAGAGCAGGGATGGCCTTGATCAGAGCAGTGATGACATTGATCAGAGCAGGGATGGCCTTGATCAGAGCAGGAATGGCCTTGATTAGAGCAGGGATGACCTTGATCAGAGCAGGAATACCCTTGATTAGAGCAGGGATGTCCTTGATCAGAGCAGGGATGACCTTGATCAGAGCAGGGATGACAGTGATCAGAGCAGGGATGGCCTTGATCAGAGCAGGGATGGCCTTGATCAGAGCAGGGATGGCCTTGATCAGAGCAGGGATGGCCTTGATCAGAGCAGTGATGATATTGATCAGAGCAGGGATGGCCTTGATCAGAGCAGTGATGACATTGATAAGAGCAGGGATGGCCTTGATCAGAGCAGTGATGACATTGATCAGAGCAGTGATGTCCTTGATCAGAGCAGGGATGGCCTTGATCAGAGCAGGGATGGCCTTGATCAGAGCAGTGATGTCATTGATCAGAGCAGTGATGGCCTTGATCAGAGCAGGGATGGCCTTGATCAGAGCAGGGATGGCCTTGATCAGAGCAGGGATGGCCTTGATCAGAGCAAGAATGGCCTTGATTAGAGCAGGGATGACCTTGATCAGAGCAGGGATGGCCTTGATCAGAGCAGGAATGGCCTTGATTAGAGCAGGGATAACCTTGATCAGAGCAGTGATGACATTGATCAGAGCAGGGATGGCCTTGATCAGAGCAAGAATGGCCTTGATTAGAGCAGGGATGACCTTGATCAGAGCAGGGATGGCCTTGATCAGAGCAGGAATGGCCTTGATTAGAGCAGGGATAACCTTGATCAGAGCAGGGATGGCCTTGGTCAGAGCAGGGATGGCCTTGATCAGAGCAGTGATGACATTGATCAGAGCAGGAATGGCCTTGATCAGAGCAGGAATGGCCTTGATTAGAGCAGGGATGACCTTGATCAGAGCAGGAATACCCTTGATTAGAGCAGGGATGGCCTTGATCAGAGCAGTGATGACATTGATCAGAGCAGGGATGGCCTTGATCAGAGCAGGAATGGCCTTGATTAGAGCAGGGATGACCTTGATCAGAGCAGGAATACCCTTGATTAGAGCAGGGATGTCCTTGATCAGAGCAGGGATGACCTTGATCAGAGCAGGGATGACCGTGATCAGAGCAGGGATGGCCTTGATCAGAGCAGGGATGGCCTTGATCAGAGCAGTGATGACATTGATCAGAGCAGTGATGGCCTTGATCAGAGCAGGGATGGCCTTGATCAGAGCAGGGATGGCCTTGATCAGAGCAGTGATGACATTGATCAGAGCAGTGATGGCCTTGATCAGAGCAGGGATGGCCTTGATCAGAGCAGGGATGGCCTTGATCAGAGCAGTGATGACATTGATCAGAGCAGGGATGGCCTTGATCAGAGCAGGAATGGCCTTGATTAGAGCAGGGATGACATTGATCAGAGCAGGGATGGCCTTGATCAGAGCAGGAATGGCCTTGATTAGAGCAGGGATAACCTTGATCAGAGCAGTGATGGCCTTGATCAGAGCAGGAATGGCCTTGATTAGAGCAGGGATGGCCTTGAACAGAGCAGTGATGGCCTTGATCAGAGCAGGGATGGCCTTGATCAGAGCAGGAATGGCCTTGATCCGAGCAGGAATGGCCTTGATAAGAGCAGGGATGGCCTTGATCAGAGCAGTGATAGCCTTGATCAGAGCAGGGATGACCTTGATCAGAGCAGGGATGGCCTTGATCAGAGCAGTGGTGTCATTGATCAGAGCAGGAATGGCCTTGATGAGAGCAGGGATTACCTTGATCAGAGGAGGAATGACCTTGATCAGAGTTGGGATGGCCTTGATCAGAGCAGGGATGACCTTGATCAGAGCAGGGATGGCCTTGATCAGAGCAGGGATGGCCTTGATCAGAGCAGGAATTGCCTTGATCAGAGCAGGGATGGCCTTGATCAGAGCAGGGATGGCCTTGATCAGAGCAGTGATGACATTGATCAGAGCAGGAATGGCCTTGATCAGAGCAGGCATGGCCTTGATCAGAGCAGGAATGGCCTTGATCAGAGCAGTGATGGCCTTGATCAGAGCAGGAATGGCCTTGATCAGAGCAGGAATGGCCTTGATTAGAGAAGGGATGGCCTTGATCAGAGCAGTGATGGCCTTGATCAGAGCATGGATGGCCTTGATCAGAGCAGGAATGGCCTTGATCCGAGCAGGAATGGCCTTGATCAGAGCAGGGATGGCCTTGATCAGAGCAGGAATGCCCTTGATCAGAGCAGGAATGGCCTTGATTAGAGAAGGGATGGCCTTGATCAGAGCAGTGATGGCCTTGATCAGAGCAGGGATGGCCTTGATCAGAGCAGGAATGGTCTCGATCCGAGCAGGAATGGCCTTGATCAGAGCAGGGATGGCCTTGATCAGAGCAGGAATGGCCTTGATCAGAGCAGGAATTGCCTTGATCAGAGCAGGAATGGCCTTGATTAGAGCAGGGATGGCCTTGATCAGAGCAGTGATGGCCTTGAACAGAGCAGTGATGACATTGATCAGAGCAGGAATGGCCTTGATCAGAGGAGGGATGGCCTTGATCAGAGCAGGGATGACGTTTATCAGAGCAGGGATGGCATTGATCAGAGCAGGGATGGCCTTGAACAGAGCAGTGATGACATTGATCAGAGCAGGAATGGCCTTGATCAGAGGAGGGATGGCCTTGATCAGAGCAGGGATGGCCTTGATCAGAGCAGGACTGGCCTTGATCAGAGGAGGGATGGCCTTGATCAGAGCAGTGATGACATTGATCAGAGCAGGGATGGCCTTGATCAGAGGAGGGAAGGCCTTGATCAGAGCAGGGATGGCGTTGATCAGAGGAGGGATGGCCTTGATCAGAGCAGGAATGGCCTTGATCCGAGCAGGAATGGCCTTGATAAGAGCAGGGATGGCCTTGATCAGAGCAGTGATGGCCTTGATCAGAGCAGGGATGACCTTGATCAGAGCAGGGATGGCCTTGATCAGAGCAGTGGTGTCATTGATCAGAGCAGGAATGGCCTTGATCAGAGCAGGGATTACCTTGATCAGAGGAGGAATGACCTTGATCAGAGTTGGGATGGCATTGATCAGAGCAGGGATGACCTTGATCAGAGCAGGGATGGCCTTGATCAGAGCAGGGATGGCCTTGATCAGAGCAGGAATGGCCTTGATCAGAGCAGGGATGGCCTTGATCAGAGCAGGGATGGCCTTGATCAGAGCAGTGATGACATTGATCAGAGCAGGAATGGCCTTGATCAGAGCAGGGATGGCCTTGATCAGAGCAGGAATGGCCTTGATCAGAGCAGTGATGGCCTTGATCAGAGCAGGAATGGCCTTGATCAGAGCAGGAATGGCCTTGATTAGAGAAGGGATGGCCTTGATCAGAGCAGTGATGGCCTTGATCAGAGCATGGATGGCCTTGATCAGAGCAGGAATGGCCTTGATCCGAGCAGGAATGGCCTTGATCAGAGCAGGGATGGCCTTGATCAGAGCAGGAATGGCCTTGATCAGAGCAGGAATGGCCTTGATTAGAGAAGGGATGGCCTTGATCAGAGCAGTGATGGCCTTGATCAGAGCAGGGATGGCCTTGATCAGAGCAGGAATGGTCTCGATCCGAGCAGGAATGGCCTTGATCAGAGCAGGGATGACCTTGATCAGAGCAGGAATGGCCTTGATCAGAGCAGGGATTGCCTTGATCAGAGCAGGAATGGCCTTGATTAGAGCAGGGATGGCCTTGATCAGAGCAGTGATGGCCTTGATCAGAGCAGGGATGACGTTTATCAGAGCAGGGATGGCATTGATCAGAGCAGGGATGGCCTTGAACAGAGCAGTGATGACATTGATCAGAGCAGGAATGGCCTTGATCAGAGGAGGGATGGCCTTGATCAGAGCAGGGATGGCCTTGATCAGAGCAGGACTGGCCTTGATCAGAGGAGGGATGGCCTTGATCAGAGCAGTGATGACATTGATCAGAGCAGGGATGGCCTTGATCAGAGGAGGGAAGGCCTTGATCAGAGCAGGGATGGCGTTGATCAGAGGAGGGATGGCCTTGATCAGAGCAGGGATGACCTTGATCAGAGCAGGGATGGCCTTGATCAGAGCAGTGATGACATTGATCAGAGCAGTGATGGCCTTGATCAGAGCAGGGATGACCTTGATCAGAGCAGGGATGGCCTTGATCAGAGCAGGGATGGCCTTCATCAGAGCAGTGATGACATTGATCAGAGCAGTGATGGCCTTGATCAGAGCAGGGATGGCCTTGATCAGAGCAGGGATGGCCTTGATCAGAGCAGTGATGACATTGATTAGAGCAGGAATGGCCTTGATCAGAGCAGGGATGACCTTGATCAGAGCAATGATGACATTGATCAGAGCAGGGATGGCCTTGATCAGAGCAGTGATGACATTGATCAGAGCAGTGATGGCCTTGATCAGAGCAGGGATGACCTTGATCAGAGCAGGGATGGCCTTGATCAGAGCAGTGATGGCCTTGATCAGAGCAGGGATGGCCTTGATCAGAGCAGGGATGGCCTTGATCAGAGCAGTGATGACATTGATCAGAGCAGGGATGGCCTTGATCAGAGCAGGAATGGCCTTGATTAGAGCAGGGATGACCTTGATCAGAGCAGGGATGGCCTTTATCAGAGCAGGAATGGCCTTGATCAGAGCAGGAATGGCCTTGATTAGAGCAGTGATGGTCTTGATCAGAGCAGGGATGGCCTTGATCAGAGCAGGGATGACCGTGATCAGAGCAGGGATGGCCTTGATCAGAGCAGGGATGGCCTTGATTAGAGCAGTGATGACATTGATCAGAGCAGTGATGGCCTTGATCAGAGCAGGGATGACCTTGATCAGAGCAGGGATGACATTGATCAGAGCAGTGATGGCCTTGATCAGAGCAGGGATGACATTGATCAGAGCAGTGATGGCCTTGATCAGAGCAGGGATGGCCTTGATCAGAGCAGGGATGGCCTTGATCAGAGCAGTGATGACATTGATCAGAGCAGTGATGGCCTTGATCAGAGCAGGGATGGCCTTGATCATAGCAGGGATGACCTTGATCAGAGCAGGGATGGCCTTGATCAGAGCAGGGATGGCCTTGATCAGAGCATGGATGGCCTTGATCAGAGCCATGATGACATTGATCAGAGCAGGGATGACCTTGATCAGAGCAGGGATGGCCTTGATCAGAGCAGGAATGGGCTTGATCAGAGCAGTGATGACAATGATCAGAGCAGTGATGACATTGATCAGAGCAGGGATGGCCTTGATTAGAGCAGGGATGGCCTTGATCAGAGCAGTGATGGCCTTGATCAGAGCAGTGATGACATTGATCAGAGCAGGGATGGCCTTGATCAGAGCAGGAATGGCCTTGATCCGAGCAGGAATGGCCTTGATAAGAGCAGGGATGACATTGATCAGAGCAGTGATGACATTGATCAGAGCAGGGATGGCATTGATCAGAGCAGTGATGACATTGATCAGAGCAGTGATGACATTGATCAGATCAGGGATGGCATTGATCAGAGCAGTGATGACATTGATCAGAGCTGGGATGACATTGATCAGAGCAGGAATTGCCTTGATCAGAGCAGGGATGACATTGATCAGTGCAGGGATGGCCTTGATCAGAGTAGGGATGACATTGATCAGAGCAGGGATGACATTGATCAGAGCAGGGATGGCCTTGATCAGAGCAGGGATGACATTGATCAGAGCAAGGATGGCCTTGATCAGAGCAGGGATGGCCTTGATCAGAGCAGGGATGACATTGATCAGTGCCGGGATGACATTAATCAGAGCAGGGATGACCTTGATCAGAGCAGGGATAACCTTGATCAGAGCAGGGATGACATTGATCAGAGCAGGGCTGGCCTTGATCAGAGCAGTGATGACATTGATCAGAGCAGTGATGTCCTTGATCAGAGCAGGGATGGCCTTGATCAGAGCAGTGATGACATTGATCAGAGCAGGGATGACATTGATCAGAGCAGTGATGACCTTGATCAGAGCAGTGATGACATTGATCAGAGCAGGGATGGCCTTGATCAGAGCAGGGATGGCCTTGATAAGAGCAGTAATGACTTTGATCAGAGCAGGGATGGCCTTGACCAGAGCAGGGATGGCCTTGATCAGAGCAGGAATGGCCTTGATCCGAGCAGGAATGGCCTTGATTAGAGCAGGAATGGCCTTAATCAGAGGAGCAGGAATGGCCTTGATCAGAGCAGTAATGGCCTTGATCAGAGCAGGGATGGCCTTGATCAGAGCAGGGATGGCCTTGATCAGATCAGGGATGGCCTTGAACAGAGCAGGAATGGCCTTGATCAGAGCAGGAATGGCCTTGATTAGAGCCGGGATTGCCTTGATCAGAGCAGTGATGACATCGATCAGAGCAGTGATGGCCTTGATCAGAGCAGGGATGGCCTTGATCAGAGCAGTGATGACATTGATCAGATCAGGGATGGCCTTAAATCGAGCAGAAATGGCCTTGATCAGAGCAGGGATGGCCTTGATCAGAGCAGGGATGGCCTTGATCAGAGCAGTGATGACATTGATCAGAGCAGTGATGGCCTTGATCAGAGCAGGGATGACCTTGATCAGAGCAGGGATGGCCTTGATCAGAGCAGGGATGGCCTTCATCAGAGCAGTGATGACATTGATCAGAGCAGTGATGGCCTTGATCAGAGCAGGGATGGCCTTGATCAGAGCAGGGATGGCCTTGATCAGAGGAGTGATGACATTGATTAGAGCAGGAATGGCCTTGATCAGAGCAGGGATGACCTTGATCAGAGCAATGATGACATTGATCAGAGCAGGGATGGCCTTGATCAGAGCAGTGATGACATTGATCAGAGCAGTGATGGCCTTGATCAGAGCAGGGATGACCTTGATCAGAGCAGGGACGGCCTTGATCAGAGCAGTGATGGCCTTGATCAGAGCAGGGATGGCCTTGATCAGAGCAGGGATGGCCTTGATCAGAGCAGTGATGACATTGATCAGAGCAGGGATGGCCTTGATCAGAGCAGGAATGGCCTTGATTAGAGCAGGGATGACCTTGATCAGAGCAGGGATGGCCTTTATCAGAGCAGGAATGGCCTTGATCAGAGCAGGAATGGCCTTGATTAGAGCAGTGATGGTCTTGATCAGAGCAGGGATGGCCTTGATCAGAGCAGGGATGACCGTGATCAGAGCAGGGATGGCCTTGATCAGAGCAGGGATGGCCTTGATTAGAGCAGTGATGACATTGATCAGAGCAGTGATGGCCTTGATCAGAGCAGGGATGACCTTGATCAGAGCAGGGATGACATTGATCAGAGCAGTGATGGCCTTGATCAGAGCAGGGATGACATTGATCAGAGCAGTGATGGCCTTGATCAGAGCAGGGATGGCCTTGATCAGAGCAGGGATGGCCTTGATCAGAGCAGTGATGACATTGATCAGAGCAGTGATGGCCTTGATCAGAGCAGGGATGGCCTTGATCATAGCAGGGATGACCTTGATCAGAGCAGGGATGGCCTTGATCAGAGCAGGGATGGCCTTGATCAGAGCATGGATGGCCTTGATCAGAGCCATGATGACATTGATCAGAGCAGGGATGACCTTGATCAGAGCAGGGATGGCCTTGATCAGAGCAGGAATGGGCTTGATCAGAGCAGTGATGACAATGATCAGAGCAGTGATGACATTGATCAGAGCAGGGATGGCCTTGATTAGAGCAGGGATGGCCTTGATCAGAGCAGTGATGGCCTTGATCAGAGCAGTGATGACATTGATCAGAGCAGGGATGGCCTTGATCAGAGCAGGAATGGCCTTGATCCGAGCAGGAATGGCCTTGATAAGAGCAGGGATGACATTGATCAGAGCAGTGATGACATTGATCAGAGCAGGGATGGCATTGATCAGAGCAGTGATGACATTGATCAGAGCAGTGATGACATTGATCAGAGCAGGGATGGCATTGATCAGAGCAGTGATGACATTGATCAGAGCTGGGATGACATTGATCAGAGCAGGAATTGCCTTGATCAGAGCAGGGATGACATTGATCAGTGCAGGGATGGCCTTGATCAGAGTAGGGATGACATTGATCAGAGCAGGGATGACATTAATCAGAGCAGGGATGACCTTGATCAGAGCAGGGATAACCTTGATCAGAGCAGGGATGACATTGATCAGAGCAGGGCTGGCCTTGATCAGAGCAGTGATGACATTGATCAGAGCAGTGATGTCCTTGATCAGAGCAGGGATGGCCTTGATCAGAGCAGTGATGACATTGATCAGAGCAGGGATGACATTGATCAGAGCAGTGATGACCTTGATCAGAGCAGTGATGGCCTTGATCAGAGCAGGGATGGCCTTGATAAGAGCAGTAATGACTTTGATCAGAGCAGGGATGGCCTTGACCAGAGCAGGGATGGCCTTGATCAGAGCAGGAATGGCCTTGATCCGAGCAGGAATGGCCTTGATTAGAGCAGGAATGGCCTTAATCAGAGGAGCAGGAATGGCCTTGATCAGAGCAGTAATGGCCTTGATCAGAGCAGGGATGGCCTTGATCAGAGCAGGGATGGCCTTGATCAGATCAGGGATGGCCTTGAACAGAGCAGGAATGGCCTTGATCAGAGCAGGAATGGCCTTGATTAGAGCCGGGATTGCCTTGATCAGAGCAGTGATGACATCGATCAGAGCAGTGATGGCCTTGATCAGAGCAGGGATGGCCTTGATCAGAGCAGTGATGACATTGATCAGATCAGGGATGGCCTTAAATCGAGCAGAAATGGCCTTGATCAGAGCAGGGATGGCCTTGATCAGAGCAGGGATGGCCTTGATCAGAGCAGTGATGACATTGATCAGAGCAGGAATCGCCTTGATCAGAGCAGGGATGGCCCTGATCAGAGCAGGGATGGCATTGATCAGAGCAGGGATGACATTGATCAGTGCAGGGATGGTCTTGATCAGAGCAGTGATGACATTGATCAGAGCAGGGATGGCCTTGATCAGAGCAGGGATGACATTGATCAGAGCACTGATGGCCTTGATCAGAGCAGGGATGACATTGATCAGAGCAGTGATGGCCTTGATCAGAGCAGGGATGGCCTTGATCAGAGCAGGGATGACCTTGATCAGAGTAGTGATGACATTGATCAGAGCAGTGATGACATTGATCAGAGTAGGGATGAAATTGATCAGAGCAGGGATGACAATGATCAGAGCAGTGATGACATTGATCCGAGCAGTGATGACATTGATCAGAGCAGGGATGACAATGATCAGAGCAGGGAGGGCCTTGATCAGAGCAGTGATGGCCTTGATCAGAGCAGTGATGGCCTTGATCAGAGCAGTGATGACATTGATCAGAGCAGTGATGGCCTTGATCAGAGCAGTAATGACATTGATCAGAGCAGGAATGAAATTGATCAGAGCAGTGATGGCCTTGATCAGAGCAGTGATGGCCTTGATCCGAGCAGTAATGACATTGATCAGAGCAGTGATGGCCTTGATCAGAGTAGTAATGACATTGATCAGATCAGGGATGACATTGATCAGAGCAGGGATGGCCTTGATCAGAGCAGGGATGGCCTTGATCAGAGCAGTGATGACATTGATCAGAGCAGGGATGGCCTTGATCAGAGCAGTGATGAAATTGATCAGAGCAGGGATGGCCTTGATCAGAGCAGGGATGGCCTTGATCAGAGCAGGGATGACCTTGATCAGCGCAGGGATGACCTTGATCAGAGCAGGGATGGCCTTGATCAGAGCAGTGATGACATTGATCAGAGCAGGGATGGCCTTGATCAGAGCAGTGATGACATTGATCAGAGCAGGGATGGCCTTGATCAGAGCAGGGATGGCCTTGATCAGAGCAGGGATGGCCTTGATCAGAGCAGGGATGACCTTGATCAGAGCAGGGATGGCCTTGATCAGAGCAGGGATGGCCTTGATCAGAGCAGTGATGACATTGATCAGAGCAGGGATGACATTGATCAGAGCAGTGATGGCCTTGATCAGAGCAGGGATGGCCTTGATCAGAGCAGGGATGGCCTTGATCAGAGCAGGGATGGCCTTGATCAGAGCAGGAATGGCCTTGATTAGAGCAGGAATGGCCTTGAGTAGAGCAGGGATGGCCTTGATCAGAGCAGAGATGTCCTTGATCAGAGCAGGAATGGCCTTGATCCGAGCAGGAATGGCCTTGATCAGAGCAGGGATGGCCTTGATCAGAGCAGGGATGGCCTTGATCAGAGCAGGGATGGCCTTGATCAGAGCAGTGATGACATTGATCAGAGCAGGAATGGCCTTGATCAGAGCAGGGATGGCCTTGATCAGAGCAAGGATGGTCTTGATCAAAACAGTGATGGCCTTGATCAGAGCAGTGATGACATTGATCAGAGCAGTGATGGCCTTGATCAGAGCAGGGATGACCTTGATCAGAGCAGGGATTGCCTTGATCAGAGCAGTGATGACATTGATCAGAGCAGGGATGGCCTTGATGAGAGCAGTGATGACATTGATCAGAGCAGTGATGGCCTTGATCAGAGCAGGGATGGCCTTGATCAGAGCAGGGATGGCCTTGATCAGAGTAGTGATGACATTGATCAGATCAGGGATGGCCTTGATCAGAGCAGGAATGGCCTTTATCAGAGCAGGGATGGCCTTGATCAGAGCAGTAATGACATTGATCAGAGCAGGGGTGGCCTTGATCAGAGCAGGGATGTCCTTGATCAGAGCAGTGATGGCCTTGATCAGAGCAGGGATGGCCTTGATCAGAGCAGTGATGGCCTTGATCAGAGCAGGGATGGCCTTGATCAGAGAAGGGATGGCCTTGATCAGAGCAGTGATGGCCTTGATCAGAGAAGGGATGGCCTTGATCAGAGCAGGGATGGCCTTGATCAGAGCAGTAATGACATTGATCAGAGTAGGGGTGGCCTTGATCAGAGCAGGTTTGGCCTTGATCAGAGAAGGGATGTCCTTAATCAGAGCAGTGATGGCCTTGATCAGAGCAGGGATGGCCTTGATCAGAGCAGTGATGACATTGATCAGAGCAGGGATGACATTAATTAGAGCAGGGATGGCCTTGATCAGAGCAGGGATGGCCTTAATCAGAGCAGTGATGGCCTTGATCAGAGCAGGGATGACATTGATCAGAGCAGTGATGACAATGATCAGAGTAGTGATGACACTTATCAGAGCAGTGATGACATTGATCAGAGCAGGGATGACATTGATCAGAGCAGGGATGGCCTTGATCAGAGCAAGGATGGCCTTGATCAGAGCAGGGATGGCCTTTATCAGAGCAGGGATGGCCTTGATCAGAGCAGGAATGGCCTTGATTAGAGCAGGAATGACCTTGATCAGAGCAGGAATGGCTTTGATCAGAGCAGGAATGGCCTTGATCAGAGCAGGAATGGCCTTGATCAGAGCAGGAATGGCCTTGATCAGAGCAGTGATGGCCTTGATCAGAGCAGGGATGGCCTTGATCAGAGCAGGGATGGCCTTGATCAGAGCAGTGATGACATTGATCAGAGCAGTGATGACATTGATCCGAGCAGGAATGGCCTTGATCAGAGCAGGGATGGCCTTGATCAGAGCATGGATGACCTTGATCCGAGCAGGAATGGCCGTGATCAGAGCAGGGATGGCCTTGATCAGAGCATGGATGACCTTGATCGGAGCAGGGATGGCCTTGATCAGAGCAGGGATGGCCTTGATCAGACCAGTCATGACATTGATCAGAGCAGGGATGGCCTTGATCAGAGCAGGGATGGCCTTGATCAGAGCAGTGATGACATTGATCAGAGCAGTGATGGCCTTGATCAGAGCAGGGATGGCATTGATCAGAGCTGGGATGACCTTGATCAGACCAGTGATGACATAGATCAGAGCAGTGATGACATTGATCAGAGCAGGGATGGCCTTGATCAGAGCAGTGATGGCCTTGATCAGAGCAGTGATGACATTGATCAGAGCAGGGATGGCCTTGATCAGAGCAGTGATGACATTGATCAGAGCAGGGATGACATTGATCAGAGCAGGGATGGTCTTGATCAGAGCAGTGATGACATTGATCAGAGCAGTGATGACATTGATCAGAGCAGGGATGGCCTTGATCAGAGCAGGGATGGCCTTGATCAGAGCAGTGATGGCCTTGATCAGAGCAGGGATGGCCTTGATCAGAGCAGTGATGACATTGATCAGAGCAGTGATGGCCTTGATCAGAGCAGGGATGGCCTTGATCAGAGCAGTGATGACATTGATCAGAGCAGTGATGGCCTTGATCAGAGCAGGGATGGCATTGATCAGAGCTGGGATGACATTGATCAGACCAGTGATGACATTGATCCGAGCAGGAATGGCCTTGATTAGAGAAGGGATGGCCTTGATCAGAGCAGTGATGGCCTTGATCAGAGCAGTGATGACATTGATCAGAGCAGGGATGGCCTTGATCAGAGCAGTGATGACATTGATTAGAGCAGGGATGACATTGATCAGAGCAGAGATGGCCTTGATCAGAGCAGTGATGACATTGATCAGAGCAGTGATGGCCTTGATCAGAGCAGGGATGGCATTGATCAGAGCTGGGATGACATTGATCAGAGCAGGGATGGCCTTGATCAGAGCAGGGATGGCCTTGATCAGAGCAGTGATGACATTGATCAGAGCAGGGATGGTCTTGATCAGAGCAGTGATGACATTGATCCGAGCAGGAATGGCCTTGATTAGAGAAGGGATGGCCTTGATCAGAGCAGTGATGGCCTTGATCAGAGCAGTGATGACATTGATCAGAGCAGTGATGGCCTTGATCAGAGCAGGGATGGCCTTGATCAGAGCAGTGATGACATTGATCAGAGCAGGGATGGCCTTGATCAGAGCAGGGATGGCCTTGATCAGAGCAGTGATGACATTGATCAGAGCAGGGATGGTCTTGATCAGAGCAGTGATGACATTGATCAGAGCAGTGATGACATTGATCAGAGCAGGGATGGCCTTGATCAGAGCAGTGATGACATTGATCAGAGCAGTGATGACATTGATCAGAGCAGTGATGGCCTTGATCAGAGCAGGGATGGCCTTGATCAGAGCAGTGATGGCCTTGATCAGAGCAGGGATGGCCTTGATCAGAGCAGTGATGACATTGATCAGAGCAGTGATGGCCTTGATCAGAGCAGGGATGGCCTTGATCAGAGCAGTGATGACATTGATCAGAGCAGTGATGGCCTTGATCAGAGCAGGGATGGCCTTGATCAGAGCAGTGATGACATTGATCAGAGCAGGGATGGCCTTGATCAGAGCAGTGATGACATTGATCAGAGCTGGGATGACATTGATCAGACCAGTGATGACATTGATCCGAGTAGGAATGGCCTTGATCAGAGCAGTGATGACATTGATCAGAGCAGGGATGACATTGATCAGAGCAGGGATGGCCTTGATCAGAGCAGTGATGACATTGATCAGAGCAGTGATGGCCTTGATCAGAGCAGGGATGGCATTGATCAGAGCTGGGATGACATTGATCAGAGCAGTGATGGCCTTGATTAGAGAAGGGATGGCCTTGATCAGAGCAGTGATGGCCTTGATCAGAGCAGTGATGACATTCATCAGAGCAGTGATGGCCTTGATCAGAGCAGGGATGGCCTTGATCAGAGCAGTGATGACATTGATCAGAGCAGGGATGACATTGATCAGAGTATATGTGTACAGCATGTGTGTTTATATGTGTGTAATTATATTTTGCGTGTATTTTGTGTGTGTAGTATTGCCTCTTGTATGCTTGTATGTGTATACTGTATATATATATATATATATATGTGTGTGTAGTATTGGCTCTTGTATGTGTATATATATATATATATATATATATGTGTGTACCGTATTTTTGTCTGTGGATACATCTGTATATCTTTGTGCACAGATGGATAAATGATTGCGGTCCCTTGGATAATGGATCCATATCAGGGGCCGTGGACCCTGGATGATATAATAGACAGAAGGAAAGCGGTGACCTCCGGTGCTGCCGCGTTGCTGCCTCCGCCATCAGGACAATGTATCAGAGGTGAATAGTAACCGGCGACGTCCAGGACACAAGAGAACATTTATTCTACAAGAACAAATCTATATGAAGGATGAGGAGAAGTCACAGATCCGCCTGTGATACAACAGTGTAAAGTCCAGCACAAAACGACACAAAAAGGGAGAATCCGACCTCAACAATATCCATCAAAACCATCATAGAAGTATCCTAAACTTATGGGAAAAACTGCGTCCAGTAACACCGCAGCGGGTCTGTGGCTCCCTGCGCGTCACACGTAGGTCATGGTGTAGAGGTCCGTACTGGGTGGTGACCACCCGCTCATGAGAATGACCCATTGACGCTGATCATGACCCCTAGGTTCGGATGATGACCCAATGATGTTAATAATAATGACCTTTGCATAATTAATGAGTATCAGTTCTTGACGATGAAGCTTTGGTAATCGTGTTGACCTCCTAGTAATGATGATCATAGCTCTCTAGTGATTATGGTGATGACTGTGTTCAGTGATGATAATGATGACTTTTAGGTGATGATGATGATGACTCTTGATTGATGATGATTGTCACGATAACACACTTGGTCAGACCTTGCAGCTCTCTGGCGCCCCCTTATCCTGCTGGTCACACACGGTATTGACCAAGGATAAGCACAGGTACAGCTGCTCTAATTTATGTCGACTATTGCGGCACGTGATGTGACAGGACGTATATATACCACCAGTTCCTTCCAAGAACGTATATATACCTCCGACCAGCCACCCTCAAACCACAATATCACATAAATACTGGTATACTGCCACCACCGATCGCTTAACAGGTGGATCGGGTACCTGGTAGGTAACGTGAATTAGCGAGTGAGGAACGTGTTTGCTCGACATAGGACAAGAAGAACGAAGCTGGTAAATAATTAATGATTTACTCCCAAAAGGGGGGCAGTGTTTACAAAATATATACAAGATATTATAAAGGAGACAATTTACATGTATGCATAAACAGTTATTAAAATAAAAGGGATAAGTAATAGCAAAACCTGCTTCACAAGGTGATGGTCTCAGATTCTGTGGGGGGGACGGCTCCCCGGAAATTAGGTGTGATTCTTCCACGCAGCGAGGGGTGCATGCGTCTGACTTCCCGGGGTAAGAATGAAGTAAAATTGCCATTCTGGTTTTTAGTAAGGGGCCAAAACATTAGGAGACACCCATGTTGTTTACCTCACACGGGGGCTCGGTTTTGTGAACCCACTCAGCTGCATAAGACATAAAAATCCTTTAGATTTCATATCTTGGTATGGGGGGGTCCCACATCCAAGATGGAGACATCATGTTTACTGTCACCAATATTCATGAAGATGGATATCAAATATGATATCTCTATGATGCTCAGAAGCTTAGAATCCATTTCCCAGGTTCCCGGTGATCTCCCAGCCACGAAAACCACACCATCACAATTGGAAAAAGGTGAACATCTCAAAAATGTGGTCCCTGGGTTTGTGACAGTCATGTGCATTATTAAAATCGACATTAAAAGTTTGTACAGTTAGACAATAGGATTGGAAGGAAAATCCAGGGTACACCAGTATGCTTGCTCTGGGGCTGAGGTTTTATGGCGGTCATAAAAATTCCTTGTTTGGGGGGAGAAGAGTGAGTTCTATGTCGGTCTCTTCCAAATGAGCAGGGGGTGGAGATTTAAGACATCTCTCATTTTTTAAACTAGGACAAAAATACATTTTGCCTGACACCTCCCCCTTTTTAGACTGCGCTATGGAGGTAGGACCTTCTGGTACTCCTCCAGGCGTATCTCTGGAGGCTCCCCTCGCCGGGACAACCCATCAGCATTGCCATGCTCGCTGCCTTTGCGGTGTTGAACGGTAAAGTCGTTCTGCTGGGGGGTGAGGCTCCAGCGTAACAACCTTCCGTTGGCACCGGACATGGTGTGCAGCCAACTCAGGGTGTTGTGATCAGTCACGACAGTGAAGGGGCGCCCGTACAAGTAAGGCTGTAAACGGTTGAGGGCCCATACAATGGCCAGGCACTCCTTCTCTGTGGTGGAATAGGCCACTTCCCTCGGCAGCAGTTTCCGACTTAGGTACAACACGGGGTGTTCTTGGTTATACATATTCCAGTAAGAGTGTCCATTTTCTGCTGGCTGTACCAGGACTCCCCAACTACGACCATGATCACCAAAATAAAAATAGAAAAGAAAAAACGAAGAAGGGTAGGGGTAACTGCTACACATACAGTATTGTCTCAGATCTAATAAATACTGAGTTCGATCTTCAAAACTTTTGTGCAAGTTTTTAGTGAGAGGAATGATTGCTCAAACCAGATCACTAATGTCCTATGATCCCACCGCTTGCCACCAATTGTCATGAAAACCACCACTTTGGTCAGACCTTGCAGCGCTCTGGCGCCCCCTTATCCTGCTGGTCACACACAGTATTGACCGAGGATAAGCACAGGCGCAGCTGCTTTCATTTATGTAGACTATTGTGGCACGTGATGTGACAGGACGTATATATACCACCAGTTCCTTCCAGGAATGTATATATACCTCCGACCAGCCACCCTCAAACCACAATATCACATAAATACTGGTATACCGCCACCACCGATCGCTTAACAGGTGGATCGGGTACCCGTTAGATAACGTGAATTAGCGGGTGAGGAACGTGTTTGCTCGACATAGGACAAGAAGAATGAAGCTGGTAAATAATAATGATTTACTCCCGAAAGTGGGCAGTGTTTACAAAATATATACAAGATATTATAAAGGAGACAATTTACATATATGCATAAACAGTTATTAAAATAAAAGGGATAAGTAATAGCAAAACCTGAGCCACGAGGTGATGGTCTCAGATTCTGTGGGGGGGACGGCTCCCCGGAAATTAGGTGTGATTCTTCCATGCAGCGAGGGGTGCATGCTTCTGACGTCCCGGGATAAGAATGAAGTAAAATGGCCGTTCTGGTTTTTAGTAAGGGGCCAAAACATTAGGAGACACCCATGTTGTTTACCTCACACGGGGGCTCGGTTTTGTGAACCCACCCAGCTGCATAAGACATAAAAATCCTTCAGATTTCATATCTTGGTATGGGGGGGTACCACATCCAAGATGGAGTCATCATGTGTGCCGTCACCACTATTCATGAAGATGGATCAATTTCCCAGGTTCCTGGTGATCTCCCAGCCACAAAAACCACACCATCACAATCGGAAAAAGGTGAACATCTCAAAAATGTGGTCCCTGGGTGTGTGACAGTCATAGGCATTATTAAAATCAACATTCAAAGTTTGTACAGTTAGACAATAGGATTGGAGGGAAAATCCAGGGTACACCAGTATGCTTGCTCTGGGGCTGAGGTTTTATGGCGGTCATAAAAATTTCTTGTTTGGGGGGAGAAGAGTGAGTTCTATGTCGGTCTCTTCCAAATGAGCAGGGGGTGGAGATTTAAGACATCTCTCATTTTTTAAACTAGGACAAAAATACATTTTGCCTGACAATGATGATGTCTGTTCAGTGATAATGATGATGACTCTTCGGTCATAATGATGATGACTGTTCAGTGATAATGATGACTCTTCAGTGATAAGGATGATGACTATTCGGTGATAATGATGATGACTCTTCAGTGATAATGATGATGACTCTTCAGTGATAATAATGATGACTCTTCGGTGATTATGATGATGACTGTACAGTGATGATGATGATGATGATGACTCTTCGGTGATAATGATGATGACTCTACAGTGATGATGATGATGATGATGACTCTTCAGTGATAATGATGATGACTCTTCGGTGATAATGATGATGACTCTTTGGTCATAATGATGATGACTCTTCAGTGATAATGATGACTCTTCAGTGATAATGATGATGACTCTTCGGTCATAATGATGATGACTGTTCAGTGATAATGATGACTCTTCAGTGATAAGGATGATGACTATTCGGTGATAATGATGATGACTCTTCAGTGATAATGATGATGACTCTTCAGTGATAATGATGATGACTCTTCAGTGATAATAATGATGACTCTTCGGTGATTATGATGATGACTGTACAGTGATGATGATGACTCTTCGGTGATAATGATGATGACTCTACAGTGATGATGATGATGATGATGACTCTTCAGTGATAATGATGATGACTCTTCGCTGATAATGATGATGACTCTTTGGTCATAATGATGATGACTCTTCAGTGATAATGATGACTCTTCAGTGATAATGATGATGACTCTTCAGTGATAATGATGATGACTCTTCGGTCATAATGATGATGACTGTTCAGTGATAATGATGACTCTTCAGTGATAATGATGATGACTCTTCAGTGATAATGATGATGACTCTTCAGTGATAATAATGATGACTCTTCGGTGATTATGATGATGACTGTACAGTGATGATGATGATGATGATGACTCTTCGGTGATAATGATGATGACTCTACAGTGATGATGATGATGATGATGATGACTCTTCAGTGATAATGATGATGACTCTTCGGTGATAATGATGATGACTCTTTGGTCATAATGATGATGACTCTTCAGTGATAATGATGACTCTTCAGTGATAATGATGATGACTCTTCAGTGATAATGGTGATGACTCTTCGGTGATAATGATGATGACTCTTCGGTGATAATGATGATGACTCTACAGTGATGATTATGATGATGACTCTTCAGTGATAATGATGATGACTCTTCAGTGATAATGATGATGACTCTTCGGTCATAATGATGATGACTCTTCAGTGATAATGATGATGACTCTTCGGTCATAATGATGATGACTCTTCAGTGATAATGATGATGACTCTTCGGTGATGATGATGATGACTCTTCGGTGATAATGATGATGACTCTTCGGTGATAATGATGATGACTCTACAGTGATGATGATGATGATGACTCTTTTGTGATGATGATGATGACTCATTGGTGATGATGATGACTTCTTCACTTGCTGATTTCAGATTCTTCACAATGTCACGCACAGGACGATAATCAGCACAACAAATAACACGAGGATGCCGCCTCCAATAATCCAGAGCACCTAAGAGACAAGCACAATTACTGAGACATTTTATCAGCCGTATTGCAGCGCTCCACCATCCTGACCCTGGGATCGGATCTTCTCATCATGAGTCATTCTCTAAGATTACATTTACATAGTGGCGCCGTGGTTAGCACTGCAGCCTTGCAGCGCTGGGGTCCTGGGTTCAAAGCCCACCAAGGACAACATCTACAAGGAGCTTGTATGTTCTCCCCGTGTTTGTGTGGGTTTCCTCCCACACTCCAAAGACTGATAGGGAATGTAGATTGTGAGTCCCAATGGGGACAGTGCCCATGATGCATGTAAAGTGCTGTGGAATTAATGGCGCTATATAAGTGAGTAAAACAAATAAATTAAAAGAATATATATATATTTCTTCATTTCCACTTTGTCCCTGTTCACATTGTCTGTTGGTTATTGAACACTGGGGTGGGACTGAATCTAGAGGAAACATTCCTTTGTTCCGAGGTTCCTTTAAGAACCTTACATAACATTCTTGTTTGTGATAGGAGTCAGTTCACATACAACGGTGTTTGTAAAAATGGCCAGTCCGCCAGACGTGGATCCACAGGAGGAGAAATCTCCATGCTTCCTCCGTTATTCCCCATTCCCTGGCTATAGCTCAAAAACCTCCCCAGAAAAAGCCTCAGATTGACGGGATCAGATTTTATTAGAAGGCCAGTTTTTGGGCAGGAAGTCGCCCACAGTCTGGGGAATGGTGTCGTCTATCCTAGGACTCGGTGATGACTCTGCTGACCATCCATTGTGGTTGACCATCAGTAGAGAACCATTATCTCCAAGGTGAAGTGTCCCAGAGAAATGACTGCGGGCCAACAGAAGACCACCACCCCCAATAATGACAGAAGAGAAGCTGCAGTGTACAGCAAGGAGGCCAACCTCCTGGACTTAGCTATGTGCTTAGTGTAACGCGTGGCCAGTGCACCGGTTGTCCAGCGATTACCTTGTCCTTTCTCCAGTTTTTTTGGCCCTTTAATATAAAGAAAAAAATCAAAGTCAGCCAAGAAATAGAAAAGTCCACGTCTCCGGTCATTAATGGTCCATATCCGGCAGCCCCCTCATTGTACCAGTCTGACACATTATACCAGGAGACATATATATATAACATAAGCTATGATATGACATATGGGTGGGCTCTGACCTTTAATGGGGTCAATTAGGTTTGTTATTTTTGTTATTCTTTCCATCAAACCTCCTGATGACCCTACAAAGTCTAGAGAAGATGTGACCACCGTCCCTCCACCCAGTGAACCTTGTCCTGCACATTATTTGGGGGACATCAAGTTCCCCTCCCTATACCTAAAATCATGATTGGTCTGGGGGAGGTCACCCGCTCACTTCACCTCTTCCATCATCATGAAAAACTAGATAGACAGATTATAGAATGATCCCACCATGTCGCCTTAAGAGCCATTAGACCACCCTCCGGACCCACATTCTACATAACATGATGACATTCCTGGTCCCGGGGAACTCGGACGTAGGATTTACCTTCTCGTTATCGTTGATCGGGGGGATCTATAATGGAAATAGAGAAATCAATGAATGGAGAGCGATGTCCTGTGAAGAACGCCCCATCACCCGTCAGGCCTTACTCACCGGGACGATGATGGGTGGGTTTCTCTGGTTGTCGTCTCCGATGAGTTTACTCTATAAGAAATAATTACATTTTATCCATCATTCCAGACACAGGAAGAACAGGGGGCGAAAAATAAAGATGGAGCCCCTCATAGCGCTGGATGGGCCAGGATCTGTTCACCCACTCACTCCCTGCACATTTCACCCAACACAATTCATAGAGTCTGGCCAGTGGTGAAACATGAAGTCTTGGGCGGGGACTAACTGCCATGGCTCTACAGTGTTACTGGTCATATGGGCCAAAGAAACCTCCAGGCTCCAAGTCCGACTGCATCCGCTGCACCCATCATGGTAGCACTCCTCCTGAGACCAGGGCAGGAGACACATACAGGGACGGATATACTAATCCTGCACAGACATGGTGCCGCAATCTGGAGAATGTTCTTGCATTTTAAGTCACACCCTGTTTCTCATCAAGCCACACCCTCATGATGACACACTTCCAATCACAAAGTCTTTCTCACAGTGTCACACCCTCTTCCACAAGGCCACACCCTCATTCTCAGGAAACCACACCCTGTTTACAAAATGCATGCCCTTTCACTTGATGCCACACCCACTCATACAAAGCCACACCCACTCATACAAAGCCACACCCACTCGTATAAAGCCACACCCTCTTTCCAAATAAGGCGTTAACAGTGTTTTAAGCCCATATATAGGCCAATAACCAGTGGCGTCAATATGCATCGAAAGGTATGAAAACTTCTAAAGTACAGTATGACGGCATTATTATCAGGATTGTCAGAAACCCGGAGACTCGCACCTCTTCATCGCTCCTCGTGTCTGAAATGTAAGAGAAAGTCGTCAGAATTCTTTGTACTTCTATTACCACTATTATTACTGCTATTATTATTATTACTACTACTATTACTACTACTATTATTATTACCACTACTATTACTACTACTATTATTACTATTACTGCTCTTATTATTACTACTACTATTATTACAACTACTATTATTACTGCTACCACTATTACTATTACTGCTCTTATTATCTTCCACTATTATTTCCTCCGGTCACATGATGATAAAACCCGCGGACAGAACATGAACCGTGTACATTAATGTCCGGTGGTGACCGATAGAGACTGTGAGACTGTAGGGAGCAAATAGCCGGGGGAGATATGAGAGGAGAAAAGAGGAAAGGAGGAGAGAAGAGGAAAGGAGAGAAGGAGAGAGAAATGGAGAGAAGAGAAGAGAAGAGGAGAAGAGAGGAAGAGATAGAGTAGTGGAGCGGAGAGAAGTGGAGTGTAAAGGAGAGAAGTTTAAAACATACTAGAGGAGTGAAAAGCAGATATCTGGAGACGAGAGGAGAAAAGAAAAGAGGAAAGAAGAGAAGCGGAGTAGACAGGAGAGGAATGGTAAGACAAGGACAGAGCAGAGAGGGGAAAAAATGAGAAAAAAAAACAGATGAGTGAAGAAGATTGAAAAGGAGAGGGGTGAAGAGGACTAAAGAGGAGAGAAAAGACGACCTGAGGTGAGGAAATGAGAAAAAATGAGAACTGAGGTGAGAAGAGAAATGTAGTAAAAAAGAGGCGAGAATAGGAAAAGAGAGGAGAGAAAAGAAGAAGAGAATAGGAAAGAAGAGAGGAGGGAAGAAAGGAGGAGAGAAGACAGGAGAGAATAAGGTGGGAAAGTAAAAGAAGAGAGGAGAACCGTAGCAAAGAGAAGAAGAGTTAAGAAAATAGGAGAGGAGAGGAGCGTGATGTCGTTTTCCGTCACTCACAAGTCATCTGATTAGTGGGGATCCCCGGTCACCCCCCTGAGGACACATCGAGTCTGTGTCACTCACTGACAGGTGAGCAGTTACATCCTATAGGTGGGTGATGGGTGGACCCCACGTACAGTGTTCAGCTGCCATTACTCCAATCCCAGCTCAGCCCAGACGTGACGCTGTAGGTAGGACGCCGCGGGCAGATCTCACTCTTTATTCATTTGTAGCAGATTTGCCCCATTTTCCCTCTATTCTGACTCCGTCCATGTCCATGGCCCTGAGGACACATAGTGATACAGGACGTAGCTCCTAACTCCTCACCTGAGCCGGGTCGCTGGGACGATCGGACGCTGCTGTCATCTGATGGAGACAAGACATAACAAGATACAAAATGATAACAGTTCTCTGCAATGACAATGACGTTACCCCCCGAGTATCACCGTGAGCTCCGCACCCCACAGAGACATCGCCAGGAATGATCAGGACTTATGTAGGTGTCTTGTAGCACACTGGCAACTTTAGGGGCAATTTTGTTCCTTAATGTTTGTGCTTTTGTCTCTAAAGCATTTTTGTAATATATTTTCTTAACTAGTTTTGTGCAGTTTGTCTTAGCCATCCTCTATGTATCACTGTGCATAGCAGACTGCAGAATGAGTTAGCAAGGAACAGTCAGTGAGCTCTTTCTCTGATCTATTCCTCTTACGGTGGGTACGGAAAGTATTCAGACCCCTTTACATTTTTCGCTCTTTGTTTCATTGCAGCCATTTGGTAAATTCTAAAAAGCTCATTTTTTTCTCATTAAAGTCCACTCTGCACCCCATCTGGACTGAAAAAAAACAGAAATGTAGAAATTTTTGCAAATTTATTAAAAAAGAAAAACTGAAATATCACATGGTCATAAGTCTTCAGACCCTTTGCTCAGTATTGAGGAGAAGCCCCCTTTTGAGCTAGTACAGCCATGAGTCTTCTTGGGAATGATGCAACAAGTTTTTAACACCTGAATTTGGGGGTCCTCGGCCATTCTTCCTGGCAGATCCTATATATCACTGTACATAGCATTCTGTATGCACACGACTACAGTCCTCATAGGCCAAGACTAGAGAGGAAAAGAAAGTCCTTCAGAACTAGAAGAAAACCTGGAGCGATCATTTACAAAACTGAGGAAAGCTCAGATACATTGAAAAACTTTCCCCCACAATTCTGTAACTCAGGTTCATACGACCCGCTCCCCCACTACACGACCCGCTCCCCCACTACACGACCAGATCCCCCACTACACGACCCGCTCCCCCACTACACGACCCGCTCCCTCACTACACGACCCGCTCCCTCACTACACGACCCGCTCCCTCACCACACGACCCGCTCCCCCACTACACGACCCGCTCCCCCACTACACGACCCGCTCCCCCACTACACGACCCGCTCCCCCACTACACGACCCGCTCCCCCACTACACGACCCCCTCCCCCACTACACAACCCGCTCCCCCACTACACGACCCGCTCCCCCACTACACAACCCGCTCCCCCACTACATGACCCGCTCCCTCACTACACGACCCGATCCCCCACTACACGACCCGCTCCCCCACTACACGACCCGCTCCCCCACTACACGACCCGCTCCCCACTACACGACCCGCTCCCCCACTACACGACCCGCTCCCCCACTCACGACCCGCTCCCTCACTACACGACCCGCTCCACCACTACACGACCCGCTCCCCCACTACACGACCCGCTCCCCCACTACACGACCCGCTCCCCCACTACACGACCCGCTCCCCCACTACACGACCCGCTCCCTCACTACACGACCCGCTCCCCCACTACACGACCCGCTCCCTCACTACACGACCCGCTCCCCCACTACACGACCCGCTCCCTCACTACACGACCCGCTCCCTCACTACACGACCCACTCCCCCACTACACGACCCGCTCCCCCACTACACGACCCGCTCCCCCACTACACGACCCGCTCCCCCACTACACGACCCGCTCCCCCACTACACGACCCGCTCCCCCACTACACGACCCCCTCCCCCACTACACAACCCGCTCCCCCACTACACGACCCGCTCCCCCACTACACGACCCGCTCCCCCACTACATGACCCGCTCCCTCACTACACGACCCGATCCCCCACTACACGACCCGCTCCCCCACTACACGACCCGCTCCCCCACTACACGACCCGCTCCCCACTACACGACCCGCTCCCCCACTACACGACCCGCTCCCCCACTCACGACCCGCTCCCTCACTACACGACCCGCTCCACCACTACACGACCCGCTCCCCCACTACACGACCCGCTCCCCCACTACACGACCCGCTCCCCCACTACACGACCCGCTCCCCCACTACACGACCCGCTCCCTCACTACACGACCCGCTCCCCCACTACACGACCCGCTCCCTCACTACACGACCCGCTCCCCCACTACACGACCCGCTCCCTCACCACACGACCCGCTCCCCCACTACACGACCCGCTCCCTCACTACACGACCCGCTCCCCCACTACACGACCCGCTCCCCCACTACACGACCCGCTCCCTCACTACACGACCCGCACCCCCACTACACGACCCGCTCCCCAACTACACGACCCGCTCCCCCACTACACGACCCGCTCCCCCACTACACGACCCGCTCCCTCACTACACGACCCGCTCCCCCACTACACGACCCGCTCCCTCACTACACGACCCGCACCCCCACTACACGACCCGCTCCCCCACTACACGACCCGCTCCCTCACTACACGACCCGCACCCCCACTACACGACCCGCTCCCCCACTACACGACCCGCTCCCCCACTACACGACCCGCTCCCCCACTACACGACCCGCTCCCCCACTACAGACCCGCTCCCCCACTACACGACCCGCTCCCCCACTACACGACCCGCTCCCCACTACACGACCCGCTCCCTCACTACACGACCCGCTCCCCCACTACACGACCCGCTCCCTCACTACACGACCCGCACCCCCACTACACGACCCGCTCCCTCACTACACGACCCGCACCCCCACTACACGACCCGCACCCCCACTACACGACCGCTCCCCCACTACACGACCCGCTCCCCCACTACACGACCCGCTCCCCCACTACACGACCCGCTCCCCCACTACACGACCCGCTCCCTCACTACACGACCCGCTCCCCCACTACACGACCCACTCCCCCACTACACGACCCGCTCCCTCACTACACGACCCGCTCCCCCACTACACGACCCCCTCCCCCACTACACGACCCGCTCCCTCACTACACGACTCGCTCCCCCACTACACGACCGGCTCCCTCACTACACGACCCGCTCCCCCACTACACGACCCGCTCTCTCACTACACGACCCGCTCCCCCACTACACGACCCGCTCCCCCACTACACGACCCGCTCCCTCACTACACGACCCGCACCCCCACTACACGACCCGCACCCCCACTACACGACCAGCTCCCCCACTACACGACCCGCTCCCCCACTACACGACCCGCTCCCCCACTACACGACCCGCTCCCCCACTACACGACCCGCACCCCCACTACACGACCCGCTCCCCCAATACACGACCCGCTCCCCAATACACGACCCGCTCCCCCACTACACGACCCGCTCCCCCACTACACGACCCGCTCCCCCACTACACGACCCGCTCCCTCACTACACGACCCGCTCCCCCACTACACGACCAGCTCCCCCACTACACGACCCGCTCCCCCACTACACGACCCGCTCCCTCACTACACGACCCGCACCCCCACTACACGACCCGCTCCCTCACTACACGACCCGCACCCCCACTACACGACCCGCTCCCTCACTACACGACCCGCACCCCCACTACACGACCCGCACCCCCACTACACGACCGCTCCCCCACTACACGACCCGCTCCCCCACTACACGACCCGCTCCCCCACTACACGACCCGCTCCCCCACTACACGACCCGCTCCCTCACTACACGACCCGCTCTCTCACTACACGACCCGCTCCCTCACTACACGACCCGCTCTCTCACTACACGACCCGCTCCCTCACTACACGACCCGCTCCCCCACTACACGACCCGCTCCCCCACTACACGACCCGCTCCCCCACTACACGACCCGCTCCCTCACTACACGACCCGCTCCCCCACTACACGACCCGCTCCCCCACTACACGACCCGCTCCCCCACTACACGACCCGCTCCCCCACTACACGACCCGCTCCCCCACTACACGACCCGCTCCCTCACTACACGACCCGCTCCCCCACTACACGACCCGCTCCCCCACTACACGACCCGCTCCCCCACTACACGACCCGCTCCCCCACTACACGACCCGCTCCCTCACTACACGACCCGCTCCCCCACTACACGACCCGCTCCCCCACTACACGACCCGCTCCCCCACTACACGACCCGCTCCCCCACTACACGACCCGCTCCCCCACTACACGACCCGCTCCCCCACTACACGACCCGCTCCCCCACTACACGACCCGCTCCCCCACTACACGACCCGCTCCCCCACTACACGACCCGCTCCCCCACTACACGACCCGCTCCCTCACTACACGACCCGCTCCCCCACTACACGACCCGCTCCCCCACTACACGACCCGCTCCCCCACTACACGACCCGCTCCCCCACTACACGACCCGCTCCCCCACTACACGACCCGCTCCCCCACTACACGACCCGCTCCCCCACTACACGACCCGCTCCCTCACTACACGACCCGCTCCCCCACTACACGACCCGCTCCCCCACTACACGACCCGCTCCCCCACTACACGACCCGCTCCCCCACTACACGACCCGCTCCCCCACTACACAACCCGCTCCCTCACTACACGACCCGCTCCCTCACTACACGACCCGCTCCCCCACTACACGACCCGCTCCACCACTACACGACCCGCTCCCCCACTACACGACCCGCTCCCCCACTACACGACCCGCTCCCCCACTACACGACCCGCTCCCTCACTACACGACCCGCTCCCCCACTACACGACCCGCTCCCCCACTACACAAAAGAGAAGTGATTAAAGATTCCCTTAAAGCTATTTCCTCTTCCTGCCGCGCAGAGGACAAAGCTTCCTCTTTATGTAAAACTATCTCAGATAAGGAAATGCCAAAGGGAATAAAATCCTCCCCAAAAAATAAAAGTCCAGTCCCAGACGGCCCTCCCTCCTCCTATTATGTCCTGTTTGGAGCTGAGCTTCTGCCGTATCTGATAAAATGATGCAGTGAGGTCTTATCTCGGAGCCCCATTCATGACCAGGACTTTGGCTGCACAAATCTCCATGGAAAGATCCTTCATTGTTCAGTCAATATACTCCGAGCTGAATGCAGACTGGAACGTTTTCAGAAGATATTGGCCCTAAGACTTTTGCTCTCCATAGTAATTTGCCCAGATCAGTTTGGTTTTGTTCCAAGCAGAGAAGATAAAGAAGAGCACCGTGCGTCTGGTCCATCATGGTCATACGTCTAATCCCCCCTATTGCTCCTGGGCATGGATGCAGTAAAGGCGCGGGACAGGGCGGAGTGGATCTATACAGGAAACATTTCATCTCTCCCAACAATCCATCTCCGAGGTATTTACAATGCATCAAAAACTCTCAAAGTCCTGGTTAATGATTGAACATCACTCCAGAAACTCAGAGTAGACGCAGGGATCCTTGGAGTGAAGTTTGGTAGACCTGACCACAAATCTGCAGCATACGCTGGTGCCTACTTCTTATGATTATCAATCCTAGAAATACCCTCCCAGCGGAGCGAGCCACCATAGAAATATATGGGACACGCTCAAACTTCAAGGAGAGATGAGGAAATCTCAAATACTCAACATCTCATCACCGATTAGAGAAACAGCACAGTTGGGCTTTGTGCACATGACGTCTCTTTCAGGAACTTAGCACCACAAAAGCTCCCCATAAAATGTGCATAATGCACAGAAATGTGAATACGCCATGTGCACCATGATCAGTCTTATAAGTTAGCACAGATATGTATCTCTCCTAGTTGAGAAGGGTCCACACTGCGACCACGGCCGCCTTCCCCAGCGACCACGGCCATCTTCCCCAGCGACTACGGCCGCCTTCCCCAGCGACCACGGCCACCTTCCCCAGCGACCACGGCCATCTTCCCCAGCGACCACGGCCGCCTTCCCCAGCGACCACGGCCGCCTTCCCCAGCGACCTCGGCCGCCTTCCCCAGCGACCACGGCCGCCTTCCCCAGCGACCACGGCCGCCTTCCCCAGCGACCTCGGCCGCCTTCCCCAGCGACCACGGCCGCCTTCCCCAGCGACCACGGCCGCCTTCCCCAGCGACCTCGGCCGCCTTCCCCAGCGACCACGGCCACCTTCCCCAGCGACCACGGCCGCCTTCCCCAGCGACCACGGCCACCTTCCCCAGTGATCTTGGCCGCCTTCCCCAGCGACCACGGCCGCCTTCCCCGGCGACCACGGCCACCTTCCCCAGTGATCTCGGCCGCCTTCCCCAGCGACCACGGCCACCTTCCCCAGTGATCTCGGCCGCCTTCCCCAGCGACCACGGCCGCCTTCCCCAGCGACCTCGGCCGCCTTCCCCAGCGACCACGGTCGCCTTCCCCAGCGACCACGGCCGCCTTCCCCGGCGACCTCGGCCGCCTTCCCCAGCGACCTCGGCCGCCTTCCCCAGTACTTTTGTCTATTTACTTTTCCATGTTCTCCTTAGCGATCCTTGTCTGATGAAGGTCCAATTTGTGGTAATTTGGACAAATTTCTTCCAGTGGAGTGCTGAGTACCTTTCTCATGGCATGTTCAGTCTTATGCCACGTTCTTTAACTGCTTAAATGTTCAGAAACCCTGGAGTCATGAGAAGAAGCGACCTGCTCGTTTGCTCCTATACTTGAGAGTAAAAGAGTAAAAGACGCCAGTGGTGGAGTCCCACCAGTACTAAACCATACAGCTCCTTAATCTCAAGCTGGTCCATCCCTTACATCTCTTGGGTCTACAGGAAAATCCTTAAAAAGTATAATTTGGCCTAAAATTACTTAACTCCTATAAGCTCTCCCAAAATATCTACCACAAACTGTTGTCATTTCTTTCAGTAAACTCCTCTCTGGCTTTTTGTAGGGATCACAACAATCTTGGGAGTCTCGCACCACCCAAAGGTGGCAATCCATCTTCAAAGAATATCAGTCTGGATCAGACGCCTTCCTACAAAACCTGGATCCACGTAGAAGAAGGAACTCTCTCTTCCTTCCAGAGAGATGATATTGTTGGATCCAGAGACATCCAGAATCTTAAACATTTGTATCCCGCTCACAGCAACTGAGAGAAGAGAAGATTCTCCGACACAGAAATCCTCAGACTTCTCTCAGCTCCTACACAAGTGTCCAAATGTGTACAGCTGCAGGAAAATGGTTATAAGACCCTTATGAGATGGCACTGGCCATGATAAAACTAAATAACAACGTCAACCCTAAATCCTGGAGGTGTAAAGAAGAAATAGGCTCCGTTCTCCACCTGTGGTGGTCCTTCACTCAACACCTTCTGGTATGAGGTCCATGAAGCTGTCATACATTTAGTTGGGATTTCTCTTCTCTTTTTCCTCCTAAACTGCATTTATCACGACTGATGCTTGTTGGGAAGTGGTCAGGGTATTAATCCCCCTCACTGGATATCCAGTAATCCCCCATCTCTTCTCAATTGGAAACAAAGTGGAACTAATCTATGGATTAGAGGAATTTGTGAGTTAGGAGTTTAAGAGACAGATACAGTCCAGTAAAATCTGGGCCCCGTTGGTCGCTGTTAAGAAACAGGTTCTCAGTTACTCCACACGTAGGGTCAAAGGTTTTTTAAAACCTCCTCTATCTCTTGAAGCAACTTGTAAAATTCTCACATGACGTCCTTCAGAAGGAAGCACATCCTAGGAAAATGAATGACTACATGTCACACCTCTGTCTTCAGTTTTACTAAGTCATGGCAGAAAGGCTTCTCACCCCACCTCATCCCCTCCATTCACCCCCCATTACCTTCCCCCCTCATCCCCTCCATTCACCCCCATTACCTTCCCCCCTCATCCCCTCCATTCACCCCCCATTACCTTCCCCCCTCATCCCCTCCATTCACCCCCCATTACCTTCCCCCCTCATCCCCTCCATTCACCCCCATTAACCTCCCCCCTCATCCCCTCCATTTACCCCCTATTACCTTCCCCCCTCATCCCCTCCATTAACCCCCCATTACCCTCCCCCCTCATCCCCTCCATTCACTCCCCCTCATCCCCTCCATTCACCCCCCTTACCTTCCCCCCTCATCCCCTCCATTCACCCCCCATTACCTTCCACCCTCATCCCCTCCATTCACCCCCCCAACCCCTCCATTCACCCCCCATTACCTTCCCCCCTCATCCCCTCCATTCACCCCCCATTACCTTCCCCCCTCATCCCCTCCATTCACCCCCCCTTACCTTCCCCCCTCATCCCCTCCATTCATCCCCCATTACCTTCCCCCTTCATCCCCTCCATTCACCCCCCATTAACTTCCCCCCTCATCCTCTCTATTAACCCCCATTACCCTCCCCCCTCATCCCCTTCCATTAACCCCCATTACCCTCCCCTCTCATCCCCTCCATTCACCCCCCCTTACCTTCCCCCCTCATCCCCTCCATTCACCCCCCATTACCTTCCCCCTCATCCCCTCCATTCACCCCCAATTATCTTCCCCCTTCATCCCCTCCATTAATCCCCCCTTACCCTCCCCCCTCATCCCCTCCATTAACCCCCCATTACCCTCCCCCCTCATCCCCTCCATTCACCCCCCATTACCTTCCCCCCTCATCTCCTCCATTCACCCCCCATTACCCTCCCCCCTCATCCCCTCCATTAACCCCCCATTACCCTCCCCCCTCATCTCCTCCATTCACCCCCCATTACCCTCCCCCCTCATCCCCTCCATTCACCCCCCATTACCCTCCCCCCTCATCCCCTCCATTCACCCCCCATTACCTTCCCCCCTCATCTCCTCCATTCACCCCCCATTACCCTCCCCCCTCATCCCCTCCATTAACCCCCCATTACCCTCCCCCCTCATCCCCTCCATTCACCCCCCATTACCTTCCCCCCTCATCCCCTCCATTCACCCCCTTTACCTTCCCCCCTCATCCCCTCCATTCACCCCCATTACCTTCCCCCCTCATCCCCTCCATCCACCCCCCATTACCTTCCCCCCTCATCCCCTCCATTCACCCCCCATTACCTTCTCCCCTCATCCCCTCCATTCACCCCCCATTACCTTCCCCCCTCATCCCCTCCATTAACCCCATTACCCTCCCCCCTCATCTCCTCCATTCACCCCCCATTACCCTCCCCCCTCATCCCCTCCATTAACCCCCCATTACCCTCCCCCCTCATCCCCTCCATTAACCCCCCATTACCCTCCCCCCTCATCCCCTCCATTCACCCCCATTACCTTCCCCCCTCATCCCCTCCATTCACCCCCCATTACCTTCCCCCCTCATCCCCTCCATTCACCCCCCATTACCTTCCCCCACATCCCCTCCATTAACCCCCCCATTACCTTCCCCCCTCATCCCCTCCATTCACTCCCCATTACCTTCCCCCCTCATCCCCTCCATTCACCCCACCTTACGTTCCCCCCTCATCCCCTCCATTCACCCCCCATTACTTTCCCCCCTCGTCCCCTCCGTTCACTCCCCATTACCTTCCCCCCTCATCCCCTCCATTAACCCCCCATTACCCTCCCCCTCATCCCCTCCATTCACCCCCCATTACTTTCCCTCCTCATCCCCTCCATTCACTCCCCATTACCTTCCCCCCTCATCCCCTCCATTCACCCCCCATTACTTTCCCCCCTCATCCCCTCCATTCACCCCCCATTACCTTCCCCCCTCATCCCCTCCATTCACTCCCCATTACCTTCCCCCCTCATCCCCTCCATTCACCCCCCATTACCTTCCCCCCTCATCCCCTCCATTCACCCCCATTACCTTCCCCCCTCATCCCCTCCATTCACTCCCCATTACCTTCCCCCCTCATCCCCTCCATTAACCCCCCATTACCTTCCCCCCTCATCCCCTCCATTCACCCCCATTACCTTCCCCCCTCATCCCCTCCATTCACCCCCCCATTACCTTCCCCCCTCATCCCCTCCATTCACCCACCATTACCTTCCCTCCTCATCCCCTCCATTCACCCCCCCATTACCTTCCCCCCTCATCCCCTCCATTCACCCCCCATTACCTTCCCTCCTCATCCCCTCCATTCACCCCCATTACCTTCCCCCCTCATCCCCTCCATTCACTCCCCATTACCTTCCCCCCTCATCTCCTCCATTCACCCCCCATTACCTTCCCCCCTCATCCCCTCCATTAACCCCCCATTACCCTCCTCCTCATCCCCTCCATTCACCCCCCATTACTTTCCCTCCTCATCCCCTCCATTCACTCCCCATTACCTTCCCCCCTCATCCCCTCCATTCACCCCCCATTACTTTCCCCCCTCATCCCCTCCATTCACCCCCCATTACCTTCCCCCCTCATCCCCTCCATTCACTCCCCATTACCTTCCCCCCTCATCCCCTCCATTCACCCCCCATTACCTTCCCCCCTCATCCCCTCCATTCACCCCCATTACCTTCCCCCCTCATCCCCTCCATTCACTCCCCATTACCTTCCCCCCTCATCCCCTCCATTCACCCCCCATTACCTTCCCCCCTCATCCCCTCCATTCACCCCCATTACCTTCCCCCCTCATCCCCTCCATTCACCCCCCCATTACCTTCCCCCCTCATCCCCTCCATTCACCCCCCATTACCTTCCCTCCTCATCCCCTCCATTCACCCCCATTACCTTCCCCCCTCATCCCCTCCATTCACTCCCCATTACCTTCCCCCCTCATCTCCTCCATTCACCCCCCATTACCTTCCCCCCTCATCCCCTCTATTCACCCCCATTACCTTCCCCCCTCATCCCCTCCATTAACCCCCCCATTACTTTCCCCCCTCATCCCCTCCATTCACCCCCCATTACCTTCCCCCCTCATCCCCTCCATTCAACCCCATTACCTTCCCCCCTCATCCCCTCCATTAACCCCCCCATTACCTTCCCCCCTCATCCCCTCCATTCACCCCCCATTACCTTCCCCCCTCATCCCCTCCATTCACCCCCCATTACTTTCCCCCCTCATCCCCTCCATTCACTCCCCATTACCTTCCCCCCTCATCCCCTCCATTCACTCCCCATTACCTTCCCCCCTCATCCCCTCCATTCACCCCCCATTACCTTCCCCCCTCATCCCCTCCATTCACCCCCATTACCTTCCCCCACATCCCCTCCATTAACCCCCCCATTACCTTCCCCCCTCATCCCCTCCATTCACTCCCCATTACCTTCCCCCCTCATCCCCTCCATTCACCCCCCATTACCTTCCCCCCTCATCCCCTCCATTCACCCCCCATTACTTTCCCCCCTCATCCCCTCCATTCACTCCCCATTACCTTCCCCCCTCATCCCCTCCATTAACCCCCCATTGCCCTCCCCCTCATCCCCTCCATTCACCCCCATTACCTTCCCCCCTCATCCCCTCCATTCACCCCCCATTACCTTCCCCCCTCATCCCCTCCAATCACCCCCATTACCTTCCCCCCTCATCCCCTCCATTCACCCCCCATTACCTTCCCCCCTCATCCCCTCCATTCACCCCCCATTACCTTCCCCCCTCATCCCCTCCATTCACCCCCATTACCTTCCCCCCTCATCCCCTCCATTCACCCCCCATTACCTTCCCCCCTCAACCCCTCCATTCACCCCCATTACCTTCCCCCACATCCCCTCCATTAACCCCCCCGTTACCCTCCCCCCTCTTTACCATCTTACCCTTATTACTTATTATATACAGCTTGAAGCTATATAATCTTTTTTTTTGTATTAATAGAAGACAGAAGATTGGTTTAGTTCCACTGATTATCAACAAAAGAGAGCAATGGATCAACCAAGAAGATCTACCGCCCTCCGTAAGAGGCTCTCCCGTTCTTCTCCTCTATGTCCGCCCCGGAGAGACTCTAACAATAATTTACTGCATCGCTTCATGGAATCTATTCTATCAATGTTTTTGTGCTGTTTATATCATATGGACTTTGTTCGATTTTTTTTCTTTTATATTTTTTTGTTCTTCCTGTTTTCATTATTCTGAAAATCTCAATAAAAGGAATTTAAAAAAAAGATAAAAATATAGAAAAGAGTTCAGAAGAGGAAAGACGAGAGTTAGAGAGCAGATAAAGAGTTCACCAACTGATCACCGGTAACTCGTTTTACAGGCTGCTATGTACAGTGGTATAAGAAGGATACAGAAGATGGGTCAGGATGGGAGAGATAATGATGATAGACTAGAATAAACTCATCACTGGGAACTCATCCTGGAGACTCACATGTACAATGATACATGGAGGATGCAGAAAATGCTCCATGTAACGGTTGAAGGTAAGAATGAGCAATGATAACACATTCAGCAGTCTGCTTTGTACTGTGATACATAAAGGATGTAGAAGTTGACACAGAAGAGGAGAGATAAGGGTTACAGACCAGAATAAGCTCACTGGTGGATCACTGTTAACACTTTCTGCAATCTACGGCACTGTGATACATAGAGGATGTAGAAGATGATTCAGTAGAGAAGAGATTAGGCTTACACATGAGAATGAGCTCACAGACATCACTGGTGAGCGGTAACACATTTTGTTTTCTGTTGCGCTAAGCAACATATTGGATGTAGAAGATGGTTCATGAAAGTAGAAATAAGCGTTTCAATCCAGAGCTCCCTCACTGACAGATTACTGGTAACACATCCTGCAGTCTGCTATGTACTGTGATATATAGAGGATGCAGAAGACAAACCGGCCAGAAATTATAATGGAACACTACCAGAAAAATGATTTTGTAAATAAAATAATGTAATAAGTCTCCGTCGCATCAGGTAAAAGCATCAAATCAATGGACTGCAAGCATCATATCTGCATCTATCTAACTGGCTCTGGTCACTTTGGTCTCATGGAGGAGCAAAGACGGAGTGCATCATTACCATCATTTACAGAAGATAATGCAGAAAAGGTGGAGACGTGGTCAGGATTATTATCAGGGCGAGATTAAAACAGGAAAACAGTAAGGAGGCACTAATGTGTTACAAGGAAAAAACGAGAACCTGCAAAAAACAAATAAAAATAGCGAAGGAGGAAACAGAGAGACGTATTGCTAGGGAAAGTAGATCCAATCCCAAACTGTTCTTTACGTATATAAATAGTAAAAGGATTAAATCGGATAATATTGGACCGATAAAAAGTGATGAAGGCAAAATCATAGAGAAAGATGAGGATAAAGCTAATCTATTAAATAAATTTTTTTTCGACAACTTTCACAAAGGAAAAAGAACTAACAGGCGAAATGAGAAGTGAGAAGCTTAATCCTCCACTAAGTATGACAAATCTAACCCAAGCTGGGGTACAGGAACGCCTCAGTAACATTAAAATAATCACCAGGACCTGATGGCATACACCCACGGGTACTAAGGGAACTAAGTAATGTGATAGACAGACCCTTATATCTTATATTTAAGGACTCTGTTGAGACTGGGTCTGTGCCACTTGATTGGCGACAGGCGAATGTAGCGCCAATATTCAAAAAGGGAGCGAAAAGTGACGCCGGAAACTATCGGCCGGTGAGTCTGACGTCCGTTGTGGGCAAAATTTTTGAAGGCTTTATTAATGAGGCAATTACGGAGCATCTTGATGCTAATAATTTATTAACCCCGAACCAACATGGATTCATGAGGAATCGCTCCTGCCAAACAAACCTGATTGACTTCTACGAGGAGGTTAGCTCTCGAGTAGATCAGGGGGAACCAGTGGATGTCGTGTATCTCGACTTCTCAAAAGCGTTCGATAGCGTGCCACATAATAGGTTGGTATACAAAATGAGAATGATGGGGCTGGGGGAAAATGTCTGCAAGTGGGTAGCTAACTGGCTAAAGGATAGAAGGCAGAGGGTGGTTATAAATGGAATATTCTCAGATTGGGTAAGCGTCACTAGTGGGGTACCACAGGGGTCTGTACTAGGCCCAATGTTATTTAATATCTTTATTAACGACATAGTCAACGGGATAAATAGTAAAATATCAATATTTACAGATGACACAAAGTTATGTAAAACAATTAATACAAAAGAGGACAGTGCAGACCTACAGAGGGATTTGGATAAGCTGGGTAGGTGGAGCATTAAATGGCAAATGAGGTTTAACGAGGAGAAATGTAAGGTCATACATATGGGAAGGAAAAATGGAAGTCACCAGTACTCACTGAATGGGAAATCATTGGGGAATTCAGAGATGGAGAAGGACTTGGGCATCTTGATTGATAGCAAACTAAATTGGAGTGCCCAAAGTCAGGCGGCTGCTGTAAGGGCAAACAGGGTAATGGGATGTATCAGAAGAGGTATAGCTGCAAAGGAGGAGAACATTGTTCTTCCACTGTACAAAGCACTGGTCAGACCACACTTGGAATACTGTGCTCAGTTATGGGCCCCAATATATAGAAAGGATAGAAATGAGCTTGAAAAGGTACAAAGGAGGGCAACAAAATTAATAAGGGGAATGGAGGGACTGCAATACCCAGAGAGGTTGGCAAAACTAGGACTATTCAGCCTGGAAAAGAGAAGGTTGAGGGGGGACATAATAAATGTGTACAAATATGTTAGGGGACAGTATAGAGACCTTGCCCGGGATTTGTTCAAAAGGAGGGATATTACGGTAACAAGAGGGCACTCACTAAGACTGGAAGAGAAAAGGTTTCAGCACCAGCATAGGAAGGGGTTCTTTACGGTAAGAGCAGTGAGAATATGGAATTCACTGAGTGAGGAGACGGTAATGTCGGATTCACTAAACCAGTTCAAGCTGGGACTGGATGCATTTCTAGATACCAGGCAGATTTCTGCATATACTTAAAAATAGAATAAAATAGTAGGTTGATACAGGGATTTATTCTGACTGCTGGTTTCAGAGTCGGGAGGGAATTTTTCCTCAGGTGAAGATTGGCTAAATCATTTGGGGTTTTTGCCCTCCTCTGGATCAACTTTAGCAATTACAGAACTAACAGGTCGAACTTGATGGACGCAAGTCTTTATTCAGCTTTACAAACTATGTTACTATGTTACTATGTTACTATATACCTCCATGTTATGTTCATCCAGATAAAGAAAGTATTTACAAAGAAAGATGAGTCAGGAGAGCGGACAGATCCTCATTAAGGTCTCACTTTTCCATCTTTTCGAGTGGAGTTGATGCATAAACCATTCATGTAAGAAGAGAACATGAGATGGAGTGTAAATCTGAAGATCCGTATGTGGCGCCCTGCTGTGCATTGGTGCCACAGATCCCAGAGGGGTGCATGGACGGATTTCTCCACAAGAGGCCCTCATAGCATTCACACACCTCCACCTTCCACCTCAGACCAGCAGAGGGAGCCCGTTAGGGATATATAAAGGGAAGGTGGAGCTAGGCAGTTCAGTCTGAAGTCCACAGAGAGTGAAGCCTGTGTGAAGTCTGCTGCAGCCAGAGAGGTTGTCAGGTCAGTTCAGACTCAGTGAGCTCAGATTAGTGAGCCTAGGGCGCGCCGACGCCACAAGAACGGTGAAGAGTAGCGAGGCCTACTGCCCGTGTGAAGCCTAGTGAGGGCCCCGAGCGTGGCCAAAGGCAAGTGGAGTAAGCAAGCTACATAGGGGGCAGAGGAGCTTAACCAGCTCACCCTAAAACCATTTACCGGACACCGGGTCCGCATCTGCAGGGATCCTTTACATCCAGCAGAAACAACCGGAACCCCTGGCGAACTATATGTCCCAGGAACACCAAAATCTGATTACGTACCAGGGTCAGGAGTCACGGAGGACCAAGAGATCGGAGAGTGTGATCTCCAACAGAAGGCCCTACCACCAGGTCAGCAGGTGCAAGACAGAGACCAAGTTAGACCTAGCTCCAGGCAGGTCAGAAACTTATCAAAGAAAGGCAAGGAACAGGAGGCCCCACACCTGCTCACTGGGGAGAGTCCTGATATGCATCCTTCACCCTACAGTGCCTTGGATCGTGCCAGAACCACCACCAGTAAAGGTACTGAAGTGAACTGTCGTGTGTGTGCCTATTCTTCCTCTGACCCGGCTGGGTCCCCTCTGTCCTGCATCCCCTACACTCACGCTGCCCTGAGGCCCCGCTCCACCAGTGGGGAGCCTCACCAACTAAGCTGCCTAAACACCGGCCTCAGAGTACTGTAGCAGCACTGGTGATCCTCACCAGACACCACGGGTGGAGTCACGAACATTCCCCTATTCCATACCATTTTCCCCCTTCTTTTAATAGTGACCCCAGGGTACGGGCACCGCGACATCCCCCAGAGTCAGGCAATAAGGCCCGGGCGCCGAGTCGTCCCCATCCCCTGGGCGCATCATGTATATTACACCGGACCTTCTGGTTGTGTCATCGGCATCTTACCGGGAGACCTGAAGCTACTATTAGAAGTCACCACTAATGGGACTGGTACTGAAATAGAAAAGACTCGTGACCGTGAGAAGACGACGCTTCAGTCCAGTGGTCGTAGTTGATCTCCGGCAGCCTCTCGGCTTCTCGTCACGTCTTGTAGGGTTTACCTGTCCTCCTGCCGCCAGACGAGGATTCAGACGAGGTTGAATCACGACGACCTTGTAAATAGAAAAGAAATCCTGAATGTTATTCTGTTTACTATAAAGTTAGAAGGCTTCCCCCGGTGCGATCCACGTCAGTGCACCAAGCAGTGATAGAGACCACCGGCCGGAGGAATGCTGACCCTGACATGTGCATGCTACATACTGTATATACTAACCCACAATATTCAGTTCTATGTTCTGTCTACCACCGAGTAACACTACTCCTTCTCCACCTTTATAAGACACGGTCAGTGAGACCATTTGCCCACCTTATCCTTCTTGACCCCACGGCTGGTACCTGTGTTGCTATGTGGAGCGTTGTTGATGATGTCCTTCAGCTTATCCAGCTTGTTTTTCAAGGAGTTGTGGGCGTCGTGCATCTGGGCAGAGATCGGTGATTCACTAAAGCTCGGATCGGGTCCGGTCAGATTGGCCGATTCCTTCTCCCGCTCACTGATGAGGATCAGTTCGGTGGCGTAGGCATCCAGCCGCTGCTCCTCTAATATTCGCCTTTTGTTACTGTCACCGCTGTCCTCCACGTCATCCACCAGCACAACCACATTACTTCTCCCTGAGCAAAGACAGAAGATATTAAAATATAGGGTGCCACATTCACATAAACTGGCCCTGGTGTCAGACCCCACATACACTGGCCCTGGTGACAGATCCCACATAGAGTGGCCCTGGTCCCAAACCCCACATACACCGGCCGTAGTGTCAGATCTCACATACAACAGCCCTGGTCTCAGACCACACATACACCGACCCTGGTGTCAGACCCCCACATACACTGGCCCTGGTATCAGACCCCACATACACCGGCCCTGGTGTCATACCCAACATACACACGCCCTGGTGTCAGATTCCACATGCCCCGGGCCTGGTCCCAGACCCCACATACAATGGCCCTGGTCCCAGACCCCACCAACACCTGCCCTGGTCCCAGACCCCACATACATTGGCCCTGGTCCCAGACCACAAATACACCGGCCCTGGTGTCAGACCCCACATACACTGGCTCTGGTCCCAGACCCCACAGAGACTGGCCGTGGTGACAGACCTCACATACACTGGCCCTGGTGTCAGACCCCACATTCACCAACCCTGGTGTAACATCCCTGGCGGCATGCTTGCATAGTGCACCACCTCCCACTATGCAAGACCGCAATCTTACCCACCAGTCCAGCCTGCAAACCTTGCTCCAGTTCATGCTGTGTGCATGTCTCTTGTCTGACTGCTTAGGGCAGCGTCCCGGTTACTTCCTGATTCTTATAGCTGCTGTGGGCGCACTCCTAATGCGTCTCCAGCCTATTGTTGTGAGTCACTGAATATTTAAACCCACTCCACCCAGAAGGAGGTGCCTGAGCAACACTATCTATCAGTGTGCTCCTTGCCTCTGAGTTGCCAGGTCTTGTCCTGTATTTTGCCTGTTTCAGCCACCCTGGGGGCTGCATACCCAGGCCTGTTATCTCTGACTTCTAGTCAGTTTCTGCCACCCTGGGGGCTGTATACCCAGGCCTGTTACCTGTGACTTCTAGTCTGTTTCCACCTCTGGGGGCTGTATGCCCAGGCTCGTTCCTGTATCTCGTTGCAGTGTCAGTTCCTGTCTGAACTGTCTCCTAGCCTGTTACCTGTTTGTCTCTATGTCCATACCTTCCCTTTTCCTGCTGTGTCTGAACCTGCACCTAACTCCAACTCATTGTCTCTGTACTTCTGTTTGTGAGTTTTGTGTCCACTCGCTACTTTATTGTAAGTACCTTGTGTGTATCTGGTTCTGCTTGTCCCTTTTCCCTTCCTCCGTATCTACCTCCTGTGTTCTAGCCATCTTTCTGTATTTTCCAGTCTGTTTCATGTGAACAGAGCCCTGTCCTCTCTGCCTGCACCTGCAGCCCTGTTCTGCTCTGCTTGCTCACCGCGCCAGCGGTTTCTCTCTGCTTTGCCTTGCCCACCGCTCCGGCGGTTCCTATCTGATCAGCCTTGTCCACCGGACCTGTGGTTTCACTCTGCTCTGCTTGCTCACCGCACTTGCGGTTTCGCTCTGCTCTGCCTTGTTCACCGCTCCGGCGGTTCCTCTCTGCTCTGCCTTGTCCACCGCTCTGGCGGTTTCGCTCTGCTCAGCCTTGTCCACCACACTTGCGGTTTCGCTCTGCTTGCTCACCGCACCTGCGGTTTCGCTCTGCACTGCCTTGTCCACCGCTCCAGTGGTTCCTCTCTGCTCTGCCTTGTCCACCGCTTCCGCGGTTTCGCTCCGCTCTGCTTGCTCACCGCACCAGCGGTTCCTCTCTGCTCTGCCTTGTCCTCCGCTCCGGCGGTTCCTCTCTGCTCTGCCTTGTCCTCCGCTCCGGTGGTTTCGCTTTACTCTGCTTGTCTACCACATCTGCTGCTCTGTCCCTTTCTCCTAGTCTGTATTGGACCTTATCCAGCCTGCGCTCCAACCTGGTAGTATCTCCCTGTCTGCACTCCAGCCGTGCTGGCCAGTATCTCGCTGTCTGCACTGCAGCCGTGCTTGCCAGTACTCACCTGTCTGCATACCAGCCGTGCTTGCCAGTACCCACCTGTATGCATACCAGCCGTGCCTGCCAATACCCACCTGTCTGTATGCCAGCCTAACCCACCTGTTCCTGCATTCCCCGGTGTGGGTCAACAGCTGTGACCGGGGTCTGACCTGGAGTAGCACCTGGTCCCTCTGCTCGGTTCCTCCTTGGTTCACGGAGTCGAATGAGCCGCCGGATCGGGTTGATACTTAGTTACGCCCCTCCAGGCACTCCTCGGTTCATGGTACAGTGGGATCACTAATCACGCTCACGCCAGTCAGTCCAGGCGCGAGCGTAACGCCTGGTCCCAGACCCCACATTTACTGGCTCTGGTGTCAGATCCCACATACGCCGGCGGCCCTGGTGTCAGACCCCACATACACTGGCCCTGGTGTCAGAACCCCACATACACTGGCCCTGGTGTCAGACTCCACATACACCGGCCCTGGTGTCAGAACCTACATACACCGGCCCTGGTCCCAGACCCCACTTACACCTGCCCTGGTCCCAGACCCCACATTCACCAGCCCTGGTGTCAGACCCCACATACACTGGCCCTGGTGTCAGAACCCCACATACACTGGCCCTGGTGTCAGACTCCACATACACCGGCCCTGGTGTCAGAACCTACATACACCGGCCCTGGTCCCAGACCCCACTTACACCTGCCCTGGTCCCAGACCCCACATTCACCAGCCCTGGTCCCAGACCCCACATACACCGGCTCTGTTCCCAGACCATACATACACCGGCCCTGGTGTCAGACCCCACATACACCGGCCCTGGTGTCAGATCCAACATACACCGGCCCTGGTGTCAGACTCCACATACACCGGCCCTGGTATCAGAACCCACATACACCGGCCCTGGTGTCAGACCCCACATACACCGGCCCTGGTGTCAGGCCCCACATACACTGGTCCTGGTGTCAGACCCCACATACAGCGGCTCTGGTGTCAGACCCCACATACACTGGCCCTGGTGTCAGACCCCACATACACCGGCCCTGGTGTCAGGCCCCACATACACTGGTCCTGGTGTCAGACCCCACATACAGCGGCTCTGGTGTCAGACCCCATATACACCGACCCTAATGTCAGACCCCATATACACCGGCCCTGGTGTCAGACCCCACATACATCGGCCCTGGTCCAAGACCCTACATACACCGGCCGTGGTGTCAGACCCCACATACACCGGCTCTGGTGTCAGACCCCACATACACCGGCCCTGATGTCAGACCCCACATACACCGGCTCTGGTGTCAGATCCCACATACTCCGGCCCTGGTGTCAGACCCAACATACACCGGCCCTGGTGTCAGATTCCACATACACCGGCCCTGGTGTCAGACCCCACATACTGCGGCCCTGGTGTCAGACCCCACACGCACCGGCCCTGGTTCCAGACCCCACATACATCGGCCCTGGTCCCAGATCCCACATTCACCAGCCCTGGTCCCAGACCCCACATACACCGGCTCTGGTCCCAGACCCTACATACACCGGCCCTGGTGTCAGACCCCACATACACCGGCTCTGTTCCCAGACCATACATACACCGACCCTGGTGTCAGACATCACATACATCGGCCCTGGTGTCAGACTCCACATACATCGGCCCTGGTTTCAGACCCCACATACATCGGCCCTGGTGTCAGACCCCACATACATCGGCCCTGGTCCAAGACCCTACATACACCGGCCATGGTGTCAGACCCCACATACACCAACTCTGGTGTCAGACCCCACATACACCGGCCCTGATGTCAGACCCCACATACACCGGCTCTGGTGTCAGATCCCACATACTCCGGCCCTGGTGTCAGATCCCACATACACAGGCCCTGGTGTCAGATCCCACATACTCCGGCCCTGGTGTCAGATCCCACATACATCGGGCCTGGTCCCAGACACCTTATACACCGGCCCTGGTCCCAGACCGACCCCACATTCACCGGCCCTGGTGTCAGACCCCACATACACCGGCCCTGGTGTCAGACCCCACATACACCGGCCCTGGTGTCAGACCCCACATGCACCAGCCCTGGTGTCAGACCTCACATACAACGGCCCTGGTGTCAGACCCTACATACACCGGCCCTGGTGTCAGACCCCACATACATCGGCCCTGGTGTCAGACCCCACATACACCGGCCCTGGTGTCAGACTCCACATACATCGGCCCTGGTGTCAGACCCCACATACACCGGCCCTGGTGTCAGACTCCACATGCATCGGCCCTGGTGTCAGACTCCAAATACATCGGCCCTGGTTTCAGACCCCACATACATCGGCCCTGGTGTCACAGACCCCACATACACCGGCCCTGGTGTCAGACCCCACATACACCGGCCCTGGTGTCAGACTCCACATGCATCGGCCCTGGTGTCAGACTCCACATACACCGGCCTTGGTGTCAGACCCCACATACACCGGTCCTGGTGTCAGACCCCACATACACCGGCCCTGGTGTCAGACCCCACATACACCGGCACTGGTGTCAGACCCCACATACACCGGCCCTGGTGTCAGACCCCACATACACCGGCCCTGGTGTCAGACCCCACATACACCGGCACTGGTTCCAGACCCCACATACACCGGCCCTGGTCCCAGACCCCACATTCACCAGCCCTGGTCCCTGATCCCACATACACCAGCTCTGGTCCCAGACCATACATACACCGGCCCTGGTGTCAGACCCTACATACACCGGCCCTGGTGTCAGACCCCACATACATCGGCCCTGGTGTCAGACCCCACATACACCGGCCCTGGTGTCAGACTCCACATACATCGGCCCTGGTGTCAGACCCCACATACACCGGCCCTGGTGTCAGACTCCACATGCATCGGCCCTGGTGTCAGACTCCAAATACATCGGCCCTGGTTTCAGACCCCACATACATCGGCCCTGGTGTCACAGACCCCACATACACCGGCCCTGGTGTCAGACCCCACATACACCGGCCCTGGTGTCAGACTCCACATGCATCGGCCCTGGTGTCAGACTCCACATGCATCGGCCCTGGTGTCAGACTCCACATACACCGGCCTTGGTGTCAGACCCCACATACACCGGTCCTGGTGTCAGACCCCACATACACCGGTCCTGGTGTCAGACCCCACATACACCGGCCCTGGTGTCAGACCCCACATACACCGGCACTGGTGTCAGACCCCACATACACCGGCCCTGGTGTCAGACCCCACATATACCGGCCCTGGTGTCAGACCCCACATACACCGGCACTGGTTCCAGACCCCACATACACCGGCCCTGGTCCCAGACCCCACATTCACCAGCCCTGGTCCCTGATCCCACATACACCAGCTCTGGTCCCAGACCATACATACACCGGCCCTGGTGTCAGACCCAACATACACCGGCCCTGGTGTCAGATCCCACATACACCGGCCCTGGTGTCAGACCCCACATACTGCGGCCCTGGTGTCAGACCCCACACACACCGGCCCTGGTTCCAGACCCCACATACATCGGCCCTGGTCCCAGATCCCACATTCACCAGCCCTGGTCCCAGACCCCACATACACCGGCTCTGGTCCCAGACCCTACATACACCGGCCCTGGTGTCAGACCCCACATACACCGGCCCTGGTGTCAGACCCCACATACACCGGTCCTGGTGTCAGACCCCACATACTCCGGCCCTGGTGTCAGACCCCACATACATCGGCCCTGGTGTCAGACCCCACATACACCGGCCCTGGTGTCAGACCCCACATACACCGGCCCTGGTGTCAGACCCCACATACACCGGTCCTGGTGTCAGACCCCACATACACCGGCCCTGGTGTCAGACCCCACATACACCGGCCCTGGTGTCAGACCCCACATACATCGGCCCTGGTGTCAGACCCCACATACAACGGCCCTGGTGTCAGACCCTACATACACCGGCCCTGGTGTCAGACTCCACATGCATCGGTCCTGGTGTCAGACCCCACATACATCGGCCCTGGTGTCAGACCCCACATACATGGGCCCTGGTGTCAGACCCCACATACATCGGCCCTGGTGTCAGACCCCACATACATCGGCCCTGGTGTCAGACCCCACATACACCGGCCCTGGTGTCAGACTCCACATACATCGGCCCTGGTGTCAGACTCCACATACATCGGCCCTGGTGTCAGACCCCACATACATCGGCCCTGGTGTCAGACCCTACATACACCGGCCCTGGTGTCAGACTCCACATACATCGGCCCTGGTGTCAGACTCCACATACACCGGCCCTGGTGTCAGACTCCACATGCATCGGCCCTGGTGTCAGACTCCACATACATCGGCCCTGGTGTCAGACCCCACATACACCGGCCCTGGTGTCAGACCCCACATACATCGGCCCTGGTGTCAGACTCCACATACACCGGCCTTGGTGTCAGACCCCACATACACCGGCCCTGGTGTCAGACTCCACATACATCGGCCCTGGTGTCAGACTCCACATACACCGGCCTTGGTGTCAGACCCCACATACACCGGCCCTGGTGTCAGACTCCACATACATCGGCCCTGGTGTCAGACCCCACATACACCGGCCCTGGTGTCAGACCCCACATACACCGGCCCTGGTGTCAGACCCCACATACACCGGCCTTGGTGTCAGACCCCACATACACCGGCCCTGGTGTCAGACTCCACATACATCGGCCCTGGTGTCAGACTCCACATACATCGGCCCTGGTGTCAGACTCCACATACACCGGCCCTGGTGTCAGACCCCACATGCATCGGCCCTGGTGTCAGACCCCACATACACCGGCCCTGGTGTCAGACCTCACATACACCGGCCCTGGTGTCAGACTCCACATACACCGGCCCTGGTGTCAGACCCCACATGCATCTGCCCTGGTGTCAGACCCCACATACACCGGCCCTGGTGTCAGACCCCACATGCATCGGCCCTGGTGTCAGACCCCACATACACCGGCCCTGGTGTCAGACTCCACATACACCGGCCCTGGTGTCAGACTCCACATACACCGGCCCTGGTGTCAGACCCCACATACACCGGCCCTGGTGTCAGACCCCACATGCATCAGCCCTGGTGTCAGACCCCACATACACCGGCCCTGGTGTCAGACCCCACATACACCGGCCCTGGTGTCAGACTCCACATGCATCGGCCCTGGTGTCAGACCCCCCACATGCATCGGCCCTGGTGTCAGACCCCACATACACCGGCCCTGGTGTCAGACTCCACATACACCGGCCCTGGTGTTAGACTCCACATACACCGGCCCTGGTGTCAGACCCCACATACACCGGCCCTGGTGTTAGACTCCACATACACCGGCCCTGGTGTTAGACTCCACATACACCGGCCCTGGTGTTAGACTCCACATGCATCGGCCCTGGTGTCAGACCCCCCACATGCATCGGCCCTGGTGTCAGACCCCACATACACCGGCCCTGGTGTCAGACTCCACATACACCGGCCCTGGTGTTAGACTCCACATGCATCGGCCCTGGTGTCAGACCCCCCACATGCATCGGCCCTGGTGTCAGACCCCACATACACCGTCCCTGGTGTCAGACCCCACATACACCGGCCCTGGTGTCAGACCCCACATGCATCGGCCCTGGTGTCAGACCCCACATACACCGGCCCTGGTGTCAAACTCCACATACACCGGCCCTGGTGTCAGACCCCACATACACTGGCCCTGATGTCAGACCCCACATACATCGGCCCTGGCATCAGACCCCACATACACTGGCCCTGGTGTCAGACCCCACATACATCGGCCCTGGTGTCAGACTCCACATACACCGGCCATGGTGTCAGACCCCACATGCATCGGCTCTGGTGTCAGACCCCACATACATCGGCCCTGGTGTCAGACCCCACATACATCGGCCCTGGTGTCAGACTCCACATACACCGGCCCTGGTGTCAGACTCCACATGCATCGGCCCTGGTGTCAGACCCCACATACATCGGCCCTGGTGTCAGACCCCACATACACCGGCCCTGGTGTCAGACTCCACATACACCGGCCCTGGTGTCAGACCCCACATACACTGGCCCTGGTGTCAGACTCCACATACACCGGCCCTGGTGTCAGACCCCACATACATCGGCCCTGGTGTCAGACTCCACATACACCGGCCCTGGTGTCAGACCCCACATACACCGGCCCTGGTGTCAGACCCCACATACACCGGCCCTGGTGTCAGACCCCACATACACCGGCCCTGGTGTCACACTCCACATACACCGGCCCTGGTGTCAGACCCCACATACATCGGCCCTGGTGTCAGACCCCTCATACACCGGCCCTGGTGTCAGACTCCACATGCATCGGCCCTGGTGTCAGACCCCACATACACCGGCCCTGGTGTCAGACTCCACATACACCGGCCCTGGTGTCAGACCCCACATACACCGGCCCTGGTGTCAGACCCCACATACACTGGCCCTGGTGTCAAACCCCACATACATCGGCCCTGGTATCAGACCCCACATACACCGGCCCTGGTGTCAGACCCCACATACATCGGCCCTGGTGTCAGACTCCACATACATCGGCCCTGGTGTCAGACCCCACATACATCGGCCCTGGTGTCAGACTCCACATACATCGGCCCTGGTGTCAGACCCCACATACATCGGCTCTGGTGTCAGACCCCACATACATCGGCCCTGGTGTCAGACCCTACATACATCGGCCCTGGTGTCAGACTCCACATACACCGGCCCTGGTGTCAGACCCCACATACACTGGCCCTGGTGTCAAACCCCACATACATCGGCCCTGGTATCAGACCCCACATACACCGGCCCTGGTGTCAGACCCCACATACATCGGCCCTGGTGTCAGACTCCACATACATCGGCCCTGGTGTCAGACCCCACATACATCGGCCCTGGTGTCAGACTCCACATACACCGGCCCTGGTGTCAGACCCCACATACACCGGCCCTGGTGTCAGACCCCACATACATCGGCCCTGGTGTCAGACTCCACATACATCGGCCCTGGTGTCAGACCCCACATACACTGGCCCTGGTGTCAGACCCCACATTCATCGGCCCTGGTTTCAGACTCCACATGCATCGGCCCTGGTGTCAGACCTCATATACATCGGCCCTGGTGTCAGACCCCACATACATCGGCCCTGGTGTCAGACTCCACATACATCGGCCCTTGTGTTAGACCCCACATACACCGGCCCTGGTGTCAGACCCCACATACACTGGCCCTGGTGTCAGACCCCACATACACCGGCCCTGGTGTCAGACCCCACATACATCGGCCCTGGTGTCAGACCCCACATACATCGGCCCTGGTGTCAGACCCCACATACATCGGCCCTGGTGTCAGACTCCACATACATCGGCCCTGGTGTCAGACTCCACATACATCGGCCCTGGTGTCAGACCCCACATACACCGGCCCTGGTGTCAGACCCCACATACATCGGCCCTGGTGTCAGACTCCACATGCATCGGCCCTGGTGTCAGACCCCACATACATCGGCCCTGGTGTCACACTCCACATACATCGGCCCTGGTGTCAGACCCCACATACACTGGCCCTGGTGTCAGACCCCACATACACTGGCCCTGGTGTCAGACTCCACATGCATCGGTCCTGGTGTCAGACCCCACATACATCGGCCCTGGTGTCACACTCCACATATATCGGCCCTGGTGTCAGACCCCACATACTTCGGCCCTGGTGTCAGACTCCACATACATCGGCCCTGGTGTCAGACCCCACATACACTGGCCCTGGTGTCAGACCCCACATTCATCGGCCCTGGTGTCAGACTCCACATGCATCGGCCCTGGTGTCAGACCCCACATACATCGGCCCTGGTGTCAGACCTCATATACATCGGCCCTGGTGTCAGACCCCACATAAATCGGCCCTGGTGTCAGACTCCACATACATCGGCCCTTGTGTTAGACCCCACATACACCGGCCCTGGTGTCAGACCCCACATACACTGGCCCTGGTGTCAGACCCCACATACACCGGCCCTGGTGTCAGACCCCACATACATCGGCCCTGGTGTCAGACTCCACATGCATCGGCCCTGGTGTCAGACCCCACATACACCGGCCCTGGTGTCAGACCCCACATACATCGGCCCTGGTGTCAGACTCCACATGCATCGGCCCTGGTGTCAGACCCCACATACACCGGCCCTGGTGTCAGACCCCACATACATCGGCCCTGGTGTCAGATCCATTCTGTTCTTGGCTTATTACATATTACGTGTCTTATTCAGAAGGACCTCCCGGTCACTAATCTTCCTGTCCTCACACTGTGACTGGGTGGATGACAGTTGTGTCTGAGGTCCTCTTCGTGCTTCCCTCCACTGCTGGGCTCTGACCAAGGTGGGGAATCGAGGGCCCAGTTACCATATGAGCCGTCGCTTTCATGGAGATGAGTTAGGTGTTGTATGAGCTTTTGTCTCCTTACCGAGGTGATCTGACAGATCCTTCAGCTCATTGTCATACAGAGAATCGGTCACGTTTGCGATATTCAGGCGCCCTCTCCTCTTGGTGTGATACACGATGGCAAACGAGCTGTGAGACAGTCCGGTGATGAAGTCCCTGCCACTGTTGGAGATATAGATTGAATGGACATTCGCCACCACATTGTAAATCATCCACCCTCGGAGCAGGTTCTGCAGCCACTTGTAATTGGCCTCCCCATCTCTGGAGAAGATCCCGACCTCGTGCTTTTGGTTTCCAGTCATTTTATCTCCTGTGGAGAAATCATAGGAAATATTTCATGTTTATGAGGATGGGGGATAGATAAAGGATGCATGAGCTGTCACCAGCCAGTATCTGTAGTGCTTTTGGGTGCGGTGGAGTTTGATGGAGAATTATGTTCAGAGAAATAGTGAATGTGCTATAAATATATAAAGGGACTTCAATTAGGGAACGTGATAGGCCACCATAAACAGATGTGTTTTTAGGTAGCGCCTAAAACTGTGTGAGTTGTGGTTCGTCCTAATTTCTTGGGGAAGAGCATTCCAAAGAATAGGTGCAGCTCGGGAGAAGTCATGGAGCCTGGAGTGGGAGGTGCGGATTAGTGCGGATGTTAGTCGAAAGTCGCTTGCGGAGTGTAGGGAACGGGTAGGCCGATAAACAGAAATGAGGGAAGGGATGTAGGGGGGTACTGCATTGTAGAGGGCTTTGTGGGTGAGAACGAGCAACTTAAATTGGATCCTATAATTCATGGGCAGCCAGTGCAATGACTGGCACAGAGTGGAAGCGTCTGAGTAACGGTTAGCCTGATAGATGACCCTGGCTGCAGCATTAAGGATGGACTGGAGGGGGGAAAGTCGAGTGAGGGGGAGGCCAATTAATAGAGAGTTACAGTAGTCAAGGCGGGAGTGGATCAGGGCGACAGTGAGGGGTTTTTGTTGTTTCCAAGGTGAGAAAGGGGCGGATTCTAGAGATGTTCTTCAGGTGCAAGCAACAAGAGCGGGCAAGAGATTGTATATGGAAGGTGAAGGAAAGATTGGTGTGAAACACAACGCCCAGACAGCGCGCCTGCTGGCTCGGCATTATTGTGATACCACACATGGAGAGAGAGATGTCAGATTTAGGGAGGTGGGTAGACGGCAGGAGCAGAAGAAGTTCAGTTTTGGACAGGTTGAGTTTCAGATATAGAGCAGACATGATGTTGGAAACTGGGGACAGACAGTCACTGGTGTTCTGTAATACAGGGGGGGTAAGATCAAGGGATGAAATGTATCCAAATCTGCTGATGGTTTGTCCAATTGGGGTCGTGTAGAGAGAGAAGAGAAGAGGGCCAAGGACTGAATCCTGAGGAACCCCAATAGCGAGAGAAAGAGGGGAAGAAGTGGAGCCAGCAACCGATACACTGAAGGAGCTGTCAGAAAGATAGGAGGAGAAGCAGGAGAGAGCAGCGTCTTTTATGCCGATTGAGTGGACCATAGAGAGTAGGAGGTGGTGGTCAACAGTGTCGAAAGCTGCAGAGAGGTCAAGAAGAATGAGCAGAGAATAGTCACCGTTACGTTTTGCTGTCAGAAGGTCACTGGTCACATTGAGTGCAGTTTCTGTATGATGTAGAGGGCAGAAGCCGGACTGTGATGGGTCTAGAAGAGAGTGAGTGGAGAGGTATCGGGTAAGGCGGGAGTAGACCTGGTGCTCCAAGAGTTTAGAGATGAAGGGGAGATTGAAGACTGGTCTGTAGTTATTTGTGCAGGATAGGTCATGAGAGGGTTTTTTTTTAATAATGGAGTAATAATGGAGTGTTTGAAGGAGGAGGGGAAGATACCAGAAGAGAGGGAGAGGTTGAAAATTTTAGTTAGGTGAGTAGTGACAATTGAAGAGAGAGACTGGAGTAGGTGTGAGGGAATTGGGTCAGTAGTGCATGTAGTAGGACAAGAAGAAGAGAGGAGCCTGGAGACATCTTCTGTGACTGGGTCAAATGCGGAGAGTGAGCCAGAGGAGATGTGGAGAAGGATAGGAGTCTTGGCACTTGGTGGTTGTTAGCTGATTTCCTGACGGGTATTTTCTATTTTCTCTATAAAGTAGGAGGCCAGATCATCAGCACCAATGTCTGTGATAGGGGCCTGCCCTTTATGACTGAGGAGGGAGTGTTTGGCGAGAGTTATAGGTTCTTAACATAAATTTATAGTGGATGGAGTTTTCTGGTGTGCAAGTTTTCCTCCATAGGCGTTCAGAACTCCTAGAGCATCTCTGGAGAAATCGAGTTTGTGGTGTGAGCCAGGGCTGTTTTACTCTATATTTGGAGGTACTGTGGGTGTGGGGCGCTACTTGGTCCAAGGTGCTTCTAAAAGGTCGTTGTAGTGATGTGACGTAGTGATTTGTGTGTCTCAGAGGTTAAAAGTTGTGAGAGGCCAAGAGAAGTGGTTAGAGATAGAAGCTGGGATGCAGAAGTGGAGGTGGAGCTGTTTTTGTGGATGTAGAAGTCTCCCAGGATAAGGGTTTTGTTACACGCACGCCGCTAGGTTCAGATAGGGCGAGACGGGTTTCATGAATTCTTTGGAACCCTGGGGTAACCATTACTTAGGGTGACCGTAGGCTGTAGCTTCTCCCAGGCACACGATGAACTCACTTGCCAACCAGACACATCTGACAAAAGTCTTTTTCAACAGTTTTAGGCTGCGTACCCACTATGCGTTTTTCAAGCGTTTTTGCCGCGGAATTTCCACAGCAAAAACGCTTAAAAAACTTGGTAATATGGGCCCCATAGTCCCCAATGATAATCTGCATGTGCGGAAAAATACGCAGCATGTCCATTAATTTTGCGGACACCCAGCGTAATCGCCGCCATTGACTTGCATTGAAATGCTTGATATCCGCATAACTACATGTGCACACGCGGATATGAAGCTATTCAATGTGCGGATGGTACCCGGGTCTGGAGAAGAGGAGACACGGGTACCATAGTACCTGTAAAAAAAAGAATTTAAAATAAAAAATAAAGATTATACTTACCTTCCAATGTCCCCCGGACTCCTCAGCGATGCGCCCGGTCTCTTGTACAGCTTACGGTGGTGTGAGGACCTGACATGACGTCATTGAGTCATATGACAGGTCACGCGACCGCCGACGTCGGCGGTCGCGTGACCTGTCACATGACTCAATGACGTCATGTCAGGTCCTTTTACACAACCGCGAGACACCGGGGAGACCGGACGCATCGGAGAAAGAGACCGGGGGCCATCGGAAGGTAAGTATAATCTTTCTTTTTTATTTTTTACCATTCTTATTCTTTTTTTTTAACTATTACTTGGTCACACTATATATGCCATTTGCCGGTTGCATGGATTTATATAGTGTGACCAAGTTGTCAAGCAGTTTCCAAGTGATGCTAAAATCGCTTGGAAAAGTGCTTGACAACCCGCATGCAGAAATGCTGCAAAAACGCTTGACCTGGCGGGAAAAACGCATGTAAAATCCACATGCGTTTTTCCTGCCAGGGAGAAGCGGAAAAAATATGCAGCATTTCTGCATCGTGGGCACATAGCCTTACAGTGGAATTTAATCTGAAGCACGGCCTGTGCAATTCAGGGATATTACAGCACAATCTTCATTACAACAGTAGTTTCTTCACAAGGCACAGTATTACAATCTCTTCAGTAGTATAATTCAGCATAGATTAGATCTCTTAGCAGCACACTTCTATGCATACGCAACCACAGACTTTTCCTTCACAAGGACACAATAGTACACAGCATTCTTTATCCTGCATGGAGATGAAGGGGGGAGGCTTTGATGAGGGAGATGATCCCTGTGACCCAATTCCTTCCAGTCCTTATCTTCCTGCCCGATAATACTCTGCACTGTTAGTTCAGGGAGTTTATCTGACCTGTGTTTAGTTTCTCTCCTGATTTGAATCCTGTTCAGTTGCCTTCTGTCAGATCCAGAAAACACACCACCTTTCTCTTCAGCTTCAGCCACACAACAATAACAAGTTCCCCACAATCCCCTGGGGGCTCTGCTAAAACACTCCCTGTCTCCTGCGACTGTGTTAACCCCTCTAGTTGCTGGATGCTTCTGAAGCACAACACTCTCCTGTCTCCAGATTGAAAGAGTTAGTCAGAAAGTAGTTGTGCACGAAAGGAAGCTTGTTGCATACAGACCGTGGATTCCAGAGTGTAGTGATTACAACATGTTCAAAATTAATCCAGCCTAAAGGTCATGGAGGTCCTATGTCCTCCTTATGATCTGGGTGGATGAACAAGGGACAGGCACTTCAGGTTCTGGACTGCGTGCCATGAACCGATAATAGGAGCAGAGCACCATTTTCATATTTACTATGGAGCTTCTCCACTCTATGAACCCTGCATGCAGCCAGACATCTTAAGGACTTATGGGAGATCACAAAAAAGATGTGTTTGACAGTCACTGCAATACCAGATCTAACCATGGACAAGGGAGGCGATATTTCATATGACAGCAGGTGAGAGATGGAGCCTCCATAAAACAGAACATAGATCTGAAAGCATTGCTGACAATTACATAGTGGAATCTGCAGATCTTGTAGTTGTTGGCTCCAAATTAATGCTGGAACTGGTCATGGAAAAGTGTATGAAATGGTTAATACCGTGAAATACTGCAAGACGCCATTGCTTATATTCACTTACACATGACTCTCCAGAAGAGAGCACCACTAATCATGTACACATGGGGTCCCACGGACTAACTAGGTAATATATAACTGGAGTCTAACATAACAAACAACCCGCAAATAAAATATACTTTTTATTAATATTAATTAAAAGGTACAAAATAACATACCCGAAAAGGAAAGGGAGCTGTAAATGGCCCCAGGGCCACAATCAATGTCCACTACTTTCTATAGGACAGCAAAATAGGAGGGGATAAGAGGAGGGAGAGATACGTTCCCTCAACAGTAAACCATCATCCTACCTGACCGCGGAGGTTGGCACCCTAAAAATCATGCAAGATTGGCACCCGACACTCAGCATCATTTTACCCTAGAGAAGCCCTATACAACAAAGTCCATCTCTGAAATAAGGTTTCCCCTAGAAGGGGAAGACAAAACTCCTATCCATACAAGAATATAAGTCACACTGTAGCTGCCTATCGCATATGGTGATTATCGACAAGGATAAAGTGCTATAGTGCTTAAAGGGAAAGTGTAGAGAACCCTATTTACAATATAGAATGGAAGTATTTGGAAACGGTCAGAATCCCACATCTCCACCCAGATCCACCAAAATTGGCAAGGAAACCAACATAGCTACCATATCACCATGACATCGACGAACTCCACCAGATCCACCAAAATTGGCAAGGAAACCAACATACAGTAGCTACCATATCACCATGACCTCGACGCATTTCTCCATTTTGATGCTGGTTCAACAGGAGGCACGTAGAAGGTGTCCCATCATAGGAGGTTTGTCGGGGTAGTGACACATGGATGTCAATGTTGATATGTGGTATAGGGCTTCTCTAGGGTATACTAGGGTGATACGATGCTGAGCGGGGAGGCCAATCTTGCTTGATTTTTAGGGTGCCAACCTCAGCAGTCAGGTAGGGTGATTGTTCAGGGTTTACTTTTGAGGGAAAGTATATTTTGCTGCCCACACACAATATAGTGGACATTGATGGTGGCCTTGGGGCAATTTACCACTCCCTTTCCTTTTTTCTTTTGGGATATGTTAGTTTTTTTTACCTTTTAAATAATATTAATAAAGAGTATATTTTATTCGGGGGTTGCTTGTTATGTTAGACTTCCTACGGACTATTCCATCACTACAAAAAAGACCACTACCCAGTGGAGGAGACCCTCACTCTACAGTGGAGACCATCACTCTCCCCCACTCTACAGATGAGCCTCTCACTCTACAGACGAGATGCTCATGCTAAAGTGGAGACCCTCACTTAACAGTGGAGAACAGCACCCTACAGAGGAGACCCTCATTCTACTGAGGAGATCCCCACTCTACTGAGGAGATCCCCACTCTACTGAGGAGATCCCCGCTCTACAGATGAGATCCTCACTCTACAGATGAGATCCTCACTCTACAGTGGAAACCATTAGTGTATAGTGAAGACCATCACTCTACCGAGTAGATCCTCACTGTACAGTGGAAACTTTCACTCTACAGAGAAGACCTTCACTCTTCAGTGGACATGAGACGCTACAGTGGAGACATTGCTTTACAATTGTCTGTGGTTCTACAGATTATTCCATCACTTTACAGAGGAGACCATCACTTTACTGTTCAGTCTGTGGTCCTAAAGATCATTCTGTCATGAAGACCACCACTAAATGAAGGTGATCCAACTCTGAAGTGGAGACCCTCACTCTCCTCACTCTACAGAGGAGACCATCACTCTACAGAGGAGACCCTCACTCTACAGAGGAGACCCTTACTCTACAGAGGAGACCCTCACTCTACAGAGGAGACCATCACTCTACAGAGGAGACCCTTACTCTACAGAGGAGACCCTCCCTCTATAGAGAAGACCTTCACTCTTCAGTGGACATGACTCTACCGTGGAGACATTGCTTTACAATTGTCTGTGGTTCTACAGATTATTCCATCACTTTACAGAGGAGACCATCACTCTACAGAGTAGATCCTCATTCTACAGTGGAAACCATTAGTGTATAGTGAAGACCATCACTCTACCGAGTAGATCCTCACTGTACAGTGGAAACTCTCACTCTACAGAGAAGACTATCACTTTACTGTTCAGTCTGTGGTCCTACGGATCATTCTGTCATGAAGACCACCACTAAATGAAGGTGATCCAACTCTGAAGTGGAGACCCTCACTCTACAGAGGAGACCATCACTGATTTACAATTGACTGTAGTCCTACCGACGCTTCCGTCATTTTACAGTGGAGACCATCTCTCCAAAGAGTTTACAATTGCTTTACTGGTTAGCCTATGGTTCTACAGATTATCCAGACATTAGACATCATTCTACAGACAAGACCACTACTCAGTGTCAGAGACCATCATGCTAGAGAGGACACCATTGCTTTACAAGCTTCTGTGGTACTACAGATTATACCTTTATTCTACAATGAAGACCATCAATCTATGGAGACCATTGGTTTACTCGATGGCCTGATTCTACATATTATTCTGTTATTCTACAGACAAGACCATAAGTGTATGGAGCAGAGACCATCCCTGTACAGAGGACACCATTGCTTTACACGTGAGCCTGTGGTTCTATAGATTATTCCATTACTCTATGGAGGAGACCACTTTAGACTATTTATCTACAGGTGGGACAACTTCCCTATAGTTAACACCATTCACTACCATCAGTTGTTTGTTTGAACCCCCCCAGAGACCCCAGTCCTTGCCGTCTACATTACATTTACCTGTACAGCCCGGTTTCTGTGCATCTGTAGAGACTTCAGATCTGATCTTTGATCTCTCCTCACACCCTTGGCTGTACCAGGAAGAAAGCGTAAAATGGTCTGCAATCATGCGGGAGGGTGTGGTGTGCGAGATTATTGCTGGAAGGTTGCAGTTTCTGTTTTATTGGACTCTATGCAAATTTGATCTTTTGCCAACCATAACCGGCTGAAGAAGGAAATGTAGTGAAACAGACACAACAGTGTGAACCAGCCCAAGAGACTGATGGCAGAGACCAAGTCTGCACACAGAAGATTCTCACACATCATTATATCCAGACAAAGAATCAATGATAGAATGTGAATAGAACCATAAAGGTGGAGGTGACTAATACAGGAAGGTCCTTGTCAGGACGTAAAAAAATTCTATAATGTAGTCACAATCGCTGAAAAATAGCAGCTCCAGCCCAGCAGAGGCTGATATGGGTGATCCTTCAATGTTTGCAAGTCAACATTCGGGGACGACCTGTGGATGCTAAAACAATGCCAGTTAATATCATCATCCCTGACCTGTGGATGATGGCTTTGTGGCGCCCCTGAGGGTTCGGTCGCCACAGGGGTACTGCATCTCTTTAATGAGGTGTGGTACCTCTCCTTCGAGGTAAGGACGGTGCAGCTGTCAGGACCCCACCTCTGCATCCAACACTACACCTCTCCCACCTGAGGGGGGCTTATATGCACCAGGGTGCTGCCCCAGCCGGGATAAGAGGAGATGGGGAAACCAAAGTTAGGGGGAACCAGGTAGTGGGTGAGGGTGGAGGACACACTTAGAGGTTACACTTACTAAATTCATATTTAATAAACAGCCATCTTGGGCTTATGGTCTTTGATTGTGATCTTCATCACTGAACGTGGCTTTCTGTGTGAACCTGCAGTTGTTGGGGACACGGTCCTCGTGCTCTGGCCTTGAGGCGAGGAGCGGGCTAGAGGTAACGGCTGTCTCTACGCGGTCAAGGTCCCTACCCAAGAAGGCCTGGAGGGGAGTAGAGGAGACAAGCTCCACAGGCGAAAGGATCCCAGGGGGATGCAGGTTGTCGGACCCCCGGTCCTGGTGGCCGCAGAGCACCGTGAGGAGCAGGAGAAGCCTTGCAGCTGTGCATTCTACCGTGAGTAAAGCTTGGAAGACTACCCCTATGGCCTCCGGTTTCTTATTGCAACGCGGCTCTGCACCACACCGCACCACATTTCTCACTACTACCTCCTCCATCCGCGTCTCTGCCCTGAGGCCCTGCTCCGCCTGTGGGGAGTAGCACCATCCAAAGCTGCCACTACATCCCTTCTCAGGGGACTGCCGCAGCGCTGGTGGCCATCACCATACACCACAGGTGGCGTAGTCAATATAACCACTCGAATCACTGTCACCGTCCCTCCTAGCCCTTAACTTTTTAATGTGACAACCCTGGGCACGGACTGGGCCTAGGCCGTGACTACATCCACCTTGCACAGTGGCCCGGCTTCCAAGTACCCCAACTATCAGGGTGGGCTAGCGAGCGGGGAAGGAGAGGCGTCCCCCCCCCCCTAGTCCGACCAACGCGGACATAGTACTTCCATCTGACTCTTTCTCCTCCGCCCGGGCGTCACATCTGTCACAGCTTGAAAGGACAGTTGAGAACTATATAAAGGCATCTCTGTCTCTGTTCTGTTTGACTCTACAGGATGTCAGCTTAGGGGACCACGGCCCCAGCTGGAAGTATGCAGATCTTCTCCATTGACCATCGCTGAACCCTCAGAGACATTTTGAAGAAATCCAGGTTGGGATAAGCAGGTCACCCGGCCACACATCTCACTGCTCTTGGTTAGTTTCCTAAACTTGTCATTACCTCCTCTCTGTGGAGGTCCGCCAAAAGGTGGGTGCCACTGGTGGGGGTAGTCGACCCTGGAAGCCCTAAAATCGCAGCTGCTCTAATCCCAGCGAGTCAGCGGAAAGGTGAGACTCTGTCATTTGCACCATCTTGTGTATTAGCTGGGACTGTTCTATATATTATTGTTTCCTGGTGGTCCAATAAATTATTGCCACACTGTTTTACCATCATCCTGTGTTGTCTGAGTAGTGTTCTGCCCACGACAAAAGCGAGCAGGCGTTTAGTGGTATGAGCCATGGTCCATGTGATCTTTCTAAAGACAGCTGGGCCAGCGGACGAGAGCACCCACTGACCCCCGTGTCTCCACAATTGGGAATATTATGTGCTGGATCATGCCAGTAGCATCCACAGTCGTACATGAATGTCTATGGTGACCAACGAACATCTTCAATGATCCATTCAGTGATCTATGGACTTATACAGAACTTCAAGGGCTACAGGGATCTATTGATGTCTACAATGATCAGTAATTAATTACAGTGATCCTTAACTATTAACAGTGACCCATGAAGGTCTATTTTGACCCATTAACAGTGATTCATGATTGTCTAAAATGATCTTTAGATGTCTACAGTGATTTGTGACTACACAGATCCATTAACATCTATATTGGTCGATGAAGGTCTTTAGTAATCCTTGAATATCTGATATCTAATATCTACTCTGATAGTCTGGCCAGTGTGAATTCACCAAGTGTGATTCATACAAGTGTGGCATATTGAAGAATTAGACCTGAATTTAACCTGAAGGGAACCAAAGGAAACTGGATACCCAGGCAAAGTAAACAATGTTTCTGTTTGGTTTCATTCTCTCCCCTATAGTTCTTCATTTTCTACTAACCCCCCTAATCCCTACACCTAACAAGGAACTCTTCATCTCTCCCTCCATCCTCCCCATTCATCTCATCTCTTCCTCAGAACTATTCCTCAATATTCACTCCTATGTCTCCAAACACAGACAGCCACCTCACGCCCTCTCCTGCTCCCACCTACTTACACTTTCCCTGCTCCTTCTGACTGCAGGCGATATCTCTAAAAATCCTGACCCTCCTCAGCACATCCCCACAGTCACTTCCACCTTCTATCCATGATCTTTCACAAACTCTCGCAACCTTTCAAACCTTATACCCATCCGCCCAGCCCCCGCTTCCCCAGTACCACTAATAGGAGCTATAAGGAACGCTTGCTCCATCTGCAACAAACTTTCCTACATCCACAATCTTTTCATTACTAATACATTTTCCTACCTCGCCATTGTGGCGCCCCTGAGGGTTCAGTCGCCACAGAGGTACTGCACCTCACCCAGAGGTGTGGCCTCTCCTTCTCTCAGGTAAGGATGGAGTACTGCCCGGGACCCCAACACCTGCATCCAACACTACACTGCTGCAGGCTGGCTGGAAGGGCATTATGCACTTCTTTTGCTGCCCCGTCCCTGGCTGGAGTGGAGGGAACCAAAAGTGAGGGGGAACCAGTAGTGGGTGTGGGTGGAGGACGTCGACCAGGGGAGCACTTGAAGAGGAGGTATATATAAAGGGAAGCCATCTTAGTCAGGGAGTTCAGTAAGTGAGTCAGAAGAGGAGAAGTGAAAGGAGCAGGGGCTCTTCAGGAGCTCTGCTCGGGTGGCAGGCTTGGCCTGTCCTGCCCAAGACTGAGAGAGGAGTGGTAGCAAAGAGGGAAGAAGGCTCCAGTAACAGAAGGGAACCCAGGGGGTACAGTGAGTGCAGGACGGCACCCATATGCCCGAATCTGCCAGGCATCAGAGGGATCAAGCCTCAAGAACGGCACCGGTCCCTGGACTAGCCAAGTTACTTCAAGTCTCGGCTGGAAAACCGGAGGCTTCTGCACTTTCAGGGTGTAGTTGTCACATTCGTGTAGCACCCTGAGGACTCGGCTGCTACAAGGGTATTGCACCTCGAACCAGAGGTGTGGTATTCCACTCCCGGGTAAGGATGGAGTGTGGGACTGAGCTCAGCTAGCTGCATGCACTACACTCACCCCATTTCCGGGGGACAGAACAACGGTACTCCCACCAAATAGATGTGCAGGTACGATAGCGTCTGTCCCTGGCTGGAGTGGGGGGGGGGGGAACATCCCAGTAGTGTAGGGGCAGATAGGGGAGGGACTCTGGGCATAGAAGTAGGAGCCCATTGGGTGCTAGTCACCTGGGCTCACACATAGAGGGAGTATATAAGGTGGGCACCATCTTAGGACGAGGTTCAGTCCAGGTCTGTTCAGAGAGGAGCTCAGCCAGAGAGGGCTGACAGGGAGCTGTGGCTCCGGCTGGGCCCAGCTCCAGGGCCAGGCCTGTAGTGGAGAGGAGGAGGAAGAAAGGCCCAGAGACGCAGGACAAGAGGGAACCCTGAGATCCCACAAGTTGACGGGTGAAGGGTTGGCAGAAAAGGGTACCGGATCCCAAACTGGCAGAGGCAAGATATCCTTAACCAGGAACCGGAGGTCGTGGTCAATCTTTGGCACGACCCTCACGACACCCACCAGGAAGGCATACCACGAATAGGGTCAGGAAAGCCAGAGAAGGTTTTACCACCAAGAGGCCCGAGGGAGCCGGACAAAGGTGGGTCCCTGGTGGGAACGGCCAGTAGGAAGGAAGAGAGGGGAGCTCAGGACCACGCTCTGGAACTGCCTGGGAGTTGGCCGAGTCCCACACCTGGTGGACGCAGCACGGCTCGGGTGGTCACTAAAGGCCGGAGTGACCGGGGCAACACCTGTGAGTAAAAACCCTGAAACTGCATCACATGTCTCTGAGCTTTCTTGCTGCACCATCGCTACCACCATCATCTACTCTTGCTGCCCTGAGGCCGTACCCCTCCCGTTGGGGGTTATACCATCTACGCTGCACAACCATATCACCAGCCTCAGCGGACTGTCCTGCAGCAGCAGCCCTAAAGCTGCATTCAACGGGTGGCGTAGTCGTACAACACCCTACTATTCAAGACACTGCCGCTCAGCTTGACTCCCTGGGCACGGACCGGGTTGCCGCCACGAGACTACTACCCCCATCTGATCCGGCTCCGGGTAAGCCCCCGTGCGCGCGATGCCGCACGACACAGCAGGCCCAGGGGCGCGTCAACTTTGGCGTAGTCGGCAGGATTACGTGCCCGCAACCGACGGGTACTGCGTGCCTGAAGAAAAGTTCACATTTACCGTAAAAAGGAGTCTCCCGCCAGTTCCGGAGGGTCCCCGCCATCGGACGCCATCTCGGATCGTTTCCCGCCGTTTGCCCGCAGTCTGCAGCCTTTTCCCGCCATCCACGGAGTTTCCCGCCATTGGGAGACGATTCCCGCCATCTGAGACGATTTCCCGCCCTGGCAGAGCGGACGCCATTATGGGCGTGCCAGAGGGTGGCAAGAGACCACCTCCCATCGTGGGCCTGGTCCCAGAAGAGCGCCAAAAGCGGAGACCGCCCCCACCAGCAGAGACTGCAATGATAGAGATGTCCATCAGGGCGAGGGGTCTGCCCCTGGAACTGACAATCACCAAGTGGCCCCGGGACCACCCTCAGTATGGGCGGATCAAGAACAAAAGAGAGAGGATGGGTGCAGCCTGGAGGAGTCTGGAAAGATCGCACCCGGAGATGGAGGGAGAGTCAGGCAGCACCAACCCTCTGGTCAGGAGCCTGTTGCAGGCCGCCACCCCAGAAGGCCTGGTGGAGATCCTGGCACAGCTCCCCAAAGATCGGGAGCATGCACAGACCGCGCTGGAGGGCTTGGCTCGGAAGATGGCCCGAGTGCAGCAAGAAGTGCTGGCCGAGTGGAGCAGAGAAATGGCCCTGCAGGCTGGAACCCGCCAGCAAAGGACGCCACCCGGGATGAGGAGTCTGTCTGCCTCTGAGGATGGTGCAGGAGGGACGAAGGCCGGAGACGACGCCGTGGAAGGAGCTGAAGAGATGGAAGCAGGTAAAGGGGACGTCACCACCCCAGGCCTAGTAGCCGTGAGCCTGCCCCAGCTCCCCGTCGCAGAGCCCAAAATTCCCCTTACCGTGCCCGTTGCTGCACCGCCACCGCTCCAAACTAGGCCTCAAGCGGCAGGAGCCGCGGCCACGCCCCTTGTGACGTCACGCGCCTTAATCCAGAGCGCGGCCAAGCAGGAAACGCCACCGGCCTGGTCGCAAGGCCGAGTACCCCCGGGCGCCGCCGTATCCACAGTGCCCTTCACCTTCAGAGTGCCACCGGCCTGGTCGCAAGGCCTGGTGAATCCGGGCGCCGCTACCACCACCGCGCCCTCGACCTCCACAGTGCTGCCCTTAGGTGAAGACCTGTTTGCACAGCATACTTGCCCGGATGGGCAGCCCTTTGAATGGCCACCGGAGTACCTCAGTCCCCGACTCCGGAAGGAAAGGCCTCTGTGTGAGCCCCTGATCCCGGCTCCGGCGCCCGCCAAGATCACCCCACTCCCGTTGGAGGAGGCGCGGTTCGCATGGGACCCCACCGGTGAAAACCTCATGGGGTTCACCCAAGAGACCCGGGCGGCCGCAGCCCAGCGTGCAGAGTGCTGCCAACAACAACTAGAGGTCTTCAACAAAGAACGGCGAGAGAGGCGGGTCCGCGAGGAGCGGCTGCAGGTCCAAAGTGCGGAGCAGAAAAGCCGGACCCGGCGAAACCCCCGTGCAGCCCACGGTCCCCGCGCCACCGGGACTGTAATCAAGTTCCAACTGGAGCACGGTTGGGGCTTTATCAGGGATCACAGAACCCCCGGCGACGTCTTTGTTACCCGCAGGGATGTCGAGTCCCATCTGCCAGAGGGACACCGTGGACGTGACCTTTACCTGGGTGACGAGGTCACCTTCACCCGGCATCAGTGTGCCAAAGGACCGTACGCCCTTCACGTGCACCGATTGACGGAAGAAGAGCTGCGGTATGAGGGAGATCAAGAGGACCCGGACGGGTTTGAAGATTACCCTCAGGAGGAGACAAGGAGAGGACACCGCTGCTGAAGGGAAGTAGCATAAACTGAAACTGTATATAGTTACCCGTAGGGGTACTTGTCATGCTGCCAATTTAAGTGTGGTCCCCATTGGGACTAGTGTGAACTGTTTATCTGTGTGTCCCTATCCCTAATCAGGCTGAGGACTGTGAGCAGCCATCCCTTATCCCCACTGGCCGAGGACTGAGAGCGGTCATATCCTGTAAATAGTTGCGCTTCCTAAGGCGCCCCCTACCGGTTTTATAGGAGAACTGCCGTTTTTCTCTAGTGACTGTTGCACTTTACCCGGTCATAAGTTGCACCGTGGCCGGAGGAACAAGAATGCTTTATATATGAAAAAGTTTTATATCAAAAGTTTATACTGCTAGAATAATATATAAGGAGTTACCTGTCATGTTATATTTTCTGATAATGTTTTATAATGTTTTATATGTTAGTGTATGTTTTAAAAAGTTTGTATGTTTTGGTATGTTTTATTCTTTTACAGCCCGAGGACGTGCTGTGATTTACCAGGGGGGAATGTAGCACCCTGAGGACTCGGCTGCTACAGGGGTATTGCACCTCGAACCAGAGGTGTGGTATTCCACTCCCGGGTAAGGATGGAGTGTGGGACTGAGCTCAGCTAGCTGCATGCACTACACTCACCCCATTTCCGGGGGACAGAACAACGGTACTCCCACCAAATAGATGTGCAGGTACGATAGCGTCTGTCCCTGGCTGGAGTGGGGGGGGGGAGGAACATCCCAGTAGTGTAGGGGCAGATAGGGGAGGGACTCTGGGCATAGAAGTAGGAGCCCATTGGGTGCTAGTCACCTGGGCTCACACATAGAGGGAGTATATAAGGTGGGCACCATCTTAGGACGAGGTTCAGTCCAGGTCTGTTCAGAGAGGAGCTCAGCCAGAGAGGGCTGACAGGGAGCTGTGGCTCCGGCTGGGCCCAGCTCCAGGGCCAGGCCTGTAGTGGAGAGGAGGAGGAAGAAAGGCCCAGAGACGCAGGACAAGAGGGAACCCTGAGATCCCACAAGTTGACGGGTGAAGGGTTGGCAGAAAAGGGTACCGGATCCCAAACTGGCAGAGGCAAGATATCCTTAACCAGGAACCGGAGGTCGTGGTCAAGCTTTGGCACGACCCTCACCACACCCACCAGGAAGGCATACCACGAATAGGGTCAGGAAAGCCAGAGAAGGTTTTACCACCAAGAGGCCCGAGGGAGCCGGACAAAGGTGGGTCCCTGGTGGGAACGGCCAGTAGGAAGGAAGAGAGGGGAGCTCAGGACCACGCTCTGGAACTGCCTGGGAGTTGGCCGAGTCCCACACCTGGTGGACGCAGCACGGCTCGGGTGGTCACTAAAGGCCGGAGTGACCGGGGCAACACCTGTGAGTAAAAACCCTGAAACTGCATCACATGTCTCTGAGCTTTCTTGCTGCACCATCGCTACCACCATCATCTACTCTTGCTGCCCTGAGGCCGTACCCCTCCCGTTGGGGGTTATACCATCTACGCTGCACAACCATATCACCAGCCTCAGCGGACTGTCCTGCAGCAGCAGCCCTAAAGCTGCATTCAACGGGTGGCGTAGTCGTACAACACCCTACTATTCAAGACACTGCCGCTCAGCTTGACTCCCTGGGCACGGACCGGGTCGCCGCCACGAGACTACTACCCCCATCTGATCCGGCTCCGGGTAAGCCCCCGTGCGCGCGATGCCGCACGACACAGCAGGCCCAGGGGCACGTCATTCGCACCTAAGCCGCCGAAAAGGGCACCAAGCAAGGTCCGGGAACTTCAAGTTGACCAGAGGGATCTCAAGGTACCTGATCGGGACTTTGTGTGGCGGGGCGCAGGGCAGGAGGGAGAGACCCAGCGCGGGAAGTCAGCTAAGAAAGGAACATACAGAAAGGGGGTCCTGTTAAGTGCTTCTGATATACTTGAGGGAGTGCTGAACCCCTGCCTGGTAAACGCAGTGCGACGTGGGAGACGGTCACCTGTACAGTGCCACCTGAAGAACCTAAAGAACTGTGAGTAAACTCGGATGACTGCACCCCACTGTTTCTGTCAGTTATTTCTACCACGCTATCGCTCCTGCACTACAACGCCCAGCATCACCATCTGCATCCCTTCCATCAACCCTGCCCCGGGGGCCCGCTCCACCTCTGGGGAGCAGAAACATCCCAGCTGCTATCCCATCACCCCCGGAGGTCTGCAGCAGCGCTGGTACCCATTACCAGGAGCCACAGGTGGCGCCACGAGACAAGATTCATCCCTACAAGTAACAAACCCCCTTTTAAAGAGTGACCCCAGGGTACGGGCCCGGGAGACGACCGCCGTGACATCCCAAGAAAGTAAAAGCCCGGGTACCGAGTCCCCCATATCCGCCCCTGGGTGAGTCATCTCTTCATGGCTTCACGAACATGATTCGAACAAACCCGTTATCACCGGATATTGTGCGCCTAGAGACTGTTTTTCTTCACTGAATGTGGCGCCCGCCCTAGAAGAACGGGCACCATTATGTGCGTTCTCAAAGACAACAAGGAATCACCTCCCATCGTGGGCCGGGTCCCAGAGTGGCGCCGAAAGCGAGGCCCGCCCCAAGCAGCAATGGCCATGTATGTAGATGTGTCTATCAAAGTGGGGAGGCCGCCCCTAGGAGTGACCGACAACAGGCTGCCATGGAACCGCCCTCGAAAGGGGAGAGGAGGAGGAGAGAAGCAGATGGAGTCCCGGAACAAGGCAGCCAAAGCTAAAGTCCGCCAGGCCTAGTCCGTCAAGCCCAGTTCCCGGGTGGAAGGGCTCATAGTCAAATTCGACCTGGAAGCTGGATGGGGCTTTATACGGGATCCACAATTCGCATGGGATATTTTCATCAATCGGCGGGATGTTGAGCCCCACCTTGAACAGGGCCATCTCGACAGAGACGTTTATCCCGGTGACCGTGTCACTTACACCAGACACAACAGGGGCGCGGGTGGTATGCCCTCCAGGTGTACCGCGTGGTCGAGGAGGAAGAGGACATGCCCCTGCAGTCTAGGGTTGATGACCCGGCTGGGTCATTTGGCAAAAACCAAGAATACCCCCCCGTTGGGGACACCACTACTGAGAAAGAGTAAGTGGAACTGAATTGTGTAAATAGTTACCCGTAAGGGTACAGACAAAAAAATTTGTTTGTGTGAACTGAAAAAGTTAAATGTGTGCATTTAGTTACCCGTAAAGGGTATAAAGACTTGAAGGCTGAGACCTGTGAGCAGCCAAAAACTGTCCATTGTAAATAGTTGCACTTATTAAAGTGCCCCCTATTGGTTTTATATTAAAAGACCACTGAACAAAAACCCGTTTGGCATGGCCGAAGACGTGGTCCAACACCTGGATCACTTATGCCCTGCAGCCATGCCCAGGGCCTACGTTGAGGGTTTTCAGATGGGTCCCTCATGCTGCTCATGTTGCACCTTCACCAGTGAGATGGACAACTGGTTATGGGACTCACTGTAACTTTAAGAAAAATGTTTTATATATTTGAAGAAAGTTTTATAATGTTTTGATAAAAGTAACCAGTAATGTTTAAGGAAAAATGGCTCCCATAAAGGGAAGAAAGCTTTTGTTTATAATCTTATATGTGATGCATCTAAAAACTGCATGTCTGTAATATACCGTGTTTTTACTCTGTTCCAGCCCGCGGACGTGCTGTGTTTTACCAGGGGGGAATGTGGCACCCCTGAGGGTTCAGTCGCCACAGAGGTACTGCACCTCACCCAGAGGTGTGGCCTCTCCTTTTCTCAGGTAAGGATGGAGTACTGCCCGGGACCCCAACACCTGCACTCAACACTACACTACTCCAGGCCGACTGGAAGGGCAAGATGCACTTCTTTTGCTGCCCCGTCCCTGGCTGGAGTGGGGGGAACCTCAAGTCTAGGCTGGAAAACTGGAGGCTTCTGCAGTTTCAGGGTGCAGTTGTCACATTCACACCTAAGCCGCCGAAAAGGGCACCAAGCAAGGTCCGGGAACTTCAAGTTGCCCAGAGGGATCTCAAGGTACCTGATCGGGACTTTGTGTGGCGGGGCACAGGGCAGGAAGGAGAGCCCCAGCGCGGGAAGTCGGCTAAGAAAGGAACATACAGAAAGGGGGTCCCGTTAAGTGCTTCTGATATATTTGAGGGAGTGCTGAACCCCTGCCTGGTAAACGCAGTGCGACGTGGGAGACGGCCACCTGAAGAACCTAAAGAACTGTGAGTAAACTCGGATGACTGCACCCCACTGTTTCTGTCAGTTATTTCTACCATGCCCCGGGGGCCCGCTCCGCCTGTGGTGAGCAGAAACATCCCAGCTGCCATCCCATCACCCCCGGAGGTCTGCAGCAGCGCTGGTACCCATTACCAGGAGCCATAGGTGGCATCACGAGACAAGATTCATCCCTTCAAGCAACAAACCCCCTTTTAAAGAGTGACCTCAGGGTACGGGCCCGGGAGCCGACCGCCGTGACATCCCAAGAAAGTAAAGGCCCGGGTACCGAGTCCCCCATATCCCCCCCTGGGCGAGTCACCATCACTGAAACCTGGCTCACCCCCTCTGACACAGCCTCACTAGCTGCACTTTCATACTGTGGACTCCATCTTTCTCACACACCCCGCTCCAAAGGCAAGAATGGTGGAGGAGTAGGTTTTCTCCTGTCAGACAACTGCTCCTTGTAATGCACACGCCCGGACTGACTGGCGTGTGCGTGTTTAGTGATTCCACTGTGCCATGAACCGGAGAGTGCCTGGAGGGGCGTAACTAAGTATCTGCCCGATCCGACCAAGGTCGCACGATGGCATACGACGCCAGTGCACCAGGGAGGAACCGGGCAGAGGGACCAGGTGCTACTCCAGGTCAGACCCCGGACACGGCTGTTGACGCACACCGTGGAATACTGGAACAGGCAGGTTAGGCAGGCACACAGACTGGTGGGTATGGGCCGACACGGCTGGAATGCAGACGGGTGGATGCTGGTAAGCACGACTGGTATGCAGGCAGGGAGGTACTGGCAGGTACGACAGGTTGGAGCACCGAGTGGATAGGACCCAGTACAGACTGGGACTCAGGAACAGAACCGCAGATGCGGTGGACAAACACAACAGAATGAGGCCGCCCAGAGCGGCGAGCAAGAGCAGAACAAGACGAGACCGCCTGGAGCGGTGAGCGAGAGAAGAGCAGGACAAGGTCGCCTGGAGCGGTGAGCGAGAGAGGAGCAGGATGAGACTGCCAGAGCAGCGAGCAAAGGGTCAGAGCAGAGCGAGAATGCCGGAGCAGCGAGCAAAGGGTTAGAGCAGAGCGAGACTGCCGGAGCAGCGAGCAAAGGGTCAGAGCAGAGCGAGACTGCCGGAGCAGCGAGCAAAGGGTGAGAGCACAGCGAGACTGCCGGAGCAGCGAGCAAAGGGTCAGAGCAGAGCGAGACTGCCGGAGCAGCAAGCAAGGGGTCAGAGCAGAGCGAGACTGCCGGAGCAGCGAGCAAAGGGTCAAAGCAGAGCGAAAACCGCAGGAGCGGTGAGCAAGGCAGAGTAGAGGGGACAGGGCTCTGATCACACGGAACCGACTGGAAGGGAAAGGCAGAACCAGGTACATACAAGATACTTGCAATGAAGTAGCGAGTGGACTCTAAACTCACAAACGGGAGTACAGGGACAACGAGTAGGAGTTAGGTACGGGATCAGATTCTGCAGGAAAAGGGAAGGTACGAAAATAGAGAAAAACAGGTAACAGGCTAGGAGAGTATTCTGACAAGAACAGACACAGCAGCAAGATACAGTAGCGGGTCTAGGTATGCGGCCCCTAGAAGGTGAAACGAACAGGCTAGGAGCGTGTTCAGACAGGAACAGGCAAGATACAGGAACGGGTCTAGGTATGCGGCCCCTAGAAGGCGGAAAGAACAGGCCAGGAGCGTGTACACACTGGCCTGGAAATACAGCCTCCAGGATAGGCAGAAGACAACAGGCTAGAAGATAGTTCAGACAGGACACAGTTCAGACACGGGAACTGATACCGCAAGGCAGGAAACAAAGACAGGACCTGGCACATCAGTGACAAAAAGCCAACTGACAGAACACAAAGCTCAGGCCAGGATTCCAGGAAAGAGCTGGGTTAAATACCAGGTGACAGACAGCAATAGGCTGAGGACGCACAAGGGGTGTGCCCGCAGCAGCTACAAGAAACAGGAAGTGATCGGGCGCCGCCCTTAAGCAGAAGAAACAGAGGCAAGCAGACAGCATGGAGGAAAGCCAGAGTGATAGTCTGGACTGGAAATCAAGTGCGCGCTATTGCACAGTGAGAGATGGACCACTATGCAAGGACGCCGCCAGGTATGTTACAGTACCCCCCCCCTTACGCCCCCTCTTCTTCAGGCCTGCCAGAATCTTCCGCAGGGAATTCGAGGGCCAATCCTTCACTTCAAGGAGATCACTCCCACTGTCTACAGGAAAAACTGGTCTCATCTGGGTAGCTAGGATGCTACCTCCTATCCAGCCATCCTCAGCAACAGACGAAACGGGTGGAGTACCAGGAACAGCACACAAGGAAGTCTCTCTCAACTTATTTTCAGGTGGCACCCCAGAGGGTACAGGAGACAACTGGAAGTCCTGCGCCGGGTTGGAAGGGGGCAGAGACTCGGGGGTAACCTCTGCTTCGGCGTACATCTTGTCAAGCTCACAGGAAGAAATGGGCGGGGTATCAGGTACAAGATGAAGAAAAGTCACTGTCCCTTTGTCATCTGGTGGTACCCCGGAGGATTCAGGAAACAACTGGAGGTCCTCCGCCGGGTCGGAGGAGTGCAGAGACTCAGGGATAACCTCTGCTTCGGAGTACACTAGGTCGGACTCACTGGACGAAGCGGGCGAGGTATCAGGTACTGAGTATAGGAAAGTCTCTGTCCATTCACTACAAGGTAGCACCCCGAAGGGTTCTGGAGACAACTGGAGGTCCTCCGCCTGGTCAGAGGGGTGTAGAGACTCGGGGGTAACCTCTGCTTCGGAGTACACTAGATCGGACTCACTGGACGAAGCGGGCGAGGTATCAGGTACAGAGTATAGGAAAGTCTCTGTCCATTCGCTACCAGGTAGCACCCCGAAGGGTTCAGGAGACAACTGGAGGTCCTCCGCCTGGTCGGAGGGGTGTAGAGACTCGGGGGTAACCTCTGCTTCGGAGTACACTAGGTCGGACTCACTGGACGAAGCGAGCGAGGTATCAGGTACCGGGTGTAGGGAAGTCTCTCTCCATTTGTCATCAAGTGGTATCCCGGAGGATTCAGGAGGCAACAGGGCGTCCTCCGCCAGGTTGTAGAGGTGCACGGACTCGGAGGTAATCACTGCTTCAGAGTACCCTTAGACAGGCTCACCGGTTAAAGTGGGTGAAGTATCAGATACCGGGTGCAGGAAGTCCTCCTGTGTGGATTCTGGGTGGGCAGCAGTCTCTTCGGGCAGGAGAACTGGTGCGCTACCCACGCACATTACCCGTCGGGGCTGCTCCGGGATACTGGGAAGTAAAGCTTCAGCAGGGACTTCAAGGTTGGGGTCAGGAGGTCTTTGGGAGGACAGACCCTGGCGTGACGGCTTGCCTCTGCGCCTAGCACGTCTGGACTGCCTCTTGAGGTTGGGAGAAGTATTTCGGAGAGCGTAGTCATCCTGTGTGGATTCTGGGTGGGCAGTAGTCTCTTCGGGCAGGAGGACTAGTGCGCTACCCACGCACATTACCCATCGGGGCTGCTCCGGGATATTGGGAAGTGAAGCTTCAGCAGGGGCTTCCGGGTTAGGGTCATCGAAGACCATTAGAAAGGCCACCAGGAAGGCCTGCAGGTCCAGGACGATAGGATCCTGTGCGTCCCATAGGGGGGTGATCCATTTCAAGGCATCACCCGCTAGGAAAGACATCATGAATCCCACCTTAACCCGATTGGTGGGAAAATCAAGAGGGTAGAACTTGAAGTGTAGCAAGCATTGCTCCACAAATGCACGACTCAGTCTTGAATCCCCATAGTACCGTGGTGGATCAGCAGGAACGAGTGCAGATAGATCCATCTGGACGGGTGCGTAATTCGCCTGGAACTCAGCTGGTAGCAAAAAAAAAATAAATTTCTTCTAGATGCACGTATTCGCTGAAAAACGTCTCAGAGAGCGAAGGCCGTGGGGCTCAATGGGAACCATGGCCTGAGCATGCTGTAATGCACACGCCCTGACTGACTGGCGTGTGCGTGTTTAGTGATTCCACTGTGCCATGAACCGGAGAGTGCCTGGAGGGACGTAACTAAGTATCTACCCGATCCGACCAAGGTCGCACGACGGCATACGACGCCAGTGCACCAGGGAGGAACCGGGCAGAGGGACCAGGTGCATTTCCAGGTCAGACTCCGGAAACGGCTGTTGACCCACACTGTGGAATACTGGAACAGGCAGGTTAGGCAGGCACACAGACTGGTGGGTACAGGCAGACACGGCTGGTATGCAGACTGGGGAATGCTGGTAAGCACGACTGGTATGCAGGCAGGGAGGTACTGGCAGGTACGACAGGTTGGAGCACCGAGTGGATAGGACCCAGTACAGACTGGGACTCAGGAACAGAACTGCAGATGCGGTGGACAAACACAGCAGAGTGAGGCCACCCAGAGCAGCGAGCAAGAGCAGAACAAGACGAGACCGCCTGGAGCGGTGAGCGAGAGAAGAGCAGGACAAGGCCGCCTGGAGCGGTGAGCGAGAGAGGAGCAGGACGAGACTGCCGGAGCAGCGAGCAAAGGGTCAGAGCAGAGCGAGACTGCCGGAGCAGCGAGCAAAGGGTCAGAGCAGAGCAAGACTGCCGGAGCAGCGAGCAAAGGGTCAGAGCAGAACGAGACTGCCGAAGCAGCGAGCAAAGGGTCAGAGCAGAGTGAGACTGCCGGAGCAGCGAGCAAAGGGTCAGAGCAGAGCGAGACTGCCGGAGCAGCGAGCAAAGGGTCAGAGCAGAGCGAGACTGCCGGAGCAGCGAGCAAAGGGTCAGAGCAGAGCAAGCCTGCCGGAGCAATGAGCAAAGGGTCAGAGCAGAGCGAGACTGCCGGAGCAGCGAGCAAAGGGTCAGAGCAGAGCGAGACTGCCGGAGCAGCGAGCAAACGGTCAGAGCAGAGCGAGACTGCCGAAGCAGCGAGCAAAGGGTCAGAGCAGAGCGAGACTGCCGAAGCAGCGAGCAAAGGGTCAGAGCAGAGCGAGACTGCCGGAGCAGCGAGCAAAGGGTCAGAGCAGAGCGAGACTGCCGGAGCAACGAGCAAAGGGTCAGAGCAGAGCGAGACTGCCGGAGCAGCGAGCAAAGGGTCAGAGCAGAGCGAGACTGCCGGAGCAGCGAGCAAAGGGTCAGAGCAGAGCGAGACTGCCGGAGCAGCGAGCAAAGGGTCAGAGCAGAGCGAGACTGCCGGAGCAGCGAGCAAAGGGTCAGAGCAGAGCGAGACTGCCGGAGCAGTGAGCAAAGAGTCAGAGCAGAGCGAGACTGCCGGAGCAGCGAGCAAAGGGTCAGAGCAGAGCGAAAACCGCAGGAGCGGTGAGCAAGGCAGAGCAGAGGGGACAGGGCTCTGTTCACACGGAACAGACTGGAAGGGTAAGGCAGAACCAGGTACACACAAGATACTTGCAATGAAGTAGAGAGTGGACTCTAAACTCACAAACGGGAGTACAGGGACAAAGAGTAGGAGTTAGGTACGGGATCAGATTCTGCAGGAAAAGGGAAGGTACGAACATAGAGAAAAACAGGTAACAGGCTAGGAGAGAATTCAGACAAGAACAGACACAGCAGCAAGATACAGGAGCGGGTCTAGGTATGCGGCCCCTAGAAGGTGGAACAAACAGGCTAGGAGCGTGTTCAGACAGGAACAGGCAAGATACAGGAACCGGTCTAGGTATGCGGCCCCTAGAAGGCGGAAAGAACAGGCCAGGAGTATGTACACACTGGCCTGGAAATACAGCCTCCAGGATAGGCAGAAGACAACAGGCTAGAAGATAGTTCAGACAGGACACAGTTCAGACACGGGAACTGATACCGCAAGGCAGGAAACAAAGACAGGACCTGGCACATCAGTGACAAAAAGCCAACTGACAGAACACAATGCTCAGGCCAGGATTCCAAGAAAGAGCTGGGTTAAATACCAGGTGACAGACAGCAATAGGCTGAGGACGCACAAGGGGTGAGCCCGCAGCAGGTACAAGAAACAGGAAGTGATCGGGCGCCGCCCTTAAGCAGAAGAAACAGAGACAAGCAGACAGCATGGAGGGAAGCCAGAGTGATAGTCTGGACTGGAAATCAAGTGCGCACTCTTGCACAGTGGGAGATGGACCACTATGCAAGGACGCCGCCAGGTATGTTACACTCCTTCACCAATATCCCACTGCCACCCCCCTGTTGCCTTCCCCTCTTTTGAGGTGCATTCTGTGTGCATCTTTTCCCCCTCCAACTTCCACTGGCCGTCATTTACTGCCCCACAGGACCAGCCACCTCTTTTTTCAACCACTTCACCACCTGGCTGTTTCATTTCCTTTCTGCTGACATCCCCACTATCATCATGGGTGACTTCAACATCCCCATTGACACTTTCCACTCATCTGTCTCTAGGCTTCTATCCCTCACTTCCCCCTTCGGCCTTGCTCAATGGTCTTCCACAACCACTCACAAAGATGGACACACACTGGACCTCATCTTCACCCGCCTCTGTTCCCTATCTAACTTCTCTAAATCCCCTCTCCCCCTGTCTGACTACAACCTACTCACATTCTCTTCCCTCTCCTCCCCAGGTGCACAATCCCCGCTCCACAAACTTGCACACCCTCGCAGGAATCTCAAACACCTTGACCTACACTCACTCTCTGAATCCCTTCTCCCTCTTACAGACGTTAGTTCCTTACATGATGCAGATGCTGCTGCCACTTTATATAACATCACAACAGCAGCAGCTCCCAATTCGGTCACCCCCCTCACACATACCACAGCTTGCACACTCAATAGCCAAACCCTGGCACACCAGCCTGACTAAAGAACTGCGAAGGGCCTCCAGGGTTACTGAGCGGATATGAAATGAGCATTTCATCGCATTCGAACAGTCCCTCGCTATTTTCAAGTCCACACTCACTGCAGCGAAACAAACATGCGTCTCATCTCTCATATCCTCCCTGTCTCACAACCCTAAACAGCTATTCAACACCTTCAATTCTCTCCTCCGTCCCACAGTGCCTCCTCCCTCTCCTCTCATCTCAGCCGAAGACTTTGCCTCATTCTTCAAGCAGAAGATTGACACCATCAGACAAAGCTTTAGCCTAAAGTCCCCACAGCCCCTCCTCACACCTACTCAACCCTCCTCCTCCAAAACTAGCTTCTCCACCATTACGGAAGATCAAGTTTCCTCCTTACTCTCCAAATCACATGGCACCACCTGCAAACTCGACCCAATCCCGTCCCACCTCATCCCTAACCTCACCACAGTCTTCATCCCAACCCTAACCCATCTTTTCAACCAGTCGCTAACAACTGGTGTTTTCCCCTCATGCTTCAAACATGCCTCGATCACACCATCCTCAAAAAGCCCTCCCTTGACCCATCCTCTCTGACTAGCTATCGCCCCATATCATTTCTCCCCTATGCCTCAAAACTACTGGAACAACACATCCATTCTGAACTGTCCTCCCACCTCTCCTCATGCTCCCTTTTTGACCCCTTACAATCTGGCTTCCGACTGCATCACTCCACTGAAACTGCCCTGACTAAAGTCACCAACGACCTACTAACTCCCAAATCCAAGCGATACTACTCTGTCCTTCTCCTGCTGGACCTATCATCTGCCTTTGACACAGTGGACCATTCCCTCTTACTACAGACTCTCTCATCTCTCGGCATCACAGACTTGGCCCTATCCTGGATCTCCTCATACCTAACAGACCGGACATTCAGTGTCTCCCACTCACGCACCACCTCCTCATCTCGCCCCCTATCTGTCGGTGTCCTCCAAGGTTCAGTCCTAGGACCCCTGCTCTTCTTAATCTACACCTTCGGCCTGGGACAGCTCATAGAGTCTCATGGCTTTCAGTATCACCTCTATGCTGATGACACACAGATCTACCTCTCTGGACCCGATATCTCCTCCTTACTAACCAGAATCCCACTATGTCTATCCGCTATTTCATCATCCTTCTCTGACAGATTTCTAAAACTTAACATGGATAAAAGAGAATTCATCATCTTTCCACCGTCTCACTCAACACCCCCCATCTGACCTATCCATCATAGTCAATGGCTGCTCACTCTCCCCGGTCATGCAAGCTCGGTGCTTCGGGGTAACCCTGGACTCTGAACTGTCCTTCAAACCACATATCCAAGGCCTTTCCACTTCCTGCCAACTCTAACTCAAAAAAATCTCCTGGATCCGCACATTCCTCAACCACGAATGTTCAAAAACCCTAGTGCACGCCCTCATCATCTCCCGCCTCGACTACTGCAACCTCCTGCTCTGTGGCTTCCCCTCTAACACTCTCGGACCCCTTCAATCTATCCTAATCTCTGCTGCCCGACTAATCCCCCTGTCCCCCCACTATTCCCCGGCCTCTCCTCTCTGTCAATCCCTTCACTGACTCCCCATTACTCAGAGACTCCAGATCAAAATCCTAACCAGGGCATACAAAGCCATCCACAACCTGTCTCCTCCATATGTCTGTGACCTAGTCTCCCGATACTTACCTGCACGCAACCTCCGATCCTCACAAGATCTCCTTCTCTACTCCCCTCTTATCTCCTCTTCCCACAACCGCATACAAGATTTCTCCCGTGCATCCCACCTACTCTGGAACTCTCTACCCCAACACATCAGACTCTCGACTATCATGGAAACCTTCAAAAGGAACCTGAAGACCTACCTCTTGTGACAAGCCTACAACCTGCAATAACCCTTGCTCCATCATACCGCTGCACGACCAGCTCTACCCTCACCTACTGTATCCTCACCCATCCCTTGTAGACTGTGAGCCCTCGCGGGCAGGGTCCTCGCTCCACCATACCGCTGCACGACCAGCCCTACCCTCACCTACTGTATCCTCACCCATCCCTTGTAGACTGTGAGCCCTCGTGGGCAGGGTCCTCGCTCCTCCTGTACCAGTCTCTGACTTGTATTGTTCAAAATTATTGTAATTGTTTATGCTATGTATACCCCTTTCACATGTAAAGCACCATTGGTGTATCGGTTCGTGAGGAATATGATGCTGGCTGCTGCGTTAAGGACGGATTGGAGAGGGGAAAGTTTAGAAAGAGGGAGCCCGATGAGTAGAGAGTTGCAGTAGTCCAGACGGGAATGAATAAGAGCTAATGATAATGCCCCGTCTCATGCTGCGCATAACACATCTGCATCTCTGGCTGCTATGGGCATAAAAGGGGACAAACTTATGGTGTGACCCCCATGCTCCCCTGACCTCAACCCCATTGAGAACCTCTGGAGCATCATCAAAAGGAGTGTCTATGATGGCGGGAGGCAGTTCACATCTAAGCAACAGCTCTGGGAGGGTATTCTGTCCTCATGCAAAACAATTGAAGCAGAAACCATCCAAAACCTGACAAATTCAATGGACGAGAGAGTTCAGAAGCTCCTTTCCAACAAGGGGTCCTATGTGCAAATGTAACATCACCTAGAATAAAGTTTTGAGTTGAAAACTGTTTGATTTCAGTGTGTAATAACCGGCTAATGCTTATAATTTCACAAATGACCATTTTTTATTCTTTATTAAAATGAAAAGGTTGAAAACTCTGCTGTGCATAATAATTTGGAACATGCAGTTTGAGGGCAGTTTGAGTGTTTTATTTTTTTATAAATATCCTGTTATCATAGGCAGTTTATACAAAAACCTTTCAATTGTACTCGAATAGTTATTTGACTGGAAAACTACAATGACTGCAATTCATATAGGTAATTTGGGAAAATCGGAGAAAATATGATTTGCATAATAATTTGGAACACAGTGTAGATCTCTACATGGTAATAAAAACTTTGAGTAATAACTAACAGATCTGGAGTCCTCCTGTGATCTGGATTGATTCCAGTCCCCTCCATAAATGATGTAACAGAACTGGCCAGTGGCTTAAACCTTGGCAAAAAATAATTGTATTCTGTCATTGAGCTTTCCCAATGCCTTCTTCATGTCGGAGTTCTTTAGGCTGTAGATCATTGGATTGATGGTGGGGATGATGACGCAGTAGAACAGCGCAGTCATTCTGTCTTTGTAAGATGAAAATGGTGTCCTAAGGCGAAGGTGAACATACATGGCCGTGCCGAAGAAGATAATTACAGAGACCAAATGGGAGCTGCAGGTCGACAGGGCTTTCTGACGTCCTTCAGCAGAGTGGATGAGGAATATAGAGCTCAGGATCTTCATGTATGAGATGAAGATTAATATAAAGGGAAACACCGCTCCAAACATGCAAACAATGAAGACATAGAGTTCAATGGTGAACGTGTTTGTGCAAGCAATGTGAAGAAGAGGAGGGATGTCGCAGAAGAAATGGGCAACCTGAAGAGAACCACAGAACGGAAAACTAAATATTGTGCTGGTATGCACGAAGGGCACCAAAAACCCCAACAAACATGGACCCAAAACTAACTGGTAACAGATCTGTGTAGTCATCACTGAGCTGTATCGAAGAGGGTGGCAGATGGCCATAAAACGGTCAAAGGCCATCACTGTCAGGAAGAGACATTCTGATACCGCAACAGCTGAGAAAACATACATCTGAGTGGCACAGCCCATGAAAGAGATTGACCTGTCCAACGAGAAGAAGATCTGCAAAGTCTTGGGCAATGTGATGTTTATGGAACAGAGCTCAAGTATTGATAGACCCCTGAGAAAGAAATACATGGGAGTGTGCAGATGAGGGTCCAGCGTAACGGCCAAGATGATGAGTCCATTACCTACCAGTGAAGTGATAAAGGTAAAAAGAAGGAAGGGAAGTAAAATGACCTGGGCTGAAAGGGACAAGTCAGAGAAGCCCAGGAGGGTGAACCTTGTCACATTGTGGACACCTAGTGTTGGAGTTGACATGATTTAGGGTATATTCTTAGAACAGAATGAATGTTGAGCTCAGCGATGGTGGTCAGACATCAACTAGTCCATTAGGGCTGATGGAGACTCAAGAATCTTCTGTAAATAGTGCAACACATGTATTAGTAGGTTAGACTAGTGATAGTCCTTGACAAAGCCTTCAATGAATGGAATGTATCATGTGGAATATATCACAGTTACTGATCCTATGGATGTGTAAAAGACATCACAGTTGTTGGTGCATGATGAGTATGGGTGAGCAGTCTACGCCTCGGTGCTGTGATCGGCAGTGGAGGATCTCTGTAAGTCCACCACAGATGGAGTGGAGGGTTTCTTCTAGAAACTATTAATGGGAAATTGACATGAACAATTAATTGGGGTTGATGGAGATGTCAATAATCGTGAGTGCTGGTGAAGGAGGCATCGATAGTAATCAAGAATTCAGATAAGAACCATTATTAACAGATGAATGAATCATAGAAAGTTCTAGTCATATCCTGTATTTTCTCCTGTTTCTACTGATGTAGGTCTTTGTCTATTCTGTTTGGACAAGGAATATTTGCATATTTTTAATTTCTGTTGAAGGTGTTTCTGATGATCAGTTCTGCTACCTAAACCAAAGAGCAATGGATGAGAAGGTGACAACAGCAGCATGGAACCATGATCCTCAACCGTATTAATGGAGACTTCAACACCAAAGCAGAGCTACCGGTCACACAAAGGAGAAGGTAGATCGTCCACAGGGATACAGTGTCATCTTTGTCATTGCCCGCACATAGCAGCATCGACTGATACTCAATAAGCCTCACCTTGTGTTATATACTATAATGTGGGGTCTCCTCCGGGAGGTCACATCTGTGTGAATGGCAATACTTACTAGTTTTCAGTAATCACAAATGAGCCAAAAGGATAATTAGGAGGACCCAAGAGAAAGAGAAAAGGAAAATAACAAAATGATCCCATGTAGATGCAGGGAAGCCGGAACATGCACCTAAGTCATCGTCTACATCTTAGATGTGTGTGGGAAATAAATACTATGTAATGTCAGGACTGGACGTAGACATTATCCTGTTAAAGAAAAACTCAAATGGGCATCGGTGATTACAGACGTGTAAAGAAGACGGACGTGTAATGAAGATTCTGTTATTGAAGATTCCGGTACACGTTTCGCTTTGAACGGGTGTCTTCATCAGGTTTAATTGCAGTAAAAACAGTTTGCAAACTATAAATACCCAAACATAAGAGCTGTTGGATGACATAAGTAGGTTTAGGGTCATGTCCTGGCATTTATTTTACATTTATTCTCCATGGAAGTCTGCCATCAGCAGCATTCATTTTCTTGGTTCATCCTGTGGAAGGAGCTTCAGCGCCGTGCACAATGTCTACTCTGCAAAACTATAGGAGGTAACCATTCCAGTTGGTTTACACCGGGATGTCTGCACTATGAGGCATTGTGTCTGTTCCATTTGTGATACTTATTTCATTAGTGAGGCACCGGCCTCACATCACTAATTAAACAAAACTCATAAGAATCACAAATACATCATAAAACACATGTAAAGGTAAAGTAAAGTCAAAGACCCTAAAGGTGGAAGGATGATAGAAGAACACGAATGTGTGTGTAGATATCCTTATTAGGGTAGATTGGACTGTACTGACCAATCGGTAAAGGAAACACCAGAACCAAAAAAGAAAGGAAACAAAAATACTTCAGATGGTATATAAAATATATAACAAACTTTATTAAGTCAAGATAAAATAAAATACAATACACGGTGGGAAAAACAACCAGAAAGGCGGCACCAGTCGCCAAAGACATCAATCGCGTTATTGTGATGGAATGTGAACTGTATGATAAAATAAAAAAGTTTATACTCACCTACCGTGCTGGCGCCGTTTTTGTGACACGTGACCCCGGCACCCAATCAGCGCTGGAGTCACTGTCACCGCTTCTTGTCGAATTGACCATGAAGAGGAAGTCAGAGATCAGCCGCAGCCCGGACTTCCTCTTCATGTTAAATTTGCGGAGACAGTGACGCAAACACTGATTGGGCACTTGAGTCACGTGTCACAACAACCGCAATGGAACCCCGGGACCGCGAGTGCTGATGTGGCGCCCCATGGGCCGGTTGCCACAGTAGTGCTGCCTCCTTCACCGGAGGTGATGTTACACTTGGAAGCAGGAGGAGCTCCCCACGTCAGGTAAACCCCACATGCACACACAGGTTATGATCCCTGACCTGAAGGGGGAGCTCTACACACTTTTTTGGGGAGCTGCCTTTTCTGGTTGGGGGGACGAGTTAGTCAGTGAGCGTGAGAGGGAAGGGAGAGGGGGAGAAAGCAGCAGAGAGAGAGAGAAGGAGAAAGTTCTGGGGAGCAGAGCATGTGGAGAGCTCACCCCAGGCAGTGGAGCAGAGGACGCCAGAGTCCTGGGTTGTACGGGCACTGCACGTTCCAGCAACCAAATTTGGGGAACAGGAGACTGTAAGTTTCCTGGCCACAAGCAGAGGCCCGGCAGCACAGCGGCATAACTAGAGCCCGGAGCTGCATCCAAGTTGGCAGTACCCGTTATAGGTTCACACCGCCTGCTAGTACGGAGCTTAGGGCAGGAGTGAGGAAGAGGGACCGCAGGATAGCTCACAGGCAGCGGGACTCGCAACGGAGAAGCGCAGGAGGCAGGCCTCCAAACCCACCTGACCGGACCCCCCTGGACCTAGTGACCAGTGCCCTGGACTCCACAGCTTTCTCTGCAGTAACCGGACTGCATTCCTCGTGTCTTCTTCTTCTGCGCCTCCCCGTAGCTGTGCTACCACCGCGACTATCATCACTGCTGCCGCACTGCTCTCTGCACCCTATTTCCCCCGCCTCCATCCTTCATATCAGCTTTCTCAGCCCCTGGGGGTCCGCTTCGCCTGTGGGAAGTGTTTCATCTCAGCTCCTATACCATCTATCCCCCAGGGCCCACACAGCAGCGCTGGTCATCCCTGACCAAGCACCACAGGTGGCGTCACATAAAGACTACAAATCCTCTGTAAATACTCCCCTCATCTACTCGGCCAGGGCCACGGAGCTGGGCCACTGCCACCGTGACCTCCCTGCAAGACCGCCGGCCCGGCTACTGAGTACCCTAGGCCCTCACTGCCGCTGCACTGACACTGCTGGATTGGCGCCAGCACGGGAGATGAATTTAAGCTTTATTATTTTATGGGGACCAGACATTTAGTTCAAAAAGGGGTTGTCCAAGTAATGGACAACCACTTTAACAAGTTGCCGTTCAGTAAAGAGTTTATTAGTGAATGGTGGTGTCCCTCATTGGACTGTGAAACATCTGGTCCTGGCAAACCAGCAACATTGGTTACATGTGGCCTGCATGAGCGTAGCGCCCTCACAGCAAAACTCCACACACCCAGCCAGGACCCCCATTTTATTGTAATTATCAGGGGCACAACAAACGACTCCCCCACCCACAGTTACCACCCCGCGCCACGTTACAATATATTGTTACACAATGCTTGTACACGCAAGGCAGAAGATCAGAATATTGCAAATTGTAACATTTTATTAATCTGTCACTCCAATTACCTGTCGGCGCCACAATTGCCCCATGTCTTGATATGATATGTAGGGGAATAGATCAGTCCATCCCTGATACTCACTTATTAGTGATGAGCTCTTTACATCATGACTCTGATTCAGTATCCTGACTCTAAACACCCTTGTCATCATTTTGTACAACCTCATCGATCAAGAAAGTTCTCCAGGGCAGTGAAGACAATGTCTTGTTATGGGATATGGCCAGTCAGGCCGAGGGCAGTGGTGACTAGTGTCTTTTTCAGGGATTTGTCCAGTCTTACTAATTGAAGAGATGACCAACATATTGTTAGGATATCTGACAAGCCTTTCTGAGGGCAACGATGACCAGCGTCTTGGTAGAGAATGTGGCCCATCTTACTGAGAGCAACATTGGCCAATGTTTTGTTGGGTGTGTGACCAGTCTTACTGAGGGCAGAGGATACCAGCTTCTTGTCAGGGGATGTAGCCAGTGCTACCAAGGGCAAAGATCACCAATATCTTGTTATGAGCCTATCTTACTGAAAGCAGCGATGATCATCCTCTTGTGAGGAGAGGAGGCCAGTCTTACCAGCGGACAATGATGACCAGCATCTTGTTATAAGATTTGGCCAGTCCTATGATGTGGCAGTGATGACTAGCATCTTAATAAAATATGTGGCCAGTTTTACCAAGGACAGCAATGACCAGCATATAGTTAAGGATTATGGCCAGTCCTATCGAATGTAGCTATACACAGTGTTTTATTAGGAGATGGGACTTGTCTTACTGAGGACAGAGATGACCAGCATCATGCTCAGGGATGTAGGCAGATTTTAAGGGGGCAGTGATGACTAGTGTCTTGTCAGATCTGACCAGTCTTATCAGCATTGATTACTGCCCTATTGGGAGATGTGACCATTCTTATTGAGGAGAGTTTACCACTCTAATTGAGGAGAGGTGACCAGTATTATTTTGGAAAGGTGACCAGTATTATTGAGGAGAGGTGACCAGTCTTATTGAGGGGAGGTGACTAGTGATGGGCGAGCACTAAAATGCTCAGGTGCTCGTTGCTTGGGTCGAGCACATTGGAATATTCGGGTGCTCAACCCGAGCAACGAGCCCAATGTAAGTGTGACGCTCACAGCCCTCCCTGGGAGATGGGGGTACTCGGAGCCGGGTCGGATGTTGGGGGAAGCAGTCATGGTCTGGACCCGTTCCGTGCCCAGGGCCGTCACATTAAAAAGGATATAATGGGCTATCAAGGTTGAGTGGTTGATATCGACTACGCCACCTGTGGTACCTGCTAAGGCCACCAGCGCTGCTGCAGTCCTCTGAGGCGGGATGTTATGGCAGCCGTCGTTGATACTACTCCCCACAGGCGGAGCAGGGCCTCAGGGCAGAAAGACAGGATGGAGGGGGGTTGTAGTCTAGGAGGTCTGGTGCTGCGTAGTGCGGTGTAATGCAGAATAAAGAGTCCGGAGGCCATAGGGGTTAACTTCCAGGGTTTTTACTCACAGTGGAGAGTACAGCTGCAAGGTTTATACCTGCTCCTCACGGAGTTCTGCGGTCACCAGGAACGGGGGTCCGACAACCTCAGAGTAAGTCAAGTGTTCAATCAGGACCCCGCACCGGAGTGTTCCTAGACTTCAGACCGGGTCCTTTCCTGTCTGTGTGTGTGTAGATAGGCCAGGTCTCCCTCTGAACTTCACTCAGAAAAGGGGTACGGGTGGCAGCTCCGCTCCTTCTGTTACCCGGTGGGATCCTCAGGGCCTACCGGGCTTCCCTGACCAGGACGTAGAGTAGCAAGGTCAGGTGTCGGGGGCAGGTACCCCTCTTGCAGCCGGAATCCCTCTGAATAGATCAGGTAGGCGAGGACAGGTGGCGTATACCGCCCCGTCTGCATCCCCCCTGAGATCCATTTGCAGTGGAGCTACTCTCCTAAGCTCCGGGCCTTCTTGGTCATGGTCCTTGACCGGGCAGAGACATACATTATCTGCAACGTGCCCCTCGACCCAAGGCCAGGGTACAAGGGCCGTGCCTCCATTCGCTGCAGGTCCACACAGGATCCACGCTCAGGGAGGAAGGTCACGATTAAAGAATAGTGTTGAGCCACCCCCGTAGTGTTCGAGTTCGGTTCGGTTCGTCGAACACCCATGTGTTCGCCGAACTGTTCGTCGAACTGTTCGTCGAACACCTTCGAACACCGTTAAAACCAATGGCAGGCAAACAAAAACACATAGAAAACACCTTCAAAGGTGTCCAAAAGCTGACAAACTGCTCAGAAGACATAACTAACACATGGAAAAGTGACAAGTACATATAGTCATGCAAAAATAAAAGAGGTGGAGGAGTAAAAGGAGGGGGAGACACAGATATAGGCATGTCATGCCCTTCTAAAATCCAAAAAGTGAGAAGCCGACACGGCCAGTCCGCTCCTGCCCGTGCCACCTCCGTGTCGCCGGGTTTGTGCCAGAGCCGCGGTGAACCCTGACAGCCAGCCCCCCTCTCCCAATACTGGTGCCTGTCCGCTGGTGGGTCGAGCGAGCCCCCCTGTGGTGGAGGCAGCTCTAAGCTTTTTAATTTAAATTGTCTCTCTAATTTGAATGAATACACTTTAAATCCATTTACAAGGATCTATTGGAGGGCAAGTCTCATGCCAGCAGCCGCGGTAATTCCAGCTCCAGTAGTGTCCACTAAAGCTGCTGCAGTTAAAAAGCTTTTATAAGGATCGAGCTCGGCTGTCCACCGCAAGGCATCCTACTGCCAGTCCCAGCCCCTATGCCTTGGGGTGCCTCCTGATGCTCTTCACTAAGTATCCCATGGTCCCGAAGCATTTCCTTTGAAAAAATTAAGTGTCTAAACTACAGGTGGTGTAGCTTGCTTAACAGCCGGGATAATCCGCTGACTAGCAGACACTGCTACTAGGCACAAAGTATTTCCTGGGCTAGATGCAGTTAAAAATTTGTAATTAGATACTCTCATTGGATGCTGAGAAAGCATTCCATAGAGTCTCCTGGCACGCCATATATGATTCTCTTAAAAAGCTTGGGGTAGGGGTCTAGGGGACCCTTTTATAGCCAAAATCACGGCCCTGTATCGCAATACGTCACCTAGGCTGAAGATAAATGGAACTGTAGCACCCTGAGGGCTCGGTTGCTACAGACGTATTGCACCTCACCCAGAGGTGTGATATCTCACTCTCAGGTAAGGATGGAGTGTGGATCAGGACCCGACACCTGCATGCATTACACCACATTGCCGTGGGGCAGGGCGACCAATATGCCCCTGAGATGGGCACGACAGTCCCTGTCCCTGGCTGGAGTGGGGGGAGGGAACACTGAGGAAGGGGAACCCTGTAGTGCAGGAGCAGGGAGGAAGCAGTTCCTGGGTGCATTGAGAAGAGAGTATAAAAGGTGGGCACCATCTTAGTTCAGTGCAGAGAAGTCTGAGCATAAGTGGCAGGGAGCAGGGGCTCTGCATGAGCTCTGCTCCGGAGGCGGGCCTAGTAACAGAGGCCCAGGCCTGGAAGAGGGAGAAGGAAGGAAGAGGAGCGGAGAAGGCTCCAGGAACGAGGAATGAAGGGATCCCAGGGGTGCGGATGGGTGAGTCGCCACCGCACGCCAGAATCCACCTGCGTGGAGGGGTCAGGCCAAAGGGGGAGACCGGTCCCCAAACTAGTGGAGGCAGGAAACGACCCTCAGCTAGAAACCGGAGGCTCTGACATTGTATGTGGCGCAGCCCCTCGCTACACCCGCTAGGAAGGCACCACATAGGGTCAGGGAAACTGGCGCCAAGTTTACCAAGAGGAGGCCCGAGGCAGCCGGACAGAAGTGTTGGTAAGAAAGGCCAGACAAAGGACACACAAAGGGGGTCTTGTGAAGTGCTCCAAAGTTATCTGGGAGTTGTCTGAGCCCCTCACCTGGTGAGCACAGTACGACGTGGGCAGCCGTTACCTGCAGACGTGGTCTGGATAATAAGAACTGTGAGTAAAGGCCCTGAACTGCATCACTGACTCCGTGTCGTTACTGCTGCTGCCCTGCACCATCACCCCCATCCTCCGCATACACTGCCCTGAGTCTATACTCCTCCCGTGGGGAGTTATGCTACGCTCTGCTGCACCCACAACACCAGCCTCAGTGGTCTGCCCTGTAGCGGCGGTTCACTCTGACCGCAATCCACGGGTGGCGTAGTCGGACATTTAAACATCAAAACCACATAAATAGTTCCGCCACTGGTTTGACCGCCCTGAGCCACGGAATCGGGTCGCCGCCACGAAGACTACAACCACCAGCATCCACCAAAAAGGGTCCGGCTCCGGGTGTCCCAAGGCCCAGGGGGTGCGTCAGAACATTTTCATCACCTTTCACAATCACCAATGGGACAAGGCAGGGATGTCCTCTGTCCCCTCTCTTATACATCCTAGTGACGGAGCACCTGCTCTCATCAATTCGCCATAACCCCAATTTTAGGTGGATTGAGGTGGGAGGCACCGAGTACAAGTGCTCTCTATTTGCTGATGATGTCCTAGTATATATCACTCAATCACATATATCCATCCCTGCTGTTATGGCTGAAATAGATCACTTTGTTACATGGTCAAATTTTAAAATCAATGCAGCGAAGTCTGAGGCCCTCGATGTCTCCCTCCCCAAATCCATATAGGATTCCATCCAGTCCAACTTTCCCTTTGCCTGGCCCTCACAGGGTATCAAATACTTAGGAATTCCTATTCATAGAGACCTCTCCCATCTATGTTATCTTAATTTTGGGCCCTTTATTGAACAATTGCATACAGACCACGGTTGGCAAGTTAGAACTGTAAGATTCACTACGTGAACCACTGGTGTTTTGTGGAAAAGCACATGTACACCGCGTTCCAAATTATTATGCAAAAAGTGTTTAGGAGTGATAAGGGAAGAATTTGTTTGTTTGTCAGTTAAACTCATTGATGGTGATGTGTGTCAGGGCTCTTTATATCACTGTAAGCAATTGCAGACACCTGTGCTAATTAGTTTGGCAGGTGTGTCCAATGAAAGGCAAGACTACTTAAGAAGGCTGTCTCACATTATTAAGCAGCCTACATTTTCTGCCAAAATGGGAAAGAAAAAGGATGTGTCGGCTGCTGAGAAGCAACAAATTGTGGAGTGTTTAGGTCAAGGCATGACTACAATCAACATTGTGCGATGATCAGGATGAAGTGTCTTGGCAATCAAGAAGTATGTAGCTGATTCACAGTACACACGTGTGCGTGCTGATAAGGGCAAATTGAGGACTCTTTCCTACAGGCAATTACGTCAGGTTAAAAGAGCAGCGGCAAGAAAGCCTTGTCATAGCAGCAGACAAGTTTTTGAAGCTGCTGGTGCCTCCAACGTCCCCCGAACAACAAGATGCAGGGTCCTTCAGAGGTTTGCAGCTGTGCATACGCCATCCTGTCGACCTCCTCTATCCACTTCACACAAGCAGAAACGGCTCCAGTGGGCCAAACATTACATGAAGACTGATTTCAAAACAGTTTTGTTCACGGATGAGTGCCGTGCAGCGCTCGATGGTCCAGATGGATGGAGTGGAGGATGGCTGGTTGATGGACACCCCACGCAAACACGGCTACAGCGCCAACAAGGAGGAGGTGGAGTAATGTTTTGGGCTGGAATCATGGGGAGAGAGATTGTCGGCCCCTTTAGGATCCCTGAAGGCGCTAAAGATGAACTCCATAATGTATGTGGATTTTCTCAAACAGCACTTCCTGCCATGGTTCAAGAAGAAGAACCGTGTATTTCACAGCAAGATCATTTTTCTGCATGATAATGCACCATCTCATGCTGCACATAAAACATCTGCATCTCTGGCTGATATGGGCATAAAAGGGGACAAACTTATGGTGTGACCCCCATGCTCCCCTGACCTCTACCCCATTCAGAACCTTTGGAGCATCATTAAAAGGAGTGTCTATGATGGCGGGAGGCAGTTCACATCTAAGCAACAGCTCTGGGAGGGTATTCTGTCCTCATGCAAAACAATTGAAGCAGAAACCATCCAAAACCTGACAAATTCAATGGACGAGAGAGTTCAGAAGCTCCTTTCGAACAAGGGGTCCTATGTGAAAATGTAACATCACCTAGAATAAAGTTTTGAGTTGAAAACTGTTTGATTTCAGTTTCTAACAACCTGCTAATGCTTATAATTTCAAAAATGACCATTTTTTTGGTCTTTATTAAAATGAAAAGGTTGATCGAAAAGTTTGGGGGATCTAAGAGTGTGGCAACCCAGTAGTCATGATTACTTCGAATTCTGACAATATGAGGGTCATGCTGCAGGTAGTGCAGCAAGAAGGCACTTATGTGTCTTGCGCATCTCGGAGCCCCAAAATTATTTTCCGGGCTAGATGCAGCTAAAAATTATTTTTAATTTTAAATCTGGTGAAGCTTATTATAGATGGCCTAATAGAATCAGTGCTGCACACTGCTACAAAGCCCAAATTATTTTCCAGCCAAGATACAGATAAACATGATTAGTAATTTTAAATCTGGTGAAGCTTTAGTATAGATGGCCTAATAGGATCAGTGCTGCACACTGCTACAAAGCCCAAATTATTTTCCAGCCAAGATACAGATAAACATGATTAGTAATTTGAAAGCTTAAAACGGTTGGTAGGGTGATTTTAACCAATCATCAAGCTTTTACTCTCCCCAGGATGACACAGGGGTAGAAAAGTCGTTTCGGATCCATGATTTGTTCATCTTTATGAACGTGAGTCTGTCTACATTATCAGTGGAGAGCCGCGTGCGCTTATCTGTCAGCACACCACCAGCAGCGCTGAACACACGTTCAGACAGAACGCTGGCTGCGGGGCATGACAAGATCTCCAAGGCGTAAGTGGCTAGCTCCGGCCATTTATCCAGATTGGAAGCCCAAAAAGAGCAAGGGTCCAGTGACACAGTCGTGGCTTCAGTGTTTACTTGGAGATACTCCTGTACCATCGTCTCTAGGCGTTGACTATGTGTCAGACTTCTTGTCTCCTGTGGCCTTGCAAAGGATGGGCTAAAAAAGTGGTGAAATGATTCCGCAAAATTGATGTTACCAGCAGATACTGTGGTTCTGTTACGGTTTGAGTGCTGAACACTTGACGGTCCCACGGTTGGCAAGTTGGAACTGTGAGATTCACTACGTGCACCACTGGTGTTTTGTGGAAAAGCACATGTAAGATTCTGCAACAGTCTCTGCTGATACTCCTGCATGCGTGCATCCCTTTCTATGGCAGGAATAATTTCTGCAAATTTACTTTTGTACCGGGGATCTAACAGTGTGGCAACCCAGTAGTCAGGATTATTTCTAATTCTCACAATTCGAGGGTCATGTTGCAGGTAGTGCAGCAAGAAGGCACTCATGTGTGTTGCGCATCCAGGAGCACCAAGTCCCTGTTGTGTTGGTGGCGAGGTAACAATCATGCTTCCTTCCTCTGTCCTCTCCCCCCAACCTCGCACAACAGAAATGTGATCAAGGTCTCCCTCATCTGATGAGTCTTCCATCAGTTCGTCCTCCACTTCTTCCTGGGCTCCTGCACCTTCCTCACTAGTTTGGCTGCTACCATGCGCCCTGGTAAAACCATCTCCCCCACCCTCACATGCCTGCCGCCTTGGTGCTGCCGACCGTCTGGACCTTGCAGATGTTAGCCCTTCTGCATACAACTCCTCCTCCTCTACTTCCTCCACCTCCTCTTGTGCCACCACCTGACTCCGAATTCTGTTTAACATGTGCTCCAGCATGTAAATCACCGGAATAGTCATGCTGATAATGGCATCGTCAGCACTAAACATCTTCGTCGCCATTTCAAAACTGTGCAGAAGGGTGCATAGGTCCCTGATCTGAGACCACTCCTCCAGCGTGATTTGCCCCACCTCTGAATCTCGTTGGCCCAGGCTATACGTCAGAACGTATTGCACCAGGGCTTGTCGGTGCTGCCACAGTCGCTGCAACATGTGCAGAGTTGAATTCCACCGGGTAGGCACATCGCATTTTAGCCAGTGAAGTGGCAGGCCCAACGACTTCTGTAGAGATGTAAGTCGCTGAGCTGCGGGATGCGAACGGCGGAAGTGAGCACACAGCGACCGTGCCCTCTGCAGAAGGCCATCTAGTCTGGGATAGTGGGCTAAAAATTGCTGGACAACCAGGTTCAACACGTGAGCCATACAAGGCACGTGTGTGACATTGCCCCGGCGAAGGGCCGCACCCAGGTTTGCAGCATTGTCGCACACGGCCTTCCCTGGTTTCAGGTCCAGTGGAGACAACCATTCATGAAATTGGTTCTCCAGAGCTGACCACAACTCCTCAGCTGTGTGACTCACATTTCCCAGACATTTCAATGTAAAAACCGCCTGATGACGTTGAGCCCTACTGCCAGCATAGTAAGGAGGTGTGCAGGATCCCTTCTGCGCAGTTAGAAAGCTTGTGGCATGACCAGACAGGCTTTGGGTGCAGGTGGAAGACCGAGAGGAGGTTGAGGAGGCAGAAGCAGTGGAGGAACTTTGACATAAAGAGGATTGACGCACAACTCGTGGGGACGGCAAGACTTGGACAGCAGCCCCTTGTCCTGCTGTCACCATAGTTACCCAGTGCCCAGTCAGCGACATGTAACGCCCCTGTCCATGCCTACTCGTCCAAGTGTCTGTGGTGAAATGCACCCTGTCACACACAGAGTTTCTCAAAGAAGCGGTGATGTTGTGTGCGACATGCTGGTGGAGCGCAGGCACACCTTTCTTTGAGAAGTAGTGCCGACTGGGCATCTGGTACTGGGGCACTGCGACGGACATAAGGTCTCGAAAATCCTCTGTGTCCACCAGGCGGAAAGGCAGCATTTCTGTAGCCAAGAGCTTGCAGATGGTGAAATTCAACCTCTTAGCTTTCTCATGGTTAGGAGGAAATGGTCTTTTACTTGTCCACATCTGAGGGACCGAGGGCTGGCTATTGTGCTTAGACGGGGTTGATAAGGGTGTCCCCGGCAAACTGCCGGTCTGTGAGGAAGATGCAGGCGGACATGTTAGGTTGCCTTGATCCAAAGGTGGTGCTATCGATGTCGGACAGCGCTCAACACCAGCTGCTGTTACCACCTCCAAAGAAAATGATGACCTGCCAATCACGCTGGCTGTTGCGGGTAAAGAGGTGGCAGGTCTGCGCCCCAAAACAGGTGTGACTGCTGTCCCCCCAGTCACAGAGGATGAAGAGGCCGCGGATGCACAAGATATGGCAGACGGTGGTTGGCCCGGCCGGCTAGGCCGCATTGTAGCACACTGAGCTTCCCACTGCAACTTATGCTTCATGTCCATGTGCCGGTTCATGCATGAAGTACTCAAACTATGTATTTTTTGGCCTCTACTTAGCTTTTGCTGACAAATGTTACAGATAACACGAGTTGGGTCATCTTTATCGATCTGAAAAAATGCCCAGGCTATGCAAGGCTTAGCACCCATGCGACCTGAAGAGCCACCACGACTTGTGGTGAGAGGCAGAGTTGTGTTTGAGGATGCAGTTGTTGACGTGCTTCCAGTACTACGTCTCTGTCCAGGAAGGCGCAACCTGACCTCGTCGTCAATAGCATCCTCCTCCACCTCCTCTGCTGACCTCATCTCTTGGCTGACTGTGGGTTGACAGTAAGTGGGATCTCCAACCTCATCATCATCACCCTGTGCGTTATCACACCCGTCGTCCTCAGAGCCAACCTGTTCCTGCCCTGACAAAAAACTAAAGTTGTCGCTCCAATCAGGTATTTGAGTCTTATCATCGTCTTCCTCATTGTCTCCACCAACAGGAGTTACAGTTTGGGAATGAGGGTCTACATTATGGTCAGAACCTTCTGCGTCTGGTCCTGGATCCGACTCATAAAGATTCTGGGCATCAGTGCAGATCATTTCCTCGTCTGGATTCACAGAAGCGCTGGAGTCGACCTCTGATTCCCAGGCTATAGTATGAGTAAACAGCTCTGCAGACTCAACCATCTGTTCTACCTCATACTCAGACGGGCAGCTGGAGATTTGGGAGCTGTGAGGAAGCAAGTGCGATTGGGGTGACACCTTTTAGGACTGGAGTATTTGTGATGTTGAAGTTGATGTGGAGGAGAGCCCACTTAAAGGAACACTTGATATCCGTTGAAGCACCTGCTGTTTTTGTGCCTCATCTGGAATTTGTAGCGACTGGCGTGGCCGTAAGAAAGGGATCTTATCACATTGTCCGCTAAAAGAAGTAGACATTTTAGTTTGGCTGGAAGATGGTCTTTCTTCTGCACCTACCCCACGGACACAACCTTTTTTCCCCTTCCCAACACGCCTATTCCCCTTTCCACCAGCAGCAGGCCTTTTTCCACTCATTTTGGTGGTTAACTAATTCACAACTCTGGAGTTGTTTGCACAAAAAAACAATGGATGGTAACCGAGCAGAGCTGAGTGGCCAAACTGTGGTATTAGGCCAAAACTATTGGCTGGGTTAGATGCAGAAAAAAATTATATTCAATTTGCAACCTGATGGAGGTCAGTATAGATGGATTAATACAACAAGTCCCACACACAGCTAGAAGCCCAAATATTTTTTCAGAGGTAGATGCAGAAAAAAATATATTCAGTTTGCAACCTGATGGAGGTCAGTATAGATGGACTAATAGAACAAGTCCCACACACTGCTAGAAGCCCAATATTTTTTCAGAGGTAGATGCAGAAAAAAATATATTCAGTTTGCAACCTGATGGAGGTCAGTATAGATGGACTAATAGAATGATGCTATGCCCAAAAGATTTTACTTCACTAGGTGCAGTAAAAAAATTGGTATTCTATACACAGGTGGTATATCTTGCAACACAGATAGGCTACTCCACTGACTAACACACTCTGCAATAGGCCAAAAAGGATTAGCTTTGCTAGATTCAGCCAAATGCTGTGAAAAAAACTTGCACAGCACTGGCACAGACCTGCCTGGCAAAAACTGATAGGAACTGATGTAACCTAGTCCTGAAAAGGACTGCAATTACAATTAGTCTTTACTCCCACAACCTATCTATTTAAGAGCACAGACCTGCCTGATAAAAGTCGTAGGAAATGCTGTAACCTAGTCCTTAAAAGGACTGCAATCACAACTATTCCCTACTCCCAAGCTATCTGTAGATTTGTGCGAAAATTGGCTTGAAATTAACAAGGTATAGCGCACACAGCAACAGCGGTGCCGTCTAACACACAGCTGCAGCAGTGAGAAAATGGTGGCGACGGGGAAAATGGCTTGGTCTTATAGGGCAAGGACATGTGACATACACTGCCAATCACACATGCCCTTGCTTGTGTGAAAAAAGCACTTCGCTCCGTGTGTGCGCTGCTGATAGGCTGACAGATTGCACCTCCCCACTGCAAATGCGGGAAAGAGAAAAAAAATGGAGATCTTCATTGTTCCTGCAGAGATCCATCCCCTGCCCCTCCCCCCACCCCGCTGTACACTCAAACTGCGTATTAACATTAATTTTCATCATTACTGAGAAAAAATCCAGTTATGATTTTGGTGCACGAACAGTTATCGAACATAACCTCGAACAGCCGAATTTTTCTCAAATTGTTCGTGTTCGCCGAACGGCTCGAACACCGCCCAAAACAGCTCGAATTTGAGATTGGCGAACAGTTCGAGTAGAACAACGCTCATCTCTATTAAAGAACAGTCAAAGAACCAACAACCAAAATGGCTGTGTATTAAATATGAAATATCAAGTGTCACTAAAATGTGAGTCCTCCACCCTCACCCACTAATTGGTTCCCCTTATCTCTTGGTTCCCCAGTCTCCCAACTTCCAGTAGGGGCAGCACATAGTGCCTTCTAGCCCCCACTGGTGGGAGAAGTGTGGTGTTGGATGTGGAGGTACGGTCCTGACCATCACACTGTTCTTGCCTCAGAGGAGGAACACTACACTCCATTAGAGAAGTCCAGTATCCCTGTGGCGGTCGAACCCTCAGGGGCGCCACATTCTCCCCTGGTGAAACACAGCACGTCCGCGGGCTGCAAAAGAGCAATACCTGGTACAGTCTTTTTATATATGAACAATAAACAATCTTCCCTTTATGGGAGGCACTTCTTCTTAAACATTTCAAACAGCATATAATATAAAAAATACAAAGATAAAAAAGTACAAGAATCATTCAGAGACATTTATGCATAGACAGACGGGTTAAAGTGCAAAGACTAAGAGGCAGTTCAGAAGCACAAGGGACCTGTCCAAAACCCCCAACGTGGGCCCTGGGGTGGCTGCAGGGCATGACGATCCCCAGTTGGACCTCCAGGAGAGCCACTCCAAACAGGTTTTTCTTCTGAGGTCTGAGGTAGAAATATCCGCGGTTTTACATAAAACCAATGAGCACCTAAAGAGATGCAAACTATTTACAGGGTAGGAGTCTGTCTGCTGCAAGTCCGCAGGGACCAATGTCTCTAGAAAACGGGGAAAAACATAGTCAACTTAAACATTATAACTTTCAACAGGTTACAGCCGCCGGGGCTGCTTAATTCCGGGTCCCGTCCGGGGAAAAGGCTCATTCCTTCCGACGGAGGCTGACCGGTCCTCTGAAGCTGAGCGCGAGGGGGCTTCGCTCCCAGACACCTTGTGGACATCCAGGGCGTACCACCCCCGCACCCCATGGTGGCGGGTGTATGTGACTATGTCACCCGGGAAGAGGTTCCGGCCAGGGTGTCCCTTCTTCAGCCGAGGCTCGACGTCCCGCCGGCTGACGAAGACGTCGTGCTCGTGCTGGGAACTCCGTATGAATCCCCATCCCGCCTCATGGTGGAAGCGGACAACTTGCCCTTCCACACGGGGGCTTGGACGGGTCGCCTCCTCCTGGCGAGCCTGGGACTTTGCAGCCTTGGCACGTACCTCGAGGCGCTCGCAGCGGATCTCCCTCTGGCGTTGCTCCCGGCTGAGTTGAAGGATCTGCTGACGGCACAGCTCGCTTCTCCTGCGCGCTTCAGCCCGGAACTCCTGGGGGAAGCCCATCAGGTCCCCCCCCTGGTTGTCCCAGGCCCACTCCTCAGCCTCCGGCCAGGTGACTGTCGGTGCGGGCAGCGGTGTCAGCAGGGGTTGCTGCGGATCCTCTGCAAGTGCGGACCAGTCTGGGTTGGGGTCGGTGGATACCCCAGCAGCCTCAGGTACTTCCGTACTTCAACTCTGCTGAACAACGGCAAGGGCGGCAGAAGCTGTAGCTGATTTTCTAAAATGGGCACACAAGCGGCGTACTTTTACATGCAGATCCGGCAGCTCCGGGTAGGTTTTGAGAAACCTCTGAACCACGAGATTAAGCACATGGGCTAGGCATGGTACATGTGTGAGCTCGCCTCTCCTCAGAGCCCCCACCAGGTTCCGGCCATTGTTACAATCGACCATGTCTGACTGTAGGTTCAGCGGTGTCAGCCACAGATCTGCCTGCTCTTTCAGAGCTGTCCACAACTCTTCAGCATTGTGCAGTTTGTCACCTAAGCATATTAGCTTCAGCACAGCCTGTTGCCGCTTGGCCGAGGCAGTGCTGCAGTGCTTCCAACTTGTGACAGATGTGGTCATTTTGGAGATGGAGGCTGAAGAGGAGGGGGAGGCTGAGGAGGATGAGGTGCAGGAGCTGTAGACTGTGGACACAACCCTGTCTGACCTAGGGCCCGCAATCCTCAGCGTTGGGAGGACGTGTTCCATCCCAAAGTCCGACTGGGTCCCGGCTTCCTCTATGTTAACCCAGTGTGCCGTCAGCGAGATGTACAGTCGCTGCCCTCAAGCACTTGTCCACGTGTCCGTGGTTAGATGGACTTTCCAAGTAACTGCATTGTTGAGGGCACGGCTAATGTTGTGGGACACGTGCTCGTGTAATCCGGACACATCATATCGGGGACATCATATTGGGAGAAATAGTGGCGGCTGGGGACCGAGTACCGAGGGACAGCCGCCGCCATCAGGTTGTGGAATGCTTCGGTCTCCACAAGCCTAAAAGACAACATTTCGAGCACAAGCAGTCGCGAAATGTGGGAATTTAGTAGTGTGGCCTGTGGGGCGTTGGCTGAGTATTTGCGCTTGCGTTCCAAGGATTGGGGTATGGACAACTGAACGCTGCGTGCTTGCTGATGGTGCTAGTTGAGAGTGTGCAATGACAGGTGCAGGGCAAGAGGCATCTTCGCATGCAATATGGACAGGGGATTGGCTTGCACGCACAACAGCGGAAGAAGCAGTGGTGTCACCCGCAGACATTGTTTCTGGACCCTGGGGTTCGGCCCACAAAGTCGAGTGCTTTGCTGCCATGTGCCTGATCATGCTGGTGGTGGTCAGGCTGGTCGTTTTTCTACCCCTGCTGATGCTGGCCTGGCAGGTGGTGCAAAGGGCCTTTTTGGGGTTATCGTCAGAGTCTTTAAAAAACAACCAGACTCGGGAAGATCTAACAGTTGTACTGGCAAATTCCGTCATGTTGGTGTTACGGGGAATTGTTGCCCGCCTTCTGTCTGCGGCCACCAGTTTCTATATCATCCACTACTTCGTCTTCTATCTCCGCACCCTGGTCCTCCTCCTTACTTTCTGGCAAATGTGTCTCGTCATCGTCCACCTCTTGTGACACTTTCCCACCGTCACCTTCTTGTGACTCTGGCTGCTCAAATATTTGAGCATCGCTACATGCGATCTCCTCTTGCCCCGCTTCAAGTGGACCGGGCGAGAGGCCCGAATCTATAAATGGAAAAGTGAACAGCTCTTCAGAGTGTCCAAGTGTGGGATCAGTTGTCTCCGGTCACTCAGCATGGTGGGAGGAAGGAGCATCAGGGTGAGGAATATGCGGTCCAGACTCACAGCTACTGAGACTAGACCGTGTGGAAGACAGGGTGGTGGTGGTGGTTGTCTAAGTGACTGGAAGCATTATCTGCTATCCAACCAATAACTTTTTCACACTGCTCTGTGTTCAATAGTGGTTTTCGGCGGTCCCCTAGGAATTGAGACAGGAAGGTCGGGCGAGAAGATGTGGGTGTTTATTCTGGCACAATTTCGGCTTGCCCACGGCGTTGTCCTCGGCCTCTGCATGCACCATTACCATCACGTCCAGTTCCCCATCCCTTGCCACATGCCTTGCCCCTTTTAAATGGAGGACAATATCTTCCATGCTCACTACAAATGGCTGAATTTGAAGTGAACTTATATGTGATCCGTATGATGGACAAACCACAGTTTTTAATAGCTGGCCTGTAGGTAACTATTTTTAACAGCGCCAACCTCGTGTCAATAACTTCACTAACACACTGCAACAAAATTTCAATGGAGGCCAGAAATGGCAGAATTTTCAGCGTAATTATATATGATCCGTGTGACGGACAAACCACAGTTTTAAATAGCTGGATTTTTAGCGCTGTAATATGGAAAGGACCTGGCTGTATTCTGCAGTGCCAACAAGCAAATGACGCAGAAAAACTGTGTTCTCTGGATTGCTTTTTAAGCAAATAATCAGGATGCAGGGAGGGGACCCGAGCAACCCCGGAAATACTCGGCGAGCGCCGAGCATCTCGAGCAGCGAGATGCTCAGGCGAGCACTGAGCAGTAGCAAGCATGATCGCTCATCACTAGAGGTGACCAGTCTTATTGAGGAAAGGTGACCCGTATTATTGAGGACAGGTGACCAGTCTTATTGAGGAGAGGTGACCAGTCTTATTATGGAAAGGTGACCAGTATTATTGAGGAGAAGTGACCAGTCTTTTTGAGGTGAGGTGACCAGTCTTATTACAGAAATGTGACAAGTCTTATTGCAAAGATGTGACCAGTCTCATTGAAGAGTGGTGACTAGGGATGAGCGAGCACTAAAATACTCGGATGCTCATTTCGAATAACGAGTATAATGGGAGTCAATGGGAAATCCAAGCATTTTTCCGGCAGACACTACAAGAAGGTCTACGGGGCAGTTGAAAATGTTGAAATGGATGGAAAAAGGGCTTAATGGAAGGAGAACAGCATGGAGAAGACCTCTGGAAGCATCTCTGACTCCCAGGAGACCACACTGCTGAAAACAATAGTGTCACTTTTTTACTCCACTTTAACCCCTTAATAACATCTGACGTACTAATACGCGTCTGTGCCCTGGGACTTAAGAGCCAGACCCGTATTAGTACGTCATCGCGATCGCGCGCGCACACAGGCTGTGGGGGCGCGATCGCCGCCGGGTGTCAGCTGATTGTCACAGCTGACACCCGGTACTATGTGCAGGGAGCGGTCCTGCACCGCTCCCAGCACATTAACCCCCGTGATGCTGCGATCGAAGTCGATCGAAGTCGATCGCGGCATTGCGGGGGCAAGGGGAGGTGATCGGCGATACTCACCTCCTCTTCCGGCTTCCAGCGCAGTCTGAAAAGGCTTCCCGGGTGTTGCCATGACGACCCGATGTCGTCATGACAACATCCGGGTCACCAGAGAGCAGGAAGATTGCTTGGACATGCGCAGTGCATCTCCAAGCAATCTTCACACTGTGCACTTCTGACAGCCTTCATGGCATAGGGATGGTGCTGCATTCCTGTGCCATGCAGGCGATCAGAAAAAAAAAAGTGAAAGTCCCAGAGTGGGACAAAGTAATAAAGTGTATAAACTGTGTGAAAGTGGAAAAAAAAAAAAAAAAAGTGCAAAAATATTATAAAAAAATAAAAAAAATAATACACCAAAAATAAAAATATAATGTACCCATCAATAAATATTATTATAAAAAAAATAAAAAAAAAACAATAAAAGTACACATATTTGGTATCGCCGCGTCCGGAACAACCTGACCTATAAAACTGTCCCACTAGTTAACCCCTTCAGTGAACACGGTAAAAAAAAAAAAAAAAAACGAAGCAAAAAACAATGCTTTATCACCATACCGCCAAACAAAAAGTGGAATAACACGCGATCAAAAAGACGCATGTAAATAAAAATGATAGTGCTGAAAACGTCATCTCGTCCCGCAAAAAACAAGCTGCCATACAGCTCCGTCAGCCGAAAAATAAAAAAGTTATAGCTCTCAGAATAAAGCGATACTAAAAAATATTTTTTTCTATAAAATAGCTTTTATTGTGTATAAGCGCCAAAACATAGAAAAATGATACAAATGTGGTACCGTTGTAAACGTACTGACCCGAAGAATAAAGCTACCTCATCAATTTTATCACACGCGGAACAGAATAAAAAAAAAAAAAAAAACAATTCCTGAATTGTTGGTTTTTGTTTATTCTGCCTCCCAAAAATCGGAATAGAAAGCGATCAAAAAATGTCACGTGCCTGAAAATGTCATCAATAACAACGTCAAGTCATCCCGCAAAAAACGAGCCGTCACATGACTGTCTGCCAAAATCTGGAAAAATTATAGCTCTCAAAATATAGCGATGCAAAAACTAGATTTACAAAAAATGCGTCTTTTAGTGTGTGACAGGTGTCAGTCATAAAAACCCCATATGATTCTGGCATTGCTGTAATCGCACCGACCCGAAGAATAAAGTCGTCTAATCACTTATACCGCACAAGGAACGTCGTCAAAAATAAACTCTTGGGTTAGGATTGGGCTAGGGTTAGGGCTGGGTTTGGGGCTAGGGTTGTGCTGGGGCTAGGGTTGTGCTGGGGCTAGGGTTGTGCTGGGGCTAGGGTTGTGCTAGGGTTAGGGTTGTGCTAGGGTTAGGGTTGTGCTAGGGTTAGGGCTGGGGTTGGGATTTTTTTCAAAAGTAAGAAAAAAAGATGACGATATGGCGACTAGTGTTGAGCGCAAGTGCTCGCTACTTGAGTTTGCATCGGGTGCTCTGGTATGCATTGAGTATCGTGGGTATTTGAGTGACATGCTCGAGTCTCTGCCCCATATGCTTCGCGGCCAAAAAACTTTACGGGGATTGCCTGCCATGCACGAGCGATCCCCGCATGTTTTTTTTTGGGTGTCTAATAACCGTGAAACATGCGGAGCAGGGACTCGAGCATGTCACTCGAGCACACGCTGTACATGGTGCATACCTGAGTACCCGATGCAAACTCAAGTAGCGAGCACTTGCGCTCAAGACTAATGACAACTTATTCAATATGATGACCTAATGTAAACAAATTCTGTGCCGTACCTCTGGGTTCAAAATGTTCACTATACACCTTAATAAAATCCTTGAGGGGTATAGTTTGGACACTTGTGGGGGAGCTCCACTGTTTAGGCACATCACGGGCTCTCCAAACGCGACATGGTGTCCGCTAACAAATTGAATGGAAAATCGGCTCAAATTGTTAGCGGACACCACATTGCGTTTGGAGAGCCCCTCTGTGCCCAAACTTTGGAGCTCCCCCACAAGTGACCCCATTTTGGAAACTAGACCCCCCAAGGCACCTTTCTATATGCATAGTAAGCACTTGGAACCCCCAGGTGCTTCACAAATTGATTCGTAATAATGAAAAAGTGAAAAAAAAAACACTTTTTCATTTTTATGAATCAATTTGTGAAGCACCTGGGGTGCCAAGTGCTCACTATGAATCTAGATAGGTGCCTTGGGGGGTCTAGTTTCCAAAATGGGGTCACTTGTGGGGGAGCTCCAATGTTTGGGCACACAGGGACTCTCCAAATGCAACATGATATCCGCTAACAAATTGTTGGCTCAAATTGTTAGCGGATATCATGTTGCATTTGGAGAGTCCCTGTGTGCCCAAACATTGGAGCTCCCCCACAAGTGACCCCATTTTGGAAACTAGACCCCACAAGGCACCTATCTAGATGAATAGTGAGCACTTGGAACCCCCAGGTGCTTCACAAATTGATTCATAAAAATGAAAAAGTGTTTTTTTTTCACTTTTTCATTATTATGAATCAATTTGTGAAGCACCTGGGGGTTCCAAGTGCTCACTATGCATCTAGAAAGGTGCCTTGGGGGGTCTAGTTTCCAAAATGGGGTCACTTGTGGGGGAGCTCCAAAGTTTGGGCACAGAGGGGCTCTCCAAACGCAATGTGGTGTCCGCTAACAATTTGAGCCGATTTTCCATTCAATTTGTTAGCGGATACCATGTTGCATTTAGAGAGTCCCTGTGTGCCCAAACATTGGAGCTCCCCCACAAGTGACCCCATTTTGGAAACTAGACCCCCCAAGGCACCTATCTAGATGCATAGTGAGCACTTGGAACCCCTAGGTGCTTCACAAATTGATTCGTAAAAATGAAAAAGTGTTGTTTTTTTTCACTTTTTCATTATTACGAATCAATTTGTGAAGCACCTGGGGGTTCCAAGTGCTCACTGTGCATCTAGAAAGGTGCCTTGGGGGGTCTAGTTTCCAAAATTGGGTCACTTGTGGGGGAGCTCCAATGTTTGGGCACACAGGGGCTCTCTAAACACAACATGGTGGCCGCTAATTATTCAAGCAAATTTTACAATCAAAAAGTCAAATGGCGCTCCTTCCCTTCCGAGCCCTGCGGTGCGCCCAAACAGTGGTTTTCCCCCACATATGGGGTATCTGCTTGCCCAGGGGAAATTGCACAACAAATTTTGCGGTCCATTTTTTCTTGTTACCCCTGTGAAAATAAAAAAAATTGGGTCTAAAGTAAAACATTTTTGTGAAAAAAGTTAAATGTTCATTTTTTTCTTCCACATTCAAAAAATTCCTATGAAGCACCTGAAGGGTTAATAAAGTTCTTGAATGTGGTTTTGAGCACCTTGAGGGGTGCAGTTTTTAGAATGGTGTCACTTTTGGGTATTTTCTGTCATAAAGACCTCTCAAAGTGACTTCAAATATGATGTGGTCCCTAAAAAAATGGTTTTGTAAATTTTGTTGGAAAAATGAGAAATCGCTGGTCGACTTTTAACCCTTATAGCTCCCTAACAAAAAAAAATTTTGGTTCCAAAATTGTGCTGATGTAAAGTAGACATGTGGGAAATGTTATTTATTAACTCTTCTGTGTGACATATCGCTCTGATTTCAGGGCATAAAAATTCAAATTTTGAAAATTGCAAAATTTTCGCCAAATTTCCGTTTTTTTCACAAATAAACGCAAGTGATATCGAAGAAATTTTTCCACAATCATGAAGTACAATATGTCACGAAAAAACAATCTCAGAATCAGGGGGATCCATTGAAGCGTTCGAGAGTAATTACCTCATAAAGGGACAGTGGTCAGAATTGTAAAAATTGGCCTGGTCATTAACGTGCAGACCACCCTCGGGGGTTAAGGGGTTAAGGACTGACGATAAAACATTCAAAATCGATGAGAAATTGTAATTTACAGGAAAAAAAAAATGTTAAGAAACCTTCTTTCCTGTTTAATGACTTATATGTAAAGCAGAATTTAAAAAGGATATAACAAAATAATAATTTAAGTAAACCAAAATGTATTTATTTTTATTAATTTTAATGCATTTTTATTAAGAAATTGGAAATGTTCGTGTAATTTATGAAGGAAGCAAGAACTGCCAAAAATTAGATGGAAGAGGGACTCAGATGCCCCCTGTATTACACATAAAGGAGGGCTTCATACACATGCTTTTCTAATTGTCATGTAGTGGTACTCCTAGACTCATTAAGGCTATGCACTAAGTGCAAAGTCCGCCAAAAATTACAAGCAGGGTCATCTATACACCTTTCAAAGCACCAACTGTAGTGCCTCATTCATATTTTAAGAACGTGCAGTTGTGGTACTTCTACACTCATAAAGGCTTTGCACACAGTACAAAGCCCCCCAAAAAATTATAAGGAGGGTCATCCTTACACCCTTGAAGGCACCAAGTGGAGGGCCTCATAAAAAAATTAACAAAGTGTAGTTATTGTACTCTTACTCTCATAAAGGCTTTGTACAAAGTGCAAAGTCAAGAAAAAATTATAACATCCAGTCATCCATAGACTCTTGAAGGCAACAACTGGCGGGCCTCATACAAGTATTGAAGAAAAAAAAAACATTTTATGTGCTGCTGTCATCTGGTGGTGTGGAAAAGTCGGGGCTAATCCAGGTATCCAGGTCTCATCTGTATCAGAGTGAACCTGTCAGCATTCTCTATTGACAGGCGAAAGCGCCTGACTGTTGTAACCCCCCTGTGGCATTAAAAATCCGCTCAGAAAAGACGCTAGCGGCAGGGCAGCACAACGTCTCCAAGGCAGGTGTCCAGCTTTGAGACACAATAGTTGAAGGTCGCAGAGGAATTAGGGAGTATGCTGCTTTTGTCGGCCAGGTATTGCTCGACCATCTTTAAAAACTTTTTCCTCCTTGTGAAAAATACTTGATCATCAGAGCATGGACACTGGGAGGGTGTCATAAAACTGGCCCAGGCTTTGGACAATGTCCCCCTGCCTCTGCTGTACCTGGTGTGCATCTCACTCTCCTCCTTGGTTGGGCAAGGAAGCTTTCTCCCTGACGCTAGCGTTGTCTGATGGGATTTTTTTCCACATATTTTCCATAATGACCTTCTGGTATAGCACCATTTTAGAAGACCTCTCCGCTTCGGGAAGGAGAGATGTAAAGTTCTCCTTGTAGTGTTGGTCTAGCAGGGTGAACAACCGGTACTCTCGTTTGGCCAAGATGAATGTAACTCGAGGGTCACGGAAAATGGAGAGGTAGATAACGTCTGCCATATGTGCCAAGCTCCCTACAGCCAACACTTCCTTGTTTCCACCATGATGACTACTCTCCATCTCCTATTCCATCTCTTCCTCCTCATTCTCCTCCTCAGCCCATCCACGTATGCTGAGTGGGTACAAGTCTCTGTTGCGCTAGCAACCAGCTCCTGTTCCTCCTCCTTAGCTTCCTCATTGTTACCCAATCCACACTAAGCAGATGAGATGAGGCTGGGCTGGATAGTATCTCCTTGTCTCATGTCTTCCTCCATCTCCACCTGGTCCACATGCAAATATTCAGTTTTAATTGTGAGCAGAAACTGTTTAAGTAGGCACAGAAGCGGGATCGTTGCACGATTATGGTGTTATTGCGGCTCATCATCTTTGTGGAGTCCTCAAAGTCTTGGAGAACCGCACAAATGTCAGACATCCATGCCCACTCTTCAGTTGTTATGTGCGGAGGATGACCAGAATACCGGCAGGCGTGTTGGAGCTCGTATTCCACAACTATCCTCTGCTGCTCACAAAGCCTTGCCAGCATGTGCAGTGTGACTGTTACGCTCACGTCCGGACTGTTTGACGTGAGCGTGGTTAGTGGTCCCACTGGGCCATGAACCGAGGAGTGCCTGAGGGGCGTGACTAGGGGCCTCGTTAGATCCAACCATGGACGCACGGCGGCTTAATCGACTCTGTGGTCTGAGGAGGGACGAGGGAGGTGGCCCAGGTGCTACTGCAGGTCAGACCCTGGTCACACAGCTGTTGACCCATACCTGCGAATGCAGGAATGGCAGGTTTGGCTGGTATGCAGACTGGCGGGTACTCACAGGCATGGCTGGTATACAGACGGGCAGGTACTGGCAGGCACGGCTGGTATACAGACAGGCAGGTACTGGCAGGTAGGTAAATAGGCTGGATAGGGACCAGTACAGACTGGGATACTGGAACAGAACTGCAGGTGCAGACAGGAAGCGGGGCAGGGCAGAGCAAAGCAGAGCCACAGGTGCGGACGGGAAGCAGGGCAGAGCAGAGCAGAGCCACAGGTGCGGACGGGAAGCAGAGCAGAGCCTCAGGTGCAGACGGGAAGCGGAGCAGGGCAGAGCAGAGCCACAGGTGCGGACAGACAGGACAGGGCTCTGTTCACATGGAACAGACAGGGATGGGAAAACACAGGAAGATAGCTAGAACACAGGAGGGAAATACGGAGGCAGAGAAACGGGAAAGCAGAACCAGATACACACAAGGTACTTACTATGAAGTAGCGAGTGGACACAGAACTCACAAACAGAAGTACAGAGACAATGAGTAGGAGTTAGGTACTTGTTCAGACACTGCCGTAAAAGGGAAGAATCAGACATAGAGACCAACAGGTAATGGGCTAGGACAGTTCAGACAGGAACCAACACAGGAACGAGATACAGGAATGAGCCTGGGCATTCAGCCCCAGGGTGGCGCAAATAGACTAGAAGTCACAGATACAGGTAATGGGCCTGGGTACTCAGCCCCCAGGATGGCAGAAACAGGCAATATTCAGGACAGGACCTGGCAACTCACAGTTGCACAGAACACACTGTAAGAAAGTGTTGCTCAGGCACCTCCCACTGGGTGGAGGAGGTTTAAGTATCAAGTGACTCACAGCAATAGGCTGGGGACACATTAGGACTGCGCACACTGTAACTTTAAGAATCAGGAAGTTCCAGCGCCGCTGTCCTAAGCCAGCAGACAAGAGAAATGCACACAGCAAGTAGAGGAGCATAGTGCGCAGCCTGAACTGGTAGGTAAGTTTGCGGCCTTGTATGGTGGGAGATGGTAAGCCATGCCAGCACGCCCCCAGGGATGTTACAGTACCCCCCCCCCCCCTTTACTCCCCCTCTTCTTCAAACCTGCAAGGATTTTTTGCAGAGAAGTTGGAGGCCGATCCTTCTAAATGCACTCCCAAGACTTCTCTTCAAGAAGACTTCCTCTTCAGTCCACTAGAGAGAACGAGACAGGTGTCACCATCTTGGTGACTAGGATGCTTCCTCCCATCGAGCCATCCTCAGCATCAGATGCTTCCAGGGAAGTTACAGTGGCATTCCAGAGCGTGGTCACGTTGTACACCAGTCGGTGAACTTGCACTTGCATGCGCTGCTGCAGCAGTGCCAGACCGGCGGCAACTGTAGCCGACTTTGCGGAAATGGGCGCTGACGTGGTGTACCTTGACCAGAAGCTCTGGCAAATCTGGGTAGACTTTCAGAAACCGCTGAACCACCAAGTTTAGCATGGTACGTGTGTGAGCTTGCCAATCTTCATAGCTGCCACCAGGTTGCGGCCATTATCACACTCAATCATGCCTGGTTCTAGGTTCTGCAGCGAGAGCCACAGATCTGTCTGGTCTGTTATTCCTTTCAATAACTGCTGCGGTGTGCAATTTGTCTACTAGACAAATGAGCTTCAGCAGAGTCTGTTGCCGCTTCGCTGAGGAAGTGCAGAGCTTCCAGCTTCCGTCTGATCTGGATGACGTGCTCTGAGATAACAAATAGGAGATGGAGGAGGAGCAGGAGGGACTGCAGGAACTGGTGTAGGAGGTGGAGGAAACCCTGATAAATGTAGAACCAGCAATCCTCGGTGTATGGAGCACATGTGCCGAGCCAGTGTGGGACTCGGCCCCAGCCTCCACAATGTTCACCTAGTGTGCCGTCAAGGAAATGTAGCGTCCCCAGCCACAAACGCTTGTCCATGTGCCAGTCATTAAATGTACAATCCCAGTAACTGTATTGGTAAGGGCACCGGTGATGAAAATATCCAGCCACCAGCCACAGGTCTAAACACTAAACAGGCACATTTCCAGACTGCTTGCCCTGGAAATGTTGCCATTTAGGCTTGTGGATACTGAGGTTTTCCACAACCTCAGCCTCCACTATTTTTTCCGGTGTGTTGTCCCCTGTCCTGACCAATGCAGTTACTGGGAAGGTCCACTTAATGACTGACACGGTGGCAAGCGCTTGTGGCCAGGGACGTTACATTTCCATGACGGCACACTAGGTGAACCTTGTGGAGGCCGGGGCCGAGTCCTACCCTAGGATGGCACACATGCTACCGATGCCAATAATTCTGGGCTCTAGTTCCAGCAGGATTTCCTTCACCTCTTATACTAGTTCCTACATCCCCTCCTCGATAACTGGTGGCTGCTCTGAAGTTTTGCAAGCTTGCACACATATCAAACCTGGCCCATGTGCTCACCTCAGTGGTTCAGCAGTTTTTGACAACCTACCCAGATCAGCCTGAGCTACTTGAGAAGGTACATCGCGTGTGTGCCCATTTCTACAAGTCACCTACAGCTGCCGCCGGTTTGGCAGTGCTGATGCGGTGCTTGCAAATGCCAGCTCACAGACTGGTGTGCGACGTAAACACGCCCTGGAACTTAACGTTACATATGTTGGCAAGGCTTTGTGAGCAGCAGAGGGCAGTAAATGAATACCAACTACAACATGCCCGTCAATATTCTGGTCAACCAGATACCCACACCTTCATTCCGGGCTGAAGAGGAGGAGGAGAGGGAGAAGGGGAGGGAGATGGAGATTTGTCCTACTGAAGGGGACATGGAAGTCTTGGCTGTTGGAAGTCTGGCACAAATGGCTGAGTTTTTTTTTTGCTGCATTTTCTGTGACCCACATGTTATAACATTTTGACCAACACTGATTAATGTTTGTTAACCCTTCTTGACCCACACTACAAGAACTTTCCATTTCTCCTTCCTGTGGCGGAGAGGGCTAGTAAAAAGGTGCAATACCAGAAGGCCCTAGTTGAACAACTAGTACAAAAATTCCCATCTGACAATGCTGGCGGCAGAGGTCACAGTTCTTTGGGCAACCAAGGAGTAGAAATGAGGAAGACACACATCATGTCCAACAAAGGCAGGGGAACACTTTCAAAGGTTTGGGACAGTTTACTCAGACCCTCCCACCCCCCAGGCCCTGATGGGTGGAGTAGTCTGACAAGGAGAAAAAAGTTTTGGAAGATGGTGAAGGAGTACCTTGTTGACCGTACCAGCATCCTCTGTGATTCCTCTGTGTCTTACAACTATTGGGTATCCAAGCTGGACATGTGGCATGAACTGGCTCTCTACACCTTGGAGGTCCTGGCCTGCCCTTCTGCTATCATTTTGGTAGAGCGGGTTTTTAGCGCTGCCGGGAGTATATTAACTGATGGACGCATCCGCCTGTCAGCTGAAAATGCTGACAGGCTGACTCATCAAAATAATCAAGGACTGGATTGACCCACACTTCTCAACACCACCGAATGATAGCAGCGTAACATAAAGCCAATGTTCCTTTTTTTTTCTGGTCTATTTCCATGCACCCCTTCCCACCCAAAAATGTCTATATGCTTCATGGTTTCTTTGTTTTCTTGTCCTCCTCCTCCACCATATCAACAATGTCATCATAAGGCACTCGGTCAAAATTTTTAGAAGGTCATCAAGTGGCCCTCACGCAGTCCTTCCTTCTAATTTTTGTCAGCCCTTGCACTTAGTGCATAGGCTTTACCAGTCTAGGAGTCCCACTACCTAACAATTGTAACAGAATGTGTATGAGGCTCCTTTATACCTAATACAGGGTGTATCGAGGCCTCCTTTATACCTAATACAGGGTGTATCGAGGCCTCCTTTATGTCTAATACAGGGTGTATCGAGGCCTCCTTTATGTCTAATACAGGGTGTATCGAGGCCTCCTTTATGTATAATACAGGGTGTATCGAGGCCTCCTTTATGTATAATACAGGGTGTATCGAGGCCTCCTTTATGTCTAATACAGGGTGTATCGAGGCCTCCTTTATGTCTAATACAGGGTGTATCGAGGCCTCCTTTATGTCTAATACAGGGTGTATCGAGGCCTCCTTTATGTCTAATACAGGGTGTATCGAGGCCTCCTTTATGTCTAATACAGGGTGTGTCGAGGCCTCCTTTATACCTAATACAGGGTGTATCGAGGCCTCCTTTATGTCTAATACAGGGTGTATCGAGGCCTCCTTTATGTCTAATACAGGGTGTATCGAGGCCTCCTTTATGTCTAATACAGGGTGTATCGAGGCCTCCTTTATGTCTAATACAGAGTGTATCGAGGCCTCCTTTATGTATAATACAGGGTGTATCGAGGCCTCCTTTATGTCTAATACAGGGTGTATCGAGGCCTCCTTTATGTATAATACAGGGTGTATCGAGGCCTCCTTTATGTCTAATACAGGGTGTATCGAGGCCTCCTTTATGTCTAATACAGGGTGTATCGAGGCCTCCTTTATGTCTAATACAGGGTGTATCGAGGCCTCCTTTAAGTCTAATACAGGGTGTATCGAGGCCTCCTTTATGTTTTATACAGGGTGTATCGAGGCCTCCTTTATGTCTAATACAGGGTGTATCGAGGCCTCCTTTATGTATAATACAGGGTGTATCGAGGCCTCCTTTATGTCTAATACAGGGTGTATCGAGGCCTCCTTTATGTCTAATACAGGGTGTATCGAGGCCTCCTTTAAGTCTAATACAGGGTGTATAGAGGCCTCCTTTATGTCTAATACAGGGTGTATCGAGGCCTCCTTTATGTCTAATACAGGGTGTATCGAGGCCTCCTTTATGTATAATACAGGGTGTATCGAGGCCTCCTTTATGTCTAATACAGGGTGTATCGAGGCCTCCTTTATGTCTAATACAGGGTGTGTCGAGGCCTCCTTTATACCTAATACAGGGTGTATCGAGGCCTCCTTTATGTATAATACAGGGTGTATCGAGGCCTCCTTTATACCTAATACAGGGTGTATCGAGGCCTCCTTTATACCTAATACAGGGTGTATCGAGGCCTCCTTTATGTCTAATACAGGGTGTATCGAGGCCTCCTTTATGTCTAATACAGGGTGTATCGAGGCCTCCTTTATGTCTAATACAGCGTGTATCGAGGCCTCCTTTATGTCTAATACAGGGTGTATCGAGGCCTCCTTTATGTCTAATACAGGGTGTATCGAGGCCTCCTTTATGTATAATACAGGGTGTATCGAGGCCTCCTTTATACCTAATACAGGGTGTATCGAGGCCTCCTTTATACCTAATACAGGGTGTATCGAGGCCTCCTTTATGTCTAATACAGGGTGTATCGAGGCCTCCTTTATGTCTAATACAGCGTGTATCGAGGCCTCCTTTATGTCTAATACAGGGTGTATCGAGGCCTCCTTTATGTCTAATACAGGGTGTATCGAGGCCTCCTTTATGTCTAATATAGGGTGTATCGAGGCCTCCTTTATACCTAATACAGGGTGTATCGAGGCCTCCTTTATGTCTAATACAGGGTGTATCGAGGCCTCCTTTATGTCTAATACAGGGTGTATCGAGGCCTCCTTTATGTATAATACAGGGTGTATCGAGGCCTCCTTTATACCTAATACAGGGTGTATCGAGGCCTCCTTTATACCTAATACAGGGTGTATCGAGGCCTCCTTTATGTCTAATACAGGGTGTGTCGAGGCCTCCTTTATGTATAATACAGGGTGTGTCGAGGCCTCCTTTATACCTAATACAGGGTGTATCGAGGCCTCCTTTATACCTAATACAGGGTGTATCGAGGCCTCCTTTATGTCTAATACAGGGTGTATCGAGGCCTCCTTTATGTCTAATACAGGGTGTATCGAGGCCTCCTTTATACCTAATACAGGGTGTATCGAGGCTTCCTTTATGTCTAATACAGGGTGTATCGAGGCCTCCTTTATGTATAATACAGGGTGTATCGAGGCCTTCTTTATGTCTAATACAGGGTGTATCGAGGCCTCCTTTATACCTAATACAGGGTGTATCGAGGCCTCCTTTATGTCTAATACAGGGTGTATCGAGGCCTCCTTTATGTCTAATACAGGGTGTATCGAGGCCTCCTTTATGTCTAATACAGGGTGTATCGAGGCCTCCTTTATACCTAATACAGGGTGTATCGAGGCCTCCTTTATACCTAATACAGGGTGTATCGAGGCCTCCTTTATGTCTAATACAAGGTGTATCTGACGCGCCCCTGGGCCTGTGTCGCGCTGCGTTGCGCATGCTGGAGCTTACCCGGAGCCGGATCTCTTGAGGGTTGTAGTCTCGTGGCGGTGACCCGGTCCGTGCCCAGGGAGTCAGACTAAGTGGCGCTGTATCAGCGGTAGATGATGGACGACTACGCCACCCGTTGAATGCAGCTATGGAGCTGCCGCTGCAGGACAGTCCGCTGAGGCCGGTGGAAGGATGGTGCAGCGTGGATGGTATAACCCCCAACGGGAGGGGTATGGCCTCAGGGCAGCCGACGTGGATGATGGGGGTAGCAGGAACCACTCAGAGACGATGCGGTGTAGTTCAGGGTCTTTACTGGTGACAAAGATAGACCCTCCCGGAGTACTGGCTAGCGGTTGGGGCCTGGTCAGTCCTTGAGCAGATGGGATCTCCCCTGGCCAGGCGGAGTTGTAGGCCTCCCAAACTAACGATACTCTTCTGGCTACCTTGCTAGAAGCGAGTATAAGTAGCCCACGTCCCTGAGTGTGCCGTGTGGTGCTCACCCGTATGGCCGGTGACTCGGGGCCTTCTAGTAGCTTCCGCTCCACGATGGCGGTGCTGGTCCCACGCGTGTGACCGAGCCTTCGGGTTTCTGGGCCTGAGGACCTGCAATCCCCTGCCGGTCGGCTTCTGCTGCTGGGTAAGAGTTAGTCCCCACAGCCTCGGACGCCGGGTCCGGTAAGAAATCTTCTCAGTCAGGGCGAGCTCTGCAGCTGCCAGCCCCTGACTCTTTGTAACACTGCTCCCACAGAGCTCCTGTTGTTTCTTCCTATATTTGCTTCTTTTCTCTGCTTCTTCTCTACTCCCTAACCCTGCCTCAGCCCTAGGTTTATATAGGGGAAGTTCTTCCCCTCCCAGGACTGGGCAGGAGGTGTGGCATGCAGAGGATCCCTGACCAAGAGACCTCCCACCTGCTCTCAGACATAACATTGCCGTTACTGTGGAAACCAGACCCCTGGGGTGCCACATATCGAGGCCTCCTTTATACCTAATACAGGGTGTATCGAGGCCTCCTTTATACCTAATACAGGGTGTATCGAAGCCTCCTTTATGTCTAATACAGGGTGTATCGAGGCCTCCTTTATGTCTAATACAGGACGTATCGAGGCCTCCTTTATACCTAATACAGGGTGTATCGAGGCCTCCTTTATACCTAATACAGGGTGTATCGAGGCCTCCTTTATGTCTAATACAGGGTGTATCGAGGCCTCCTTTATACCTAATACAGGGTGTATCGAGGCCTCCTTTATACCTAATACAGGGTGTATCGAGGCCTCCTTTATGTCTAATACAGGGTGTATCGAGGCCTCCTTTATACCTAATACAGGGTGTATCGAGGCCTCCTTTATACCTAATACAGGGTGTATCGAGGCCTCCTTTATGTCTAATACAGGGTGTATCGAGGCCTCCTTTATACCTAATACAGGGTGTATCGAGGCCTCCTTTATACCTAATACTGGGTGTATCGAGGCCTCCTTTATGTTTAATACAGGGTGTATCGAGGCCTCCTTTATGTCTAATACAGAGTGTATCGAGGCCTCCTTTATACCTAATACAGGGTGTATCGAGGCCTCCTTTATGTCTAATACAGGGTGTATCGAGGCCTCCTTTTTGTATAATACAGGGTGTATCGAGGCCTCCTTTATGTCTAATACAGGGTGTATCGAGGCCTCCTTTATGTTTTATACAGGGTGTATCGAGGCCTCCTTTATGTCTAATACAGGGTGTATCGAGGACTCCTTTATGTCTAATACAGGGTGTATCGAGGCCTCCTTTATGTCTAATACAGGGTGTATCGAGGCCTCCTTTATGTCTAATACAGGGTGTATCGAGGCCTCCTTTATGTCTAATACAGGGTGTATCGAGGCCTCCTTTATGTCTAATACAGGGTGTGTCGAGGCCTCCTTTATGTATAATACAGGGTGTGTCGAGGCCTCCTTTATGTCTAATACAGGGTGTATCGAGGCCTCCTTTATACCTAATGCAGGGTGTATCGAGGCCTCCTTTATGTCTAATAGAGGGTGTATCGAGGCCTCCTTTATACCTAATACAGGGTGTATCGAGGCCTCCTTTATACCTAATACAGGGTGTATCGAGGCCTCCTTTATGTCTAATACAGGGTGTATCGAGGCCTCCTTTATGTCTAATACAGGGTGTATCGAGGCCTCCTTTATGTCTAATACAGGGTGTATCGAGGCCTCCTTTATGTCTAATACAGGGTGTATCGAGGCCTCCTTTATGTCTAATACAGGGTGTATCGAGGCCTCCTTTATGTCTAATACAGGGTGTATCGAGGCCTCCTTTATGTATAATACAGGGTGTATCGAGGCCTCCTTTATGTCTAATACAGGGTGTATCGAGGCCTCCTTTATGTCTAATACAGGGTGTATCGAGGCCTCCTTTATGTCTAATACAGGGTGTATCGAGGCCTCCTTTATGTTTTATACAGGGTGTATCGAGGCCTCCTTTATACCTAATACAGGGTGTATCGAGGCCTCCTTTATGTCTAATACAGGGTGTATCGAGGCCTCCTTTATGTCTAATACAGGGTGTATCGAGGCCTCCTTTATGTCTTATACAGGGTGTATCGAGGCCTCCTTTATGTCTAATACAGGGTGTGTCGAGGCCTCCTTTATGTCTAATACAGGGTGTATCGAGGCCTCCTTTATGTCTAATACAGGGTGTATCGAGGCCTCCTTTATGTCTTATACAGGGTGTATCGAGGCCTCCTTTATGTATAATACAGGGTGTGTCGAGGCCTCCTTTATGTCTAATACAGGGTGTATCGAGGCCTCCTTTATACCTAATACAGGGTGTATCGAGGCCTCCTTTATGTCTAATAGAGGGTGTATCGAGGCCTCCTTTATACCTAATACAGGGTGTATCGAGGCCTCCTTTATACCTAATACAGGGTGTATCGAGGCCTCCTTTATACCTAATACAGGGTGTATCGAGGCCTCCTTTATGTCTAATACAGGGTGTATCGAGGCCTCCTTTATGTATAATACAGGGTGTATCGAGGCCTCCTTTATGTCTAATACAGGGTGTATCGAGGCCTCCTTTATACCTAATACAGGGTGTATCGAGGCCTCCTTTATACCTAATACAGGGTGTATCGAGGCCTCCTTTATGTATAATACAGGGTGTCTCGAGGCCTCCCTTATACCTAATACAGGGTGTATCGAGGCCTCCTTTATACCTAATACAGGGTGTATCGAGGCCTCCTTTATACCTAATACAGGGTGTATCGAGGCCTCCTTTATGTCTAATACAGGGTGTATCGAGGCCTCCTTTATGTATAATACAGGGTGTATCGAGGCCTCCTTTATGTCTAATACAGGGTGTATCGAGGCCTCCTTTATACCTAATACAGGGTGTATCGAGGCCTCCTTTATACCTAATACAGGGTGTATCGAGGCCTCCTTTATGTATAATACAGGGTGTATCGAGGCCTCCTTTATGTCTAATACAGGGTGTATCGAGGCCTCCTTTATGTATAATACAGGGTGTATCGAGGCCTCCTTTATGTCTAATACAGGGTGTATCGAGGCCTCCTTTATGTCTAATACAGGGTGTATCGAGGCCTCCTTTATGTATAATACAGGGTGTATCGAGGCCTCCTTTATGTCTAATACAGGGTGTATCGAGGCCTCCTTTATGTCTAATATAGGGTGTATCGAGGCCTCCTTTATACCTAATACAGGGTGTATCGAGGCCTCCTTTATACCTAATACAGGGTGTATCGAGGCCTCCTTTATGTCTAATACAGGGTGTATCGAGGCCTCCTTTATGTATAATACAGGGTGTATCGAGGCCTCCTTTATGTCTAATACAGGGTGTATCGAGGCCTCCTTTATGTCTAATACAGGGTGTATCGAGGCCTCCTTTATGTCTAATACAGGGTGTATCGAGGCCTCCTTTATGTATAATACAGGGTGTATCGAGGCCTCCTTTATGTCTAATACAGGGTGTATCGAGGCCTCCTTTATGTCTAATACAGGGTGTATCGAGGCCTCCTTTATGTCTAATACAGGGTGTATCGAGGCCTCCTTTATGTTTTATACAGGGTGTATCGAGGCCTCCTTTATACCTAATACAGGGTGTATCGAGGCCTCCTTTATGTCTAATACAGGGTGTATCGAGGCCTCCTTTATGTCTAATACAGGGTGTATCGAGGCCTCCTTTATGTCTAATACAGGGTGTATCGAGGCCTCCTTTATGTCTTATACAGGGTGTATCGAGGCCTCCTTTATGTCTAATACAGGGTGTATCGAGGCCTCCTTTATGTATAATACAGGGTGTGTCGAGGCCTCCTTTATGTCTAATACAGGGTGTATCGAGGCCTCCTTTATACCTAATACAGGGTGTATCGAGGCCTCCTTTATGTCTAATAGAGGGTGTATCGAGGCCTCCTTTATACCTAATACAGGGTGTATCGAGGCCTCCTTTATACCTAATACAGGGTGTATCGAGGCCTCCTTTATGTCTAATACAGGGTGTATCGAGGCCTCCTTTATACCTAATACAGGGTGTATCGAGGCCTCCTTTATACCTAATACAGGGTGTATCGAGGCCTCCTTTATACCTAATACAGGGTGTATCGAGGCCTCCTTTATGTCTAATACAGGGTGTATCGAGGCCTCCTTTATGTATAATACAGGGTGTATCGAGGCCTCCTTTATGTCTAATACAGGGTGTATCGAGGCCTCCTTTATACCTAATACAGGGTGTATCGAGGCCTCCTTTATACCTAATACAGGGTGTATCGAGGCCTCCTTTATGTATAATACAGGGTGTCTCGAGGCCTCCCTTATACCTAATACAGGGTGTATCGAGGCCTCCTTTATACCTAATACAGGGTGTATCGAGGCCTCCTTTATACCTAATACAGGGTGTATCGAGGCCTCCTTTATGTCTAATACAGGGTGTATCGAGGCCTCCTTTATGTATAATACAGGGTGTATCGAGGCCTCCTTTATGTCTAATACAGGGTGTATCGAGGCCTCCTTTATACCTAATACAGGGTGTATCGAGGCCTCCTTTATACCTAATACAGGGTGTATCGAGGCCTCCTTTATGTATAATACAGGGTGTATCGAGGCCTCCTTTATGTCTAATACAGGGTGTATCGAGGCCTCCTTTATGTATAATACAGGGTGTATCGAGGCCTCCTTTATGTCTAATACAGGGTGTATCGAGGCCTCCTTTATGTCTAATACAGGGTGTATCGAGGCCTCCTTTATGTATAATACAGGGTGTATCGAGGCCTCCTTTATGTCTAATACAGGGTGTATCGAGGCCTCCTTTATGTCTAATATAGGGTGTATCGAGGCCTCCTTTATACCTAATACAGGGTGTATCGAGGCCTCCTTTATACCTAATACAGGGTGTATCGAGGCCTCCTTTATGTCTAATACAGGGTGTATCGAGGCCTCCTTTATGTATAATACAGGGTGTATCGAGGCCTCCTTTATGTCTAATACAGGGTGTATCGAGGCCTCCTTTATGTATAATACAGGGTGTATCGAGGCCTCCTTTATGTCTAATACAGGGTGTATCGAGGCCTCCTTTATGTCTAATACAGGGTGTATCGAGGCCTCCTTTATGTCTAATACAGGGTGTATCGAGGCCTCCTTTATGTCTAATACAGGGTGTATCGAGGCCTCCTTTATGTCTAATACAGGGTGTATCGAGGCCTCCTTTATGTATAATACAGGGTGTATCGAGGCCTCCTTTATGTCTAATACAGGGTGTATCGAGGCCTCCTTTATGTCTAATACAGGGTGTATCGAGGCCTCCTTTATGTCTAATACAGGGTGTATCGTGGCCTCCTTTATGTCTAATACAGGGTGTATCGAGGCCTCCTTTATGTCTAATACAGGGTGTATCGAGGCCTCCTTTATGTCTAATACAGGGTGTATCGAGGCCTCCTTTATGTCTAATACAGGGTGTATCGAGGCCTCCTTTATGTCTAATACAGGGTGTATCGAGGCCTCCTTTATGTATAATACAGGGTGTATCGAGGCCTCCTTTATGTATAATACAGGGTGTATCGAGGCCTCCTTTATACCTAATACAGGGTGTATCGAGGCCTCCTTTATGTCTAATACAGGGTGTATCGAGGCCTCCTTTATGTATAATACAGGGTGTATCGAGGCCTCCTTTATGTATAATACAGGGTGTATCGAGGCCTCCTTTATGTCTAATACAGGGTGTATCGAGGCCTCCTTTATGTCTAATACAGGGTGTATCGAGGCCTCCATTATACCTAATACAGGGTGTGTCGAGGCCTCCTTTATGTATAATACAGGGTGTATCGAGGCCTCCTTTATGTATAATACAGGGTGTATCGAGGCCTCCTTTATGTATAATACAGGGTGTATCGAGGCCTCCTTTATACCTAATACAGGGTGTATCGAGGCCTCCTTTATGTCTAATACAGGGTGTATCGAGGCCTCCTTTATGTCTAATACAGGGTGTATCGAGGCCTCCTTTATGTCTAATACAGGGTGTATCGAGGCCTCCTTTATGTCTAATACAGGGTGTATTGAGGCCTCCTTTATGTATAATACAGGGTGTATCGAGGCCTCCTTTATGTCTAATACAGGGTGTATCGAGGCCTCCTTTATGTCTAATACAGGGTGTATCGAGGCCTCCTTTATGTCTAATACAGGGTGTATCGAGGCCTCCTTTATGTCTAATACAGGGTGTATCGAGGCCTCCTTTATGTTTTATACAGGGTGTATAGAGGCCTCCTTTATGTATAATACAGGGTGTATCGAGGCCTCCTTTATGTCTAATACAGGGTGTATCGAGGCCTCCTTTATGTCTAATACAGGGTGTATCGAGGCCTCCTTTATGTCTAATACAGGGTGTATCGAGGCCTCCTTTATGTCTAATACAGGGTGTATCGAGGCCTCCTTTATGTATAATACAGGGTGTATCGAGGCCTCCTTTATGTCTAATACAGGGTGTATCGAGGCCTCCTTTATGTCTAATACAGGGTGTATCGAGGCCTCCTTTATGTTTTATACAGGGTGTATCGAGGCCTCCTTTATGTCTAATACAGGGTGTATCGAGGCCTCCTTTATGTCTAATACAGGGTGTATCGAGGCCTCCTTTATGTATAATACAGGGTGTATCGAGGCCTCCTTTATGTCTAATACAGGGTGTATCGAGGCCTCCTTTATGTCTAATACAGGGTGTATCGAGGCCTCCTTTATGTATAATACAGGGTGTATCGAGGCCTCCTTTATACCTAATACAGGGTGTATCGAGGCCTCCTTTATGTATAATACAGGGTGTATCGAGGCCTCCTTTATGTATAATACAGGGTGTATCGAGGCCTCCTTTATACCTAATATAGGGTGTATCGAGGCCTCCTTTATGTATAATACAGGGTGTATCGAGGCCTCCTTTATGTCTAATACAGGGTGTATCGAGGCCTCCTTTATGTCTAATACAGGGTGTATCGAGGCCTCCTTTATGTATAATACAGGGTGTATCGAGGCCTCCTTTATGTATAATACAGGGTGTATCGAGGCCTCCTTTATGTATAATACAGGGTGTATCGAGGCCTCCTTTATGTATAATACAGGGTGTATCGAGGCCTCCTTTATGTATAATACAGGGTGTATCGAGGCCTCCTTTATGTATAATACAGGGTGTATCGAGGCCTCCTTTATACCTAATACTGGGTGTATCGAGGCCTCCTTTATGTCTAATACAGGGTGTATCGAGGCCTCCTTTATGTCTAATACAGGGTGTATCGAGGCCTCCTTTATGTTTTATACAGGGTGTATCGAGGCCTCCTTTATGTCTAATACAGGGTGTATCGAGGCCTCCTTTATGTCTAATACAGGGTGTATCGAGGCCTCCTTTATGTCTAATACAGGGTGTATCGAGGCCTCCTTTATACCTAATACAGGGTGTATCGAGGCCTCCTTTATGTCTAATACAGGGTGTATCGAGGCCTCCTTTATACCTAATACAGGGTGTATCGAGGCCTCCTTTATGTCTAATACAGGGTGTATCGAGGCCTCCTTTATGTCTAATACAGGGTGTATCGAGGCCTCCTTTATGTATAATACAGGGTGTGTCGAGGCCTCCTTTATGTCTAATACAGGGTGTATCGAGGCCTCCTTTATATCTAATACAGGGTGTATCGAGGCCTCCTTTATGTCTAATACAGGGTGTATCGAGGCCTCCTTTATACCTAATACAGGGTGTATCGAGGCCTCCTTTATGTCTAATAGAGGGTGTATCGAGGCCTCCTTTATACCTAATACAGGGTGTATCGAGGCCTTCTTTATGTATAATACAGGGTGTATCGAGGCCTCCTTTATTCCTAATACAGGGTGTATCGAGGCCTCCTTTATGTATAATACAGGGTGTATCGAGGCCTCCTTTATGTCTAATACAGGGTGCATCGAGGCCTCCTTTATGTCTAATACAGGGTGTATCGAGGCCTCCTTTATGTCTAATACAGGGTGTATCGAGGCCTCCTTTATGTCTAATACAGGGTGTATCGAGGCCTCCTTTATGTCTAATACAGGGTGTATCGAGGCCTCCTTTATGTCTAATACAGGGTGTATCGAGGCCTCCTTTATGTATAATACAGGGTGTATCGAGGCCTCCTTTATGTATAATACAGGGTGTATCGAGGCCTCCTTTATACCTAATACTGGGTGTATCGAGGCCTCCTTTATGTCTAATACAGGGTGTATCGAGGCCTCCTTTATGTCTAATATAGGGTGTATCGAGGCCTCCTTTATACCTAATACAGGGTGTATCGAGGTCTCCTTTATGTCTAATACAGGGTGTATCGAGGCCTCCTTTATGTCTAATACAGGGTGTATCGAGGCCTCCTTTATGTATAATACAGGGTGTATCGAGGCCTCCTTTATGTCTAATACAGGGTGTATCGAGGCCTCCTTTATGTCTAATACAGGGTGTATCGAGGCCTCCTTTATGTCTAATACAGGGTGTATCGAGGCCTCCTTTATGTCTAATACAGGGTGTATCGAGGCCTCCTTTATGTCTAATACAGGGTGTATCGAGGCCTCCTTTATGTATAATACAGGGTGTATCGAGGCCTCCTTTATGTATAATACAGGGTGTATCGAGGCCTCCTTTATACCTAATACAGGGTGTATCGAGGCCTCCTTTATGTCTAATACAGGGTGTATCGAGGCCTCCTTTATGTCTAATACAGGGTGTATCGAGGCCTCCTTTATACCTAATACAGTGTGTATCGAGGCCTCCTTTATGTCTAATACAGGGTGTATCGAGGCCTCCTTTATACCTAATACAGGGTGTATCGAGGCCTCATTTATGTCTAATACAGGGTGTATCGAGGCCTCCTTTATACGTAACACAGGGTGTATCGAGGCCTCCTTTATACCTAATACAGGGTGTATCGAGGCCTCCTTTATGTCTAATACAGGGTGTATCGAGGCCTCCTTTATGTCTAATACAGGGTGTATCGAGGCCTCCTTTATGTCTAATACAGGGTGTATCGAGGCCTCCTTTATGTGTAATACAGGGTGTATCGAGGCCTCCTTTATGTCTAATATAGGGTGTATCGAGGCCTCCTTTATGTCTAATACAGGGTGTATCGAGGCCTCCTTTATGTGTAATACAGGGTGTATCGAGGCCTCCTTTATGTGTAATACAGGGTGTATCGAGGCCTCCTTTATGTCTAATACAGGGTGTATCGAGGCCTCCTTTATGTATAATACAGGGTGTATCGAGGCCTCCTTTATGTATAATACAGGGTGAATCGAGGCCTCCTTTATACCTAATACAGGGTGTATCGAGGCCTCCTTTATGTCTAATAGAGGGTGTATCGAGGCCTCCTTTATGTCTAATAGAGGGTGTATCGAGGCCTCCTTTATGTCTAATACAGGGTGTATCGAGGCCTCCTTTATGTATAATACAGGGTGTATCGAGGCCTCCTTTATGTATAATACAGGGTGTATCGAGGCCTTCTTTATGTATAATACAGGGTGTATCGAGGCCTCCTTTATGTCTAATACAGGGTGTATCGAGGCCTCCTTTATGTCTAATACAGGGTGTATCGTGGCCTCCTTTAAGTCTAATACAGGGTGTATCGAGGCCTCCTTTATGTTTTATACAGGGTGTATCGAGGCCTCCTTTATGTCTAATACAGGGTGTATCGAGGCCTTCTTTATGTATAATACAGGGTGTATCGAGGCCTCCTTTATGTATAATACAGGGTGTGTCGAGGCCTCCTTTATGTCTAATACAGGGTGTATCGAGGCCTCCTTTATACCTAATACAGGGTGTATCGAGGCCTCCTTTAAGTCTAATACAGGGTGTATCGAGGCCTTCTTTATGTCTAATACAGGGTGTATCGAGGCCTCCTTTATGTCTAATACAGGGTGTATCGAGGCCTCCTTTATGTCTAATACAGGGTGTATCGAGGCCTCCTTTATACCTAATACAGGGTGTATCGAGGCCTCCTTTAAGTCTAATACAGGGTGTATCGAGGCCTCCTTTATGTATAATACAGGGTGTATCGAGGCCTCCTTTATGTATAATACAGGGTGTGTCGAGGCCTCCTTTATACCTAATACAGGGTGTATCGAGGCCTCCTTTTTGTATAATACAGGGTGTATCGAGGCCTCCTTTATGTCTAATAGAGGGTGTATCGAGGCCTCCTTTATGTCTAATACAGGGTGTATCGAGGCCTCCTTTATGTCTAATACAGGGTGTATCGAGGCCTCCTTTTTGTATAATACAGGGTGTATCGAGGCCTTCTTTATGTATAATACAGGGTGTATCGAGGCCTCCTTTTTGTATAATACAGGGTGTATCGAGGCCTTCTTTATGTATAATACAGGGTGTATCGAGGCCTCCTTTATGTCTAATACAGGGTGTATCGAGGCCTCCTTTATACCTAATACAGGGTGTATCGAGGCCTCCTTTATGTCTAATACAGGGTGTATCGAGGCCTCCTTTATGTCTAATACAGGGTGTATCGAGGCCTCCTTTATGTCTAATACAGGGTGTATCGAGGCCTCCTTTATGTATAATACAGGGTGTGTCGAGGCCTCCTTTATGTCTAATACAGGGTGTGTCGAGGCCTCCTTTATACCTAATACAGGGTGTATCGAGGCCTCCTTTATGTCTAATACAGGGTGTATCGAGGCCTCCTTTATGTATAATACAGGGTGTATCGAGGCCTCCTTTATGTCTAATACAGGGTGTATCGAGGCCTCCTTTATGTATAATACAGGGTGTGTCGAGGCCTCCTTTATGTATAATACAGGGTGTGTCGAGGCCTCCTTTATACCTAATACAGGGTGTATCGAGGCCTTCTTTATGTATAATACAGGGTGTATCGAGGCCTCCTTTATGTATAATACAGGGTGTATCGAGGCCTCCTTTATGTCTAATACAGGGTGTATCGAGGCCTCCTTTATGTCTAATACAGGGTGTATCGAGGCCTCCTTTATGTATAATACAGGGTGTATCGAGGCCTCCTTTATACCTAATACAGGGTGTATCGAGGCCTCCTTTATGTGTAATACAGGGTGTATCGAGGCCTCCTTTATGTATAATACAGGGTGTGTCGAGGCCTCCTTTATGTATAATACAGGGTGTGTCGAGGCCTCCTTTATACCTAATACAGGGTGTATCGAGGCCTTCTTTATGTATAATACAGGGTGTATCGAGGCCTCCTTTATGTATAATACAGGGTGTATCGAGGCCTCCTTTATGTCTAATACAGGGTGTATCGAGGCCTCCTTTATGTATAATACAGGGTGTATCGAGGCCTCCTTTATACCTAATACAGGGTGTATCGAGGCCTCCTTTATGTGTAATACAGGGTGTATCGAGGCCTCCTTTATGTGTAATACAGGGTGTATCGAGGCCTCCTTTATGTCTAATACAGGGTGTATCGAGGCCTCCTTTATGTATAATACAGGGTGTATCGAGGCCTCCTTTATGTATAATACAGGGTGAATCGAGGCCTCCTTTATACCTAATACAGGGTGTATCGAGGCCTCCTTTATGTCTAATAGAGGGTGTATCGAGGCCTCCTTTATGTCTAATAGAGGGTGTATCGAGGCCTCCTTTATGTCTAATACAGGGTGTATCGAGGCCTCCTTTATGTATAATACAGGGTGTATCGAGGCCTCCTTTATGTATAATACAGGGTGTATCGAGGCCTTCTTTATGTATAATACAGGGTGTATCGAGGCCTCCTTTATGTCTAATACAGGGTGTATCGAGGCCTCCTTTATGTCTAATACAGGGTGTATCGTGGCCTCCTTTAAGTCTAATACAGGGTGTATCGAGGCCTCCTTTATGTTTTATACAGGGTGTATCGAGGCCTCCTTTATGTCTAATACAGGGTGTATCGAGGCCTTCTTTATGTATAATACAGGGTGTATCGAGGCCTCCTTTATGTATAATACAGGGTGTGTCGAGGCCTCCTTTATGTCTAATACAGGGTGTATCGAGGCCTCCTTTATACCTAATACAGGGTGTATCGAGGCCTCCTTTAAGTCTAATACAGGGTGTATCGAGGCCTTCTTTATGTCTAATACAGGGTGTATCGAGGCCTCCTTTATGTCTAATACAGGGTGTATCGAGGCCTCCTTTATGTCTAATACAGGGTGTATCGAGGCCTCCTTTATACCTAATACAGGGTGTATCGAGGCCTCCTTTAAGTCTAATACAGGGTGTATCGAGGCCTCCTTTATGTATAATACAGGGTGTATCGAGGCCTCCTTTATGTATAATACAGGGTGTGTCGAGGCCTCCTTTATACCTAATACAGGGTGTATCGAGGCCTCCTTTTTGTATAATACAGGGTGTATCGAGGCCTCCTTTATGTCTAATAGAGGGTGTATCGAGGCCTCCTTTATGTCTAATACAGGGTGTATCGAGGCCTCCTTTTTGTATAATACAGGGTGTATCGAGGCCTTCTTTATGTATAATACAGGGTGTATCGAGGCCTCCTTTATGTCTAATACAGGGTGTATCGAGGCCTCCTTTATACCTAATACAGGGTGTATCGAGGCCTCCTTTATGTCTAATACAGGGTGTATCGAGGCCTCCTTTATGTCTAATACAGGGTGTATCGAGGCCTCCTTTATGTCTAATACAGGGTGTATCGAGGCCTCCTTTATGTATAATACAGGGTGTGTCGAGGCCTCCTTTATGTCTAATACAGGGTGTGTCGAGGCCTCCTTTATACCTAATACAGGGTGTATCGAGGCCTCCTTTATGTCTAATACAGGGTGTATCGAGGCCTCCTTTATGTATAATACAGGGTGTATCGAGGCCTCCTTTATGTCTAATACAGGGTGTATCGAGGCCTCCTTTATGTATAATACAGGGTGTGTCGAGGCCTCCTTTATGTATAATACAGGGTGTGTCGAGGTCTCCTTTATACCTAATACAGGGTGTATCGAGGCCTTCTTTATGTATAATACAGGGTGTATCGAGGCCTCCTTTATGTATAATACAGGGTGTATCGAGGCCTCCTTTATGTCTAATACAGGGTGTATCGAGGCCTCCTTTATGTCTAATACAGGGTGTATCGAGGCCTCCTTTATGTATAATACAGGGTGTATCGAGGCCTCCTTTATACCTAATACAGGGTGTATCGAGGCCTCCTTTATGTGTAATACAGGGTGTATCGAGGCCTCCTTTATGTATAATACAGGGTGTGTCGAGGCCTCCTTTATGTATAATACAGGGTGTGTCGAGGCCTCCTTTATACCTAATACAGGGTGTATCGAGGCCTTCTTTATGTATAATACAGGGTGTATCGAGGCCTCCTTTATGTATAATACAGGGTGTATCGAGGCCTCCTTTATGTCTAATACAGGGTGTATCGAGGCCTCCTTTATGTATAATACAGGGTGTATCGAGGCCTCCTTTATACCTAATACAGGGTGTATCGAGGCCTCCTTTATGTCTAATACAGGGTGTATCGAGGCCTCCTTTATGTCTAATACAGGGTGTATCGAGGCCTCCTTTATGTCTAATACAGGGTGTATCGAGGCCTCCTTTATGTATAATACAGGGTGTATCGTAGTCTCTCCTCCTTCTAATATTTGGCTGTCCTTGCATTGTCCGCATAAGCTTTGTGAGCTTTAGAGTCCGTCCTTCATACATTACGCAGGATGTGTCTGACCTGTCACCCACCACATGCCCAGATAACATAGTGAAATCTTACAATTACATTTACCGGTGACTACCGGGGGGTGCAGTTTTATTTCTCCTTTTACCATATTATCTTCTGTAGTATTAGGCGATGGGGAAATAATGTGATTGATGGCCCGATATTAGGAGCTGAAGGAGCATTTTTTCTCTTCTTAATTTTGCCTTATATACAAGAAAGAATGTTTCCTAACATTTTTCCTATAAAATCCATTTTATGTTCGGTTTTGTATGTTTTATTGTCAGTCCGTAAAAATGGAGTAACTGATACTCTGACAACGTTGTTGACTGCAGTGACCTGGGAGTCAGAGATGCTTCCAGGGGTCTTCCCCATGCTGTTCCCATGCCACTTCAGCACTGTTTCCATCGATTTGCTCAATTTTTAGGCCCCCTGCAGAGCACCGGAAAAATGCTTGAGTTTCCCATAGACTTACATTGGGCTCGTTAATCGAGTCGAGCTTTTCCGAGCGTCCGACTTGCTCGATTCGAGTACCGAGCACTCAAGCATTTCAGTGCTCAATCATCACTAATTGTGATCTGAGCCTGGGGCACCATTTTGGGGGAAGCAGTTCCCAATGGGTTACACCCTTATTTATGACCATTCTTTTCCTACCCTGGTTCTTATATCCATTATCTTCTGATATAAATTATAACCTGATATCAGATTATTGGAAAACATTGTCCTATTTCCTTCCACAATTCTCTCAGCTCGGAGAGTTGATCATTACGAGGGGCAGATCGGCCATGAATAGTGATTGTCACCTGTTGTCATCTGATCAGAGGTCGAGCTTTATACTCTGTAATATGCTATCAGAACACCAGGAGGCAGTTAAACCTGAGACAGCGAGTCCTGAGCTCAGTCCTGATAGGAAAGTCCTTATTATAAACCCCGGTATGACTTGGCAGAGATGGTGGAAACAGTATTTGGTGGAAATATATTCTTTGTTACTAGTTTAAGAATCAAAATGGTGCTGAAAGTGAAATGTATGAAAGGACAAGATGCCGGAATCCATCATGTATTTCATGCTGTAGAGCGATCTGTGAGTGACCAGTCTCAACTTAGACTCGGAGTTTTTATTCTCTAGAAGTTTCCGGAGTGTGACGAGTCTTAGTACGCTGATTTCTATATCTATCTATACAGGAACTGAACTGGTAAATTAAGGAGCAAATTCCACTGTAGTATCGGCGTCTCTGCCCCCTGATAGGCAGAGACGCCGTCCCTCTTACCGGCCCGGCGTCTTCCAGCTCTCCTGCTGTTGCTCCCTGCCTCTTAAAGGAGCCGCGCGCGCCATCCTAAGGAGTCCCCGGCCAATGGCCGGAGGACCTCTCATATAAAAGGCACCTCCTCCAAAATGGAGGTGCCCGTGCAAGGTTGTAGCTTTGTGTCCTAAACTCTGCTTCAGCCCTCAGGTCCCGCTGCTAGTTTGACTACCAGTCCAGTCTGCCAGCCTGACTACCAGTCTAGTCCGCCAGCCTAACTACCTGTCTCCGCCAGCCTAGTGTACTCTCCAGCCCGACGGTCTGCCTACGATTCCAACCCGTCAGTCTGTCTCTGGGCCTGGCTTGCCTGCCTACCTGGAGAATGTACCAGTTACCTGCTGTGCCTATCAGTCAGCCTACCTGGGGGCTCCTACCAGTTATCTGCCATGCCTATTTGTCAGCCTACCTGGAGGCTCCTACCAGTTACCTGCCGTGCCTACCCGGAGGCTCCTGTCAGTTACCCGTGGGAGTCACCTGCTCTCATACAAGAACAGTCCCAGAGTAGCACCTGGTCCCTCTGCTCGGTCCTTCCCTGGTTCACGGAGTCGATTGAGCCGCCGTGCGACCTTGGTCAGTCCGAGTTGATACCTAGTTACGCCCTTCTCGTCCCTCCTTGCACCGCAGCACAGAGGTTCCACCACCCGGATCCGTAACATTCACAATCCAAGACACCAGCGTCCTTTTCATTTTAGCATTTTCTGAATATTATTTTCTGTACTTTATTCTAGAAGTGGACATTGTGATGCACGACAAATATCGACTGCCGACCATTAAATCTTTTACATTCTCCTTGCCTCAATTTCCTTATAAAGACTGGTCAGTTCATGTAGTCCGTTGATGACCCTTTACAATATGCCAATTCTACGGAGCGATCTCTTGAATGCAGCCTTTAGGTCCTTGTTCCTAAGACTGTAAATCATTGGATTAATTAATGGAGTCACCACCGTGTACATGACAGACACCAGGCGGTCTCCCGAGGAGCTGGAGGTTGGACTTGGCCGAAGATAAGTGGAAATAAGAGTTCCGTAGAAGATGAAGACCACGGTTAGATGGGACGTGCATGTGGAAAAGGCCTTCAGCTTTCCATGGTGGGAGTTAATTCCCATTATTGTGCGGAATATCCGGATATATGGGACAAGGGTCATGCTGAAGGCGCCAGATCCCATTATTATACCCACCAGGAACATCACCAAGATGTTGATAAAAGTATCAGTACAAGAGAGCAGAAATAACTGGGGGAGATCACAGAAGAAGCTGTTAATAACGTTGGGTCCACAGAAGTCCAACATCTTGATGCACAACGTGTGTATTAATGATGTGAGGAAGCCGACAATCCAGGCGGCCGAGACCATCTGAGCACAGATCTTAGGATGCATTATGGGGATGTAATGGAGCGGGTGGCAGATTGCTATGTACCTGTCATAGGACATCACCGCCAACAAATAGAGTTCGATGCATATGAAGGAGAAGAAGAAGAAGAACTGAGTGATGCAATAAGGGACAGCGATGGCTTTAGAGTCCGAGAAGAAATCAGACAGCAATCTGGGGGAAGTGACAGAGGAGTAGAAGACATCCAACCCAGCCAGGTGACTCAGGAACATGTACATGGGAGTGTGAAGGCTTCCATCAACAAAGATCAAGAAGACAATCAGGAGATTCCCAGCCAGAGATATCAGATAGATGAAGAGGAACAGCAAGAACAAGGGGAGCTGGACACCGGGCAGATCCGACAACCCAACAAACACAAACTCTGACACTCTGGTAAAATTTGTTGATCTCATCTCAGACAACTTGGATCTGGAAGCTGCAAGAACAATCATCACAATGCAATCACATGAGAAAGAACGTAATGATCAGGATGGGGATACTAATGCTAAATGGGGAAGATTTAAAGGGATTTTCCAGGAGTCATAAAAACACTGAAAAACAATAACCTCCACTGAAATAATGAAAATTCACTAAGATTTTGTTATTTTTTTACTATGTTCTTGTCCCTGATGTTCCTGGAGTGCAAGGCTTAATGAGTTGTCCAATTATTCGAGCTTTCACTACCGAACTACATTTCTTATATGCGTTCTCTTAGCTTGGTGGCATCCTAATTGTACAGAAGAGTACATTGTGTGCAACATAGACCCCCAGACTTTCCAACTCCTCAGCAAAGTACTATACATCAGCTATGATAGGCCCTCCAATAGACGACCATGGGAATACAAGGGTAAAGGAGAAAAGGAAGACTGACATATTAAACAGGAACTTTTCATTGTGTTCACCAGTGATCTGTTGTGATATCATTCAGGACAGTGATAATTAAAATTCACCACCGAATTTAGGAAATGAATAAGTGGATCTATGTCACAAAATTTTTTTGATAAAGCCCCTGCCAATACAGTGTTCATCCATGGGAACTGAGGGAACTGAGCTCAGAAATTCATGTGTTCATCCACGTGTATTGAGGGAATTGAGCTCAGTAACTGACTGCTGGACCTTATCTTCTTACACTTTGCTACAACAAGTTCTGATCACACAAATACAGATACGAAAAAAGCACCACCGCAGAACTTTTTTCATGTATACAATTTTTTTCTATTTTCTCTATTTTTGATGAAGATTTTTTAATATTTATGTATCAATAAAAATGTTTTTTTAATTGAATTATTTTGATTATGTTTCTTTATATCATGGGATGTTTGGCTCCTGCTTTTTTCGTATCTGTATTTGTAAGGTCTCCATAGGAGTTTCCCCTAATTAATCCTTACTTCTATGGTGCCAGAAATTTTACTAAAAGTTCTGGGAGCATGGCTGATGTTAGAACCCTCCTGTTTGTTTTTTCCATCTTGTGTTTTGTGGTCACGTGACCACCTGCCTTTATATTCCAGCTCCGCCCTTCTGGCTTTGCTGTGTTTGCCTGTTTCTCTAGCCTGGTGCTTTGGTGCCTATCTCTGTCATTCGCTTGGTCCTTCTGGGACCTCTAGTACCTTTTTGTCAGTTGGTCTTTTTGTGTTCTGCAACAACTTCTCTGTTTAGGAGGTGTCTCATTTTTGTGTTCCAGTCCTTAGCTCTTTTAGGGACCCCTTCCCTTATGCTATAGGTCTTCGTTCAGACTAACTGAGGAACTGGTAGCCCCCTACATCGTAGGGATTCAGCTTAGTCTTACTGTAGGGACAGCTTTCCCCTATCTTTCCTTAGTACATGTTGCAGATCATAACAGCTGAACTACAATATTAGAGAGGGGTAAGCATGGATTTATGTGTCGTCCAGTTAGTTTACTGTTAATGGAATGTAAGCATGTACAACTGAAACCAGAAGTTTCCATCCGCTATATATAAAGACACATCTGCAGGTTTTTCTCAATATCTGACATGAAATCAGAATAAACCTTTCCCGTTTTAGGACAATTAGGATTATACCATAATTTTTAATATTTGCCAAATGGCAGAATAATGAGAGAGAGAGAAGGTTTTAAGGCATTTTTATTACTTACTGCAAAGTCAAAAGTTTCCGTACACTAAGATTACTATGCCTTTAACCCCTTCATGACCGGAGCATTTTCCATTTTTGCATTTTCATTTTTTGCTCCTCTTGTTCCCAGAGCTATAGCCTTTTTATTTTTTGGTCAATATGGCCGTGTGAGGGCTTATTTTCTGCGGGACGAGTTGTACTTTTAAACATCATCACTGGTTTTATCATATCATGTGCTGGAAAGCAGGAAATAAATTCCAAGTGCGGTGAAATTGCAAAAAAAAAATTCAATTTAACAGTTGTTTTTTTTTTGTTTGTTTTTTTACCACGTTCACTGAATGATAAAACTGACCTGCCATTCTTATTCTCCAGGTCATTACGAGTTTGTAGATACCAAATATGTATAGGTTACTTTTTATTTAAGTGGTGAAAAAAATTCCAAAGTTTGCTAAAAAAAAAAAAATGACGCCATTTTCCGAGACCCGCAGCATCTCCAATTTTCGGGATCTGGGGCCGGGTGAGGGCTTATTTTTTGTATGCTGGGCTGATGTTTTCATTGATACCATTTTGAGGTAGATCCGATGTTTTGATCGCCCGTTATTGCATTTTATTGCAATATTGCGGCGACCAAAAAAACGTAATTCTGACATTTGAAATTTTTTTCTCGTTACGCAGTTTACCAATCAGATTAATTATTTTTTTATATTGATAGATCGGGCGATTCTGAACGCGGCGATACCAAATATGTGTATGTATTTTTTTTTATTATTATTTTATTTTGAATGGGACGAAAGGGAGGTGATTTAAACTTTTATATTTTTTTAATTTTTTTAGTATTTTTAAAAACATTTTTTTTTACACTTTTTGCATGCTTCTATAGTCTCCATAGGAGACTAGAAGCAGCAACTGTCCGATTGCCTCTGCTACATACAGGGGATCAGCAGATCACCTCTATGTAGCAGGAATGCTCCTGTACTATGAGCGCCGACCTCTAGGTGGCACTCATAGCGATCTTTACATGACAACCACAGGGGTTTGCTGCAGACCCCGGATTGTCATGCCCACACATCGGTGACTCGCGATCACGTGACGGGTTCACCGATGGGCGGGGTAAGTGATGCATTTCCGGCACGGCGCTGTTAAATGCCGTTGTCAGGGATTGACAGCGACATTTAACTAGTTAACAGCCACGGGTGAAACGCGATTCCACCCACGGCTGTTGCGGGCACATGTCAGCTCTATAAATCAGCTGACATGTGCCCAGTTCAGTGCGGACTCAGCGCCGGAGCCCGCGCTGAACAGGGGGTTTCGACGTGGTGTTTACTATTATGTACCACGTCAGAAAGGGGTTGATACAATTCTGGACTGTCCATATGAAGATGTCATGTGTCTTTTTAAATAGTGTATGTAAACTTCTGTTTTCAACTGTATGTGCCATGCAGAAGTAGTGCTGTTGCTTCCAAAGCATCCAGCAACTATTACAAATAACAAAAGCACAGGAGACAGGAAGTGTTGTGCTTCAGAAGCATCCAGCAACTAGAGGGGTTAACACAGTCACAGGCGACAGGGAGTGTTTTAGCAGAACCACAGGGGGATTGTGGGGAAGTTGTTTACTGTCTGGCTGGAGGGAAGAGAAAGGTGATGTGTTCTGCATCTGATAGAAGCGCCCCTGCAAGTGAAAAGGATTCAAGTCAGGAGTGAAGCTAAGCACAGGTCAAGTAGAGTTCCTGAACTAGCAGTGCAGAGTATTGTCAGGCAGAAAGATAAGGACTGGAGAAGTAATATCCTCATAGATGGAGGAGTAGAGAGAAGTAATGTCCTCATAGAAGGAGGAGTAGAGAGAAGAAATGTCCTCATAGATGGAGGAGTAGAGAGAAGTAATGTCCTCATAGATGGAGGAGTAGAGAGAAGTAATGTCCTCATAGATGGAGGAGTAGAGGGAAGTAATGTTATCATAGATGGAGGAGTAGAGAGAAGTAATGTCCTCATAGATGGAGGAGTAGAGAGAAGTAATGTCCTCATAGATGGAGGAGTAGAGAGAAGTAATGTCCTCATAGATGGAGGAGTAGAGAGAAGTAATGTCCTCATAGATGGAGGAGTAGAGAGAAGTAATGTCCTCATAGATGGAGGAGTAGAGAGAAGTAATGTCCTCATAGATGGAGGAGTAGAGAGAAGTAATGTCCTCATAGATGGAGGAGTAGAGAGAAGTAATGTCCTCATAGATGGAGGAGTAGAAAGAAGTAATGTCCTCATAGATGGAGGAGTAGAGAGAAGTAATGTCCTCATAGATGGAGGAGTAGAGAGAAGTAATGTCCTCATAGATGGAGGAGTAGAAAGAAGTAATGTCCTCATAAATGGAGGGGTAGAGGGAAGTAATGTCCTCATAGATGGAGGAGTAGAAAGAAGTAATGTCCTCATAGATGGAGGAGTAAAGAAAAGTAATGTCCTCATAGATGGAGAAGTAGAGAAAAGTAATGTCCTCATAGATGGAGGAGTAGAGAAAAGTATTGTCCTCATAGATGGAGGAGTAGAGAGAAGTAATGTCCTCATAGATGGAGGAGTAGATAAAAGTAATGTCCTCATAGATGGAGGAGTAGAGAGAAGTAATGTCTCCATAGATGGAGGAGTAGAGAGAAGCAATGTCCTCATAGATGGAGGAGTAGAGAGAAGTAATGTCTCCATAGATGGAGCAGTAGAAGGAAGTAATGTCCTCATAGATAGAGGAGTAAAGAGAAGTAATGTCCTCATTGATTGAGGAGTAGAGGGAAGTAATGTCTCCATAGATGGAGGAGTAGAAGGAAGTAATGCCCCATATATGGAGGAGTAGAGGGAAGTAATGTCCTCATAGATGGAGGAGTAGAGAGAAGCAATGTCCTAATAGATTGAGGAGTAGAGGGAAGTCATGTCCTCATTGATGGAGGAGTAGAGAGAAGTAATGTCCTCATAGATGGAGGAGTAGAGAAATGTATTGTCCTCATAGATGGAGGAGTAGAGAAAAGTAATGTCCTCATAGATTGTGGAGTAGTGGGAAGTAATGTCTCCATAGATGGAGGAGTAGAAGGAAGTAATGCCCCATAGATGGAGGAGTAGAGGGAAGTAATGTCCTCATAGATGGAGGAGTAGAGAGAAGTAATGTCCTCATAGATGGAGGAGTAGAGAGAAGTAATGTCCTCATAGATGGAGGAGTAGAGGGAAGTAATGTTATCATAGATGGAGGAGTAAAGAGAAGTAATGTCCTCATAGATGGAGGAGTAGAGAGAAGTAATGTCCTCATAGATGGAGGAGTAGAGAGAAGTAATGTCCTCATAGATGGAGGAGTAGAGAGAAGTAATGTCCTCATAGATGGAGGAGTAGAGAGAAGTAATGTCCTCATAGATAGAGGAGTAGAGAGAAGTAATGTCCTCATAGATGGAGGAGTAGAGAGAAGTAATGTCCTCATAGATGGAGGAGTAGAAAGAAGTAATGTCCTCATAGATGGAGGAGTAGAGAGAAGTAGTGTCCTCATAGACGGAGGAGTAGAGAGAAGTAATGTCCTCATAGATGGAGGAGTAGAAAGAAGTAATGTCCTCATAGATGGAGGAGTAGAGAGAAGCAATGTCCTAATAGATTGAGGCGTAGAGGGAAGTAATGTCCTCATTGATGGAGGAGTAGAGAGAAGTAATGTCCTCATACATGGAGGAGTAGAAAGAAGTAATGTCCTCATAGATGGAGGAGTAGAGAGAAGTAATGTCCTCATAGAAGGAGGAGTAGAGAGAAGAAATGTCCTCATAGATAGAGGAGTAGAGAGAAGTAATGTCCTCATAGATGGAGGAGTAGAGAGAAGTAATGTCCTCATAGATGGAGGAGTAGAGAGAAGTAATGTCCTCATAGATGGAGGAGTAGAGGGAAGTAATGTTATCATAGATGGAGGAGTAAAGAGAAGTAATGTCCTCATAGATGGAGGAGTAGAAAGAAGTAATGTCCTCATAAATGGAGGTGTAGAGGGAAGTAATGTCCTCATAGATGGAGGAGTAGAAAGAAGTAATGTCCTCATAGATGGAGGAGTAAAGAAAAGTAATGTCCTCATAGATGGAGAAGTAGAGAAAAGTAATGTCCTCATAGATGGAGGAGTAGAGAAAAGTATTGTCCTCATAGATGGAGGAGTAGAGAGAAGTAATGTCCTCATAGATGGAGGAGTAGATAAAAGTAATGTCCTCATAGATGGAGGAGTAGAGAGAAGTAATGTCTCCATAGATGGAGGAGTAGAGAGAAGCAATGTCCTCATAGATGGAGGAGTAGAGAGAAGTAATGTCTCCATAGATGGAGCAGTAGAAGGAAGTAATGTCCTCATAGATAGAGGAGTAAACAGAAGTAATGTCCTCATAGATGGAGGAGTAAAGAGAACTAATGTCCTCATTGATTGAGGAGTAGAGGGAAGTAATGTCTCCATAGATGGAGGAGTAGAAGGAAGTAATGCCCCATATATGGAGGAGTAGAGGGAAGTAATGTCCTCATAGATGGAGGAGTAGAGAGAAGCAATGTCCTAATAGATTGAGGAGTAGAGGGAAGTCATGTCCTCATTGATGGAGGAGTAGAGAGAAGTAATGTCCTCATAGATGGAGGAGTAGAAAGAAGTAATGTCCTCATAGATGGAGGAGTAAAGAAAAGTAATGTCCTCATAGATGGAGAAGGAGAGAAAAGTAATGTCCTCATAGATGGAGGAGTAGAGAAATGTATTGTCCTCATAGATGGAGGAGTAGAGAAAAGTAATGTCCTCATAGATTGTGGAGTAGTGGGAAGTAATGTCTCCATAGATGGAGGAGTAGAAGGAAGTAATGCCCCATAGATGGAGGAGTAGAGGGAAGTAATGTCCTCATAGATGGAGGAGTAGAGAGAAGTAATGTCCTCATAGATGGAGGAGTAGAGAGAAGTAATGTCCTCATAGATGGAGGAGTAGAGGGAAGTAATGTTATCATAGATGGAGGAGTAAAGAGAAGTAATGTCCTCATAGATGGAGGAGTAGAGAGAAGTAATGTCCTCATAGATGGAGGAGTAGAGAGAAGTAATGTCCTCATAGATGGAGGAGTAGAGAGAAGTAATGTCCTCATAGATGGAGGAGTAGAGAGAAGTAATGTCCTCATAGATGGAGGAGTAGAGAGAAGTAATGTCCTCATAGATGGAGGAGTAGAGAGAAGTAATGTCCTCATAGATAGAGGAGTAGAGAGAAGTAATGTCCTCATAGATGGAGGAGTAGAGAGAAGTAATGTCCTCATAGATGGAGGAGTAGAAAGAAGTAATGTCCTCATAGATGGAGGAGTAGAGAGAAGTAGTGTCCTCATAGATGGAGGAGTAGAGAGAAGTAATGTCCTCATAGATGGAGGAGTAGAGAGAAGTAATGTCCTCATAGATGGAGGAGTAGAGAGAAGCAATGTCCTAATAGATTGAGGCGTAGAGGGAAGTAATGTCCTCATTGATGGAGGAGTAGAGAGAAGTAATGTCCTCATAGATGGAGGAGTAGAAAGAAGTAATGTCCTCATAGATGGAGGAGTAGAGAGAAGTAATGTCCTCATAGAAGGAGGAGTAGAGAGAAGAAATGTCCTCATAGATAGAGGAGTAGAGAGAAGTAATGTCCTCATAGATGGAGGAGTAGAGAGAAGTAATGTCCTCATAGATGGAGGAGTAGAGAGAAGTAATGTCCTCATAGATGGAGGAGTAGAGGGAAGTAATGTTATCATAGATGGAGGAGTAAAGAGAAGTAATGTCCTCATAGATGGAGGAGTAGAGAGAAGTAATGTCCTCATAGATGGAGGAGTAGAGAGAAGTAATGTCCTCATAGATGGAGGAGTAGAGAGAAGTAATGTCCTCATAGATGGAGGAGTAGAGAGAAGTAATGTCCTCATAGATGGAGGAGTAGAGAGAAGTAATGTCCTCATAGATGGAGGAGTAGAGAGAAGTAATGTCCTCATAGATGGAGGAGTAGAGAGAAGTAATGTCCTCATAGATGGAGGAGTAGAAAGAAGTAATGTCCTCATAGATGGAGGAGTAGAGAGAAGTAATGTCTCCATAGATGGAGCAGTAGAAGGAAGTAATGTCCTCATAGATAGAGGAGTAAACAGAAGTAATGTCCTCATAGATGGAGGAGTAAAGAGAAGTAATGTCCTCATTGATTGAGGAGTAGAGGGAAGTAATGTCTCCATAGATGGAGGAGTAGAAGGAAGTAATGCCCCATATATGGAGGAGTAGAGGGAAGTAATGTCCTCATAGATGGAGGAGTAGAGAGAAGCAATGTCCTAATAGATTGAGGAGTAGAGGGAAGTCATGTCCTCATTGATGGAGGAGTAGAGAGAAGTAATGTCCTCATAGATGGAGGAGTAGAAAGAAGTAATGTCCTCATAGATGGAGGAGTAAAGAAAAGTAATGTCCTCATAGATGGAGAAGGAGAGAAAAGTAATGTCCTCATAGATGGAGGAGTAGAGAAATGTATTGTCCTCATAGATGGAGGAGTAGAGAAAAGTAATGTCCTCATAGATTGTGGAGTAGTGGGAAGTAATGTCTCCATAGATGGAGGAGTAGAAGGAAGTAATGCCCCATAGATGGAGGAGTAGAGGGAAGTAATGTCCTCATAGATGGAGGAGTAGAGAGAAGTAATGTCCTCATAGATGGAGGAGTAGAGAGAAGTAATGTCCTCATAGATGGAGGAGTAGAGGGAAGTAATGTTATCATAGATGGAGGAGTAAAGAGAAGTAATGTCCTCATAGATGGAGGAGTAGAGAGAAGTAATGTCCTCATAGATGGAGGAGTAGAGAGAAGTAATGTCCTCATAGATGGAGGAGTAGAGAGAAGTAATGTCCTCATAGATGGAGGAGTAGAGAGAAGTAATGTCCTCATAGATGGAGGAGTAGAGAGAAGTAATGTCCTCATAGATGGAGGAGTAGAGAGAAGTAATGTCCTCATAGATGGAGGAGTAGAGAGAAGTAATGTCCTCATAGATGGAGGAGTAGAGAGAAGTAGTGTCCTCATAGATGGAGGAGTAGAGAGAAGTAATGTCCTCATAGATGGAGGAGTAGAAAGAAGTAATGTCCTCATAGATGGAGGAGTAGAGAGAAGCAATGTCCTAATAGATTGAGGCGTAGAGGGAAGTAATGTCCTCATTGATGGAGGAGTAGAGAGAAGTAATGTCCTCATAGATGGAGGAGTAGAAAGAAGTAATGTCCTCATAGATGGAGGAGTAGAGAGAAGTAATGTCCTCATAGAAGGAGGAGTAGAGAGAAGAAATGTCCTCATAGATAGAGGAGTAGAGAGAAGTAATGTCCTCATAGATGGAGGAGTAGAGAGAAGTAATGTCCTCATAGATGGAGGAGTAGAGAGAAGTAATGTCCTCATAGATGGAGGAGTAGAGGGAAGTAATGTTATCATAGATGGAGGAGTAAAGAGAAGTAATGTCCTCATAGATGGAGGAGTAGAAAGAAGTAATGTCCTCATAAATGGAGGGGTAGAGGGAAGTAATGTCCTCATAGATGGAGGAGTAGAAAGAAGTAATGTCCTCATAGATGGAGGAGTAAAGAAAAGTAATGTCCTCATAGATGGAGAAGTAGAGAAAAGTAATGTCCTCATAGATGGAGGAGTAGAGAAAAGTATTGTCCTCATAGATGGAGGAGTAGAGAGAAGTAATGTCCTCATAGATGGAGGAGTAGATAAAAGTAATGTCCTCATAGATGGAGGAGTAGAGAGAAGTAATGTCTCCATAGATGGAGGAGTAGAGAGAAGCAATGTCCTCATAGATGGAGGAGTAGAGAGAAGTAATGTCTCCATAGATGGAGCAGTAGAAGGAAGTAATGTCCTCATAGATAGAGGAGTAAACAGAAGTAATGTCCTCATAGATGGAGGAGTAAAGAGAAGTAATGTCCTCATTGATTGAGGAGTAGAGGGAAGTAATGTCTCCATAGATGGAGGAGTAGAAGGAAGTAATGCCCCATATATGGAGGAGTAGAGGGAAGTAATGTCCTCATAGATGGAGGAGTAGAGAGAAGCAATGTCCTAATAGATTGAGGAGTAGAGGGAAGTCATGTCCTCATTGATGGAGGAGTAGAGAGAAGTAATGTCCTCATAGATGGAGGAGTAGAAAGAAGTAATGTCCTCATAGATGGAGGAGTAAAGAAAAGTAATGTCCTCATAGATGGAGAAGGAGAGAAAAGTAATGTCCTCATAGATGGAGGAGTAGAGAAATGTATTGTCCTCATAGATGGAGGAGTAGAGAAAAGTAATGTCCTCATAGATTGTGGAGTAGTGGGAAGTAATGTCTCCATAGATGGAGGAGTAGAAGGAAGTAATGCCCCATAGATGGAGGAGTAGAGGGAAGTAATGTCCTCATAGATGGAGGAGTAGAGAGAAGTAATGTCCTCATAGATGGAGGAGTAGAGAGAAGTAATTTCCTCATAGATGGAGGAGTAGAGGGAAGTAATGTTATCATAGATGGAGGAGTAAAGAGAAGTAATGTCCTCATAGATGGAGGAGTAGAGAGAAGTAATGTCCTCATAGATGGAGGAGTAGAGAGAAGTAATGTCCTCATAGATGGAGGAGTAGAGAGAAGTAATGTCCTCATAGATGGAGGAGTAGAGAGAAGTAATGTCCTCATAGATGGAGGAGTAGAGAGAAGTAATGTCCTCATAGATAGAGGAGTAGAGAGAAGTAATGTCCTCATAGATGGAGGAGTAGAGAGAAGTAATGTCCTCATAGATGGAGGAGTAGAAAGAAGTAATGTCCTCATAGATGGAGGAGTAGAGAGAAGTAGTGTCCTCATAGATGGAGGAGTAGAGAGAAGTAATGTCCTCATAGATGGAGGAGTAGAAAGAAGTAATGTCCTCATAGATGGAGGAGTAGAGAGAAGCAATGTCCTAATAGATTGAGGCGTAGAGGGAAGTAATGTCCTCATTGATGGAGGAGTAGAGAGAAGTAATGTCCTCATAGATGGAGGAGTAGAAAGAAGTAATGTCCTCATAGATGGAGGAGTAGAGAGAAGTAATGTCCTCATAGAAGGAGGAGTAGAGAGAAGAAATGTCCTCATAGATAGAGGAGTAGAGAGAAGTAATGTCCTCATAGATGGAGGAGTAGAGAGAAGTAATGTCCTCATAGATGGAGGAGTAGAGAGAAGTAATGTCCTCATAGATGGAGGAGTAGAGGGAAGTAATGTTATCATAGATGGAGGAGTAAAGAGAAGTAATGTCCTCATAGATGGAGGAGTAGAGAGAAGTAATGTCCTCATAGATGGAGGAGTAGAGAGAAGTAATGTCCTCATAGATGGAGGAGTAGAGAGAAGTAATGTCCTCATAGATGGAGGAGTAGAGAGAAGTAATGTCCTCATAGATGGAGGAGTAGAGAGAAGTAATGTCCTCATAGATAGAGGAGTAGAGAGAAGTAATGTCCTCATAGATGGAGGAGTAGAGAGAAGTAATGTCCTCATAGATGGAGGAGTAGAAAGAAGTAATGTCCTCATAGATGGAGGAGTAGAGAGAAGTAGTGTCCTCATAGATGGAGGAGTAGAGAGAAGTAATGTCCTCATAGATGGAGGAGTAGAAAGAAGTAATGTCCTCATAGATGGAGGAGTAGAGAGAAGCAATGTCCTAATAGATTGAGGCGTAGAGGGAAGTAATGTCCTCATTGATGGAGGAGTAGAGAGAAGTAATGTCCTCATAGATGGAGGAGTAGAAAGAAGTAATGTCCTCATAGATGGAGGAGTAGAGAGAAGTAATGTCCTCATAGAAGGAGGAGTAGAGAGAAGAAATGTCCTCATAGATAGAGGAGTAGAGAGAAGTAATGTCCTCATAGATGGAGGAGTAGAGAGAAGTAATGTCCTCATAGATGGAGGAGTAGAGAGAAGTAATGTTATCATAGATGGAGGAGTAAAGAGAAGTAATGTCCTCATAGATGGAGGAGTAGAGAGAAGTAATGTCCTCATAGATGGAGGAGTAGAGAGAAGTAATGTCCTCATAGATGGAGGAGTAGAGAGAAGTAATGTCCTCATAGATGGAGGAGTAGAGAGAAGTAATGTCCTCATAGATGGAGGAGTAGAGAGAAGTAATGTCCTCATAGATAGAGGAGTAGAGAGAAGTAATGTCCTCATAGATGGAGGAGTAGAGAGAAGTAATGTCCTCATAGATGGAGGAGTAGAAAGAAGTAATGTCCTCATAGATGGAGGAGTAGAGAGAAGTAGTGTCCTCATAGATGGAGGAGTAGAGAGAAGTAATGTCCTCATAGATGGAGGAGTAGAAAGAAGTAATGTCCTCATAGATGGAGGAGTAGAAAGAAGTAATGTCCTCATAGATGGAGGAGTAGAGAGAAGCAATGTCCTAATAGATTGAGGCGTAGAGGGAAGTAATGTCCTCATTGATGGAGGAGTAGAGAGAAGTAATGTCCTCATAGATGGAGGAGTAGAAAGAAGTAATGTCCTCATAGATGGAGGAGTAAAGAAAAGTAATGTCCTCATAGATGGAGAAGTAGAGAAAAGTAATGTCCTCTCATAGATGGAGGAGTAGAGGGAAGTAATGTTATCATAGATGGAGGAGTAAAGAGAAGTAATGTCCTCATAGATGGAGGAGTAGAGAAAAGTAATGTCCTCATAGATGGAGGAGTAGATAAAAGTAATGTCCTCATAGATGGAGGAGTAGAGAGAAGTAATGTCTCCATAGATGGAGGAGTAGAGAGAAGTAATGTCCTCATAGATGGAGGAGTAGAGAGAAGTAATGTCTCCATAGATGGAGCAGTAGAAGGAAGTAATGTCCTCATAGATAGAGGAGTAAACAGAAGTAATGTCCTCATAGATGGAGGAGTAAAGAGAAGTAATGTCCTCATTGATTGAGGAGTAGAGGGAAGTAATGTTTCCATAGATGGAGGAGTAGAAGGAAGTAATGTCCTCATAGATGGAGGAGTAGAGAGAAGCAATGTCCTAATAGATTGAGGAGTAGAGGGAAGTAATGTCCTCATTGATGGAGGAGTAGAGAGAAGTAATGTCCTCATAGATGGAGGAGTAGAAAGAAGTAATGTCCTCATAGATGGAGGAGTAAAGAAAAGTAATGTCCTCATAGATGGAGAAGGAGAGAAAAGTAATGTCCTCATAGATGGAGGAGTAGAGAAATGTATTGTCCTCATAGATGGAGGAGTAGAGAAAAGTAATGTCCTCATAGATTGTGGAGTAGTGGGAAGTAATGTCTCCATAGATGGAGGAGTAGAAGGAAGTAATGCCCCATAGATGGAGGAGTAGAGGGAAGTAATGTCCTCATAGATGGAGGAGTAGAGAGAAGTAAAGTCCTCATAGATGGAGGAGTAGAGGGAAGTAATGTCCTCATAGATGGAGGAGTAGAGAGAAGTAACGTCTCCATAGATAGAGGAGTGGAGGGAAGTAATTTATATCTGTATCTCACAGAAGGCAAGGGAACAGAATTCAGGTCAGGAGGGAAGCTAAGCAAAGGTCAGTTAGACTCCCTGAGCTAACAGTGTGGAGTATTATCGGGCAGAAAGATAAGAACTGGAAGGAATCGTGTCATTATCATAGGGATCTTCTTCCTCATGAAACCTTCCCCTCTCCATCTCCATGCAGGATAAAGAATGCTGTGTAATATTGAGTCCTTCTGAAGGAAAAGCCTGTGATTTTGTATGCATAGAAGTGTGCTGCTAAGAGATATAATTCATGCTGAATTATGCTACTGAAGAGACTGACGTTACTGTGCCTGCTTTATTAGACTGTACTGTAATGAATATTGTTGCTGTAACATCCCTGAATTGCACTGGCCGTGCTTCAGATTAAATTCCACTGTTAAACTGTTGAAAAAGACTCTTGTCAGATGTGTCTGGTCAGCAGTTGAATCTATTGTGTGCCTGAGAGAAGCTGCAGCCTATGGTCGCCCTGAGTAACGGTTCCCCCTGGATTCCAACGAATTCATTAAACCCGTCTCGCCCCTCTCTGAACCTAGCAGGGTGCGTGTAACATTGGTGGCCCGTACGTGGAGCCCTGAGTAGGAATTAGCTTGTAGAGGGAAATGAGGAAAAGTGTCTGGAAAAACAGCATTACAGCACATCAACTCAACTCTGCTACACCATTTAAAGGGGACCAGCCCTAAACAAAACTCACTAGCAGCAATGGATGTGGAAATACAAATGGACAGAATTAGTGAGTTGCTTCTTCAGTTAACCTGTGAAGAATTGAGAACAGTAGCAGAACATATAAAGATGTCAGAAGAACAGATTTCTACAGCACACAACCGCAGGCAACTGTTAACTGCCATTAATGCAAAAATGGATCAGCTGGGGGAGAAAGAAGCTGAAGACGTCATGGGGACATTCCTCCAGGAGCTAACAGTTTCTAACCAGGTTGAAGTTGGAGGATGGAGGGGCGACACCAATTACCAAAAGCGGGAATCTCCGTCCACAGACTGAACTACAGGAATCGAAAGAACAATTCAAAGCCCTAACAACAGCCCTGCAGGAATCAACCAAAACCTCTGAACGGGTGACAGACTCTGATAGAACCTTTAACCTGCTCGGGTTAGATAAATCAGGAAGACAGTCCCCTCTAGCACCACAAATCACCATAAGGAAAGAATTCAAGATCCTGGGACAGATTGGAGAGTGTGAACAGAAAGAGAAACTGTCTTAAATGAACTTGTTGCACCAGATCGATGCAGGCTTACAGAAAGGCTACCAGCCAGATGAGATTGTTGAGGGGGTGGTGAAAGCGATCAGCCCAGGACTGTAACTCCGTCATATGCTAGAAATGAAGAGTCAATTGACCTTGCAACAGCTGAAGATGATTTTAAAAGGGCACTATAAAGAAGAGAGTACTTCAGAATTGTTCGGCCGACTCATTAGCCTCTCACATAAAAATAATGAATCACCCCTAATTTTCTTGCTCAGAGCAATTGAACTGAAGGATAGACTGTTGTTTGCATCCAGAGATGTAGAAGCGGAGGAGAAGTTTGATGCTGGACTAGTCCAGAAGAAGTTCTTGAGATCATTGGGAACGGGGTTAATCAGCAAAGACATCTGACGCGCCCCCTGGGCCTGTGCTGCTGCTGCTGTGCAGGGGGAATACCAGGAGCCGGATCTGATAGGGGTAGTAGTCCTCGTGGCGGTAACCCGGTCCGTGCCCAGGGTGTCAAACCAAGTGGCAGAACTTAGAATAAGATGTTATAGAGTTCGACTATGCCACCCGTTGAATGCGGTTATGAAACCGCCGCTGCAGGGCAGACCGCTGAGGCCGGTGGTACGGTTGTGCAGCGTGGATAGTATAACCCCCAACGGGAGGGGTATGGCCTCAGGGCAGCGGACGTGGATGATGGGGATAGCAGAATTGCACGCGGGCACCAGGAACCACTCAGAGACGGTGCGGTGTAATTCAGGGTCTTTACTGGTGGCAAAGGTAGACCCTCCGGGAGTACTGGCTAGCGATCGGGGCCTGGTCAGTCTGTGAGCAGATAGGATCTCCCCTGGCCAGGCGGAGTTGTAGGCCTCCCCAACTTTTGTACTCTTCCTGGCTACCTTGCTAGAAGCGGGTAGAAGTAGCCCACGTCCCTGAGTGTACCGTGTGGTGCTCACCCGTATGGCCGGTGACTCGGGGCCTTCTGGTAGCCTCCGCTCCACGCCGGCGGTGCTGGTCCCTTGCGTGTGACCGTGCCTTCGGGTTTCTTGGCCAGAGGACCTGAAATACCCTGCCAGTCGGTTTCTGCTGCTGAGTATGGATCAGTCCCCACAGCCTCGGACTCCGTGTCCGGTGAGATCTCTTCAGTCAGGATGAGCTCTACAGCTTCCAGTCCCTGACCCATTCTATCACTGCTCCCACAGAGCTCCTGATCTTGCTCTCCCTGTATCTGCTCCACTCCAGACCAGACTGTGTCTCTGTCTGGGACTCCTCTTCTTTTTTCTAACCCTGCCTCAGCCCCCAGTTTTTATAGGGGAAGTTCTTCCCTTCCCAGGACTGGGCAGGAGGTGTGGCATGCTTAGGGTATCTGACCAGGAGACCTCCCACCTGCTCCCAGACGTAATATTGCTATTACTGTGGAAACCAGACCCCTGGGGTTCCACATTCCCCCCTAGTAAAATTTAGTACTCCGGGACTAAACATATTTTTGAAAACATAACAGGGTATAAACAGGAACAATACAATAAGGAAAAACACGTTAGGGTGGTCACGGCGTGTCCGCAACCGGGTGCAGTTTTTGAAGCAATAAGGGTGTCCATTTCACCAAGGAACAGGGAGCCGTAACCAGGTAGGGGTCTGTCCTACCCCGAGTCTTTAGCAGTCTTAGTCCATTCCTGGGTTACGCTCTAAACATATATACAAAGAATTCCGGTTAATCCACAAAAGACACCTATAAAATAACTGGAAAAACATAATTATTTACAAGCAACAGTAAACAGGTAAATACCAATAAAACAGTCTGAACACTTTAGATCCTCCAACGTACTGGCAACTGGCCTTTAGTGGCCCTAGTAGACCTACGGAGCTTACTGACCGGTCCTAAGCTACAGGATGTAGGAGCTGTCAAAGGTAAGCTGGGCAGCTGTCTACGGGTTCTTTGGCTCACTAGGGGCACGGCAGGCTCACTATAAGCAGAGGGTCGATTCTCCTGGTCTGCTTGTGTGGGGTCTTCTGCCTCCTGGACCGGCTGCTCTTCCAGCTCTACCTGTTTTTCCGTAGGCACTTGGGATGCTGGCTGGAGGAAGGTGAGGACGGGTACCACAACAGCGCCATTTACTTGTGTCCAAAACCGAGGGAAGTCTCCGAGTACAGTACTGACCATTTCTTCCCTTTCCTCTGCGGGTCGAGGGTTTTCTTGATCTTCTTCAGGGTTTCGTAGCTGCTCGGGACACTTCTTCAGGTGATCTCGGGAGACAATGGCTGTGGTTTCTCCTCCATCCTTACTGATTGTGCAGATTTTTGGGTTTTCATGGCTTGATGGCAGTACGGTGTACGGGTCCTTCTCCCACTGGTCGTCCAACTTGTGGAGCCGTCTCTTCCTTTTCAAGACCTGCTCTCCAGGTACCAGGGGAACAGCGGGAGCATACTGGTTGTAAGTCTTCTCCTGTCTTTCTCTTGCTTGACAGAGACTTCGCTCAACGCTCTCCTGTACTTTCCGGTACTGCTGCTGCCTCTCTGTGTCCCAGTCTGCTTCTGGTGAAGTGTCCTCGGGTGTCAGGACTCCCATATCTAGATCAACAGGCAGCTTACCAGGTCTTGCTCTCATTAGGTAAGCCGGGGTACAGTTGGTAGAACCTACAGGGATGTGGTTGTATAGGTCCACCAGATCAGGCAGTTTCTCAGGCCACAGACTGCGTTCTTCCAGGGGCAACGTTTTCAGAAGGTCTATCACCACCTGGTTCATCTTCTCGCAGAGTCCATTGGTTTGCGGATGATAGGGTGCTGTTCTTATCTTCCGGCAGCCATACAGAGTGCAGAACTCCTGGAAGACTTCCGCTTCAAAGGCAGGTCCCTGGTCCGTCAGCACCTGCTCTGGGTATCCGTGTGGACGGCAGAAGTGCTGCTGGAAGGCTCTAGCTGCTGTTTGAGCCATTAAGTCCTTGACGGGGACTACAACCAAGAACCGGGAGTAGTGATCCACGATGGTTAACGCATAGACGTAGCCACTTCTGCTGGGGGTCAGTTTTACATGATCCAAGGCTACCAGTTCCAACGGCTGCCTGGTGACGATGGACGGCAGGGGAGTCTTCTGACTGGCACGGTCCTTCCTTCTTAGGTTGCATGGGCCACAGTCTCTGCACCACCTCTCGATGGTTCCTCTCATGCCTACCCAGTGGAACCGCCCGCGCAGCAGGAACTCCAGCTTCTTCCATCCGAAGTGCCCAGCTCCTTCGTGGTATGCCTCCAGTACCATAGCCGCGTCTCTTCTTGGCACCACTACTTGCCAGATCAGTTCATGCGTCCGGGAGTTAACCATTCTTCGGCACAACTTCCCCTTGTAAAGGAACAGTCGACTCTTCTCAGCCCACAGTTGCTTGGTTTCCGCCGGAGCGTCTGGGTCAAGGCGAGCATCTGGCTGAGTCAGCATCTCCTTCACCAGTCGGACGGCGGGGTCACTGTCTTGCGTTTCCGCCCAGTTGTAATGAGGTAAGGGGTTGAACGTAGCGGATTGCTTACCCCTTACACGGTGGGAATACTGGGTAGTCCCATGACGGTGGAACGCGGGGAGTTCAACTTCTTCCAGTTCCTCTGGATCTTCCCCTACGTCCGGTAGGTTCGGCATTCTGGACAAGGCATCCTCGTTGGTATTGGAGCGTCCTGCCCGGTATTTGATTGTGAACTCATAGTTGGACAGGCGGGCCATCCATCTCTGCTCCAGGGCACCGAGTCTTGCAGTGTCCAGATGTGTCAACGGGTTGTTATCCGTGTACACGGTGAACCGGGAAGAGGCGAGGTAGTGCCTAAAGCGTTCGGTGACTGCCCACACCACTGCCAGGAACTCTAGCTTGAATGAGCTGTAATTCTCAGGGTTTCTTTCGGTGGGTCGCAGTTTTCGGCTGGCGTAAGCAATTACCCGTTCTCTTCCCTGCTGGATCTGGGACAGTACGGCTCCTAGCCCGATGTTACTTGCGTCGGTGTAGAGGATAAAGGGCTGGCTGTAATCAGGGTACGCCAGGATTTCATCCCCCGTGAGGGCCATCTTCAGCTGGCGGAAGGACTCTTCCTCCAGCTTCTCCCATCTGAAGGGCGGCTTCTGGTTCTTGGCCTTCCTGGACTGGCCTATCAGGAGGTCCTGCATAGGAGCTGCCTTTTTGGTGAAACCGGGAATGAACCTTCGGTAGTAGCCTACCAACCCGAGGAACTGCCGCACTTCCTTTACGCTGGAGGGTCTTGGCCATTCCTTAATCGCGGTGATCTTATCAGGGTCGGGAGCCATTCCGTCAGCACTCACCACGTGTCCCAGGTACTGCACTTTTGGTTTTAGCAGGTGATACTTCGACGGTTTCACCTTCAGACCGTAGTTTGCCAGGGCTTCAAACACTTCCGCCAGGTGTTTCAGGTGGTCCTCGTAGGTTTTGGAATAAACTATAACATCATCCAGGTACAGCAGGACCGTCTCAAAGTTCCGGTGTCCCAGACAGCATTCCATCAATCGTTGGAAAGTTCCTGGTGCGTTGCAGAGTCCGAACTGCATGCAGGTAAACTCGCTAAGTCCCATCGGGGTGGTGAATGCGGTCTTCTCCCGGTCCGCCTCTGCTACAGGAACCTGCCAGTACCCGCTAGTGAGATCCAAAGTGGAGAAGAAGTTAGCAGATTTTAAAGCAGCCAAAGACTCCTCTATCCTTGGTAAGGGGTACGCATCTTTGTGTGTGATACGGTTGATTTTCCGGTAATCTACACACATTCTCATGGTGTTGTCTTTCTTTTTAACCAAGACTAGTGGAGCTGCCCAGGGGCTACAGCTATCCCTGATTACCCCAGCCTCCTTCATGTCTCTAAGCATCCCCTTAGCGTGCTGGTAGTGTGCAGGGGGTACGGGTCGGTATCTCTCCTTTATGGGAGGATGGTCTCCCGTGGGGATGTGGTGTTCTACCCCCTTTACTCGCCCGAAGTCTAACGGGTGTTTACTAAACACTCTCTCGTACTCTTGAACCACCCGATAGACTCCCTGTTTCTGGTGTGAGGGAGTGGAGTCAGTACCCAAATGTAGTTGCTGACACCAGTCCTCCATTTGTTGCTTAGAGCCGTTACCTTCCTCTGGATGAGATGGAGGCAAGGGTTCCACGGACTGTACAGAATTTTGGTTGATGGTATACAATTTGGCTAGCGTAGCATACCGGGGCAGGTACACTTCCCTCTTCCCGATATTTATTATGCGAACGGGCACCCTCCCATGGCGTACATCAACCACCCCCCGTGCCGTCAAAATGGTGGGCCTACTGTCTGAGTAGACTGGTTCTACCATTGCCTGGTAATCTCTACCTCTCAGACCAATAGCTGCCCGGCACCAAATCATCATTTCACTTTTTGGGGGCATGGCAATAGGGAACGGGTCACACATTCTCACGCTACCTATCTCACCGCCGGAGAGTTCCACCTGTTGCCGTCGCATCAGTGCCCGGATCTCTTTTTGGAGCACTCGCTGCTGGCCGGAGCTGGCGTTCTTGGCAACCTGCTGTAAAATGAGAATCACCTCTGCAAGACAATTTTCAATCACATTAGTTCCTAGAGTTATCTTTGGGTGACTCTCGCGCTTGTCAATGTCCACAATGATCAGTCCCTGTGCTGCCAGTTCGACTCTACCGATTTTAATGGTCACCTCTTTAAATCCGATCTGTGGCACGGGCTGACCATTGCTGGCGATGATACTCAAGTCGTCGTCAGGGTAGCGGGTTATATCCGAGTCATTCCAGTACTGCTTGAAGAGCACGTACGGGATGGTGGTGACCTGTGACCCGGTGTCCAGTAGGGCACTCATAGGAATGCCATCCAGTACCACAGGCAAGACTGGACGTCCTCCCACATATTTGTCACGCCAGTTCGATGGGCCTGGTGATCTTTTTCCTGGGGGTTGGCCCTCTACCCCAGGTTGTGCCAGTTTAAAGGACAGTACCTTGCCATATGTCCGGGTTGATTGCAGCGGCGGCAGATGGGTTGTCCGTCCTCGTTGTATCGGTCGCTGGGTCTTCCTCTGGCCGGTGGGGTCCTCCTTGGTCGTCGCCACGGGATATCCTCCGGTCCGGATGCCAGCTGAATCTTCCCTGGAGTAGAAACCTGTAAAGACTGCACAGTTCGGGTTAGCGCAGCAACGCTTTTAGTTAGCTCTTGGACCTGATGGTGCAGGTCTGTATCCGGGTCATTGTTTAAAGCCTGCGCATCAGCTCCCACAGGCCCTGCCGACAAGGTGGTAAGTGGTAGTAGGGCGTCTGTGGGTCACAGCGCCACCTGGTGCCGGTTCTCGGAGCACCCGGATGGCTCTGTCCTTGAACTGTGCAAAGTCCAGATGAGGGTCCTGTAAGGCCATTGCCCGCAACTGGGTTCGGTGGGCATTTCAATGTAGACCCTCTATAAATTGTTCAGTCAACAACTTGTCTTCGTTTCCCACGCCGTCAGGGTCGGCCTGCTTAATGGCTCTCAGGGCCTCTTGTAAGTTTAGTGCATAGTCCCTTATATTCTCATGTGCTCGCTGCTTGCACCCGTAGAATCTAAGCTTGATCTCGGCTGAGGTACGGGTATCAAAGGTGTCCTTCAGCCGGGTTAGTATCTCTGCGACAGTCCTCCTCCTCCCAAGTGGCCAGGACTTTACCTCCCTTTGGGCTGCCCCTGTTAATTGAGCCACCAGGATGCTCACTTTTTGCTCTTCTGTGAGGGGGTACACCTGGAAGAGGCTATCCAGCTTTTCTCTGAAGTCAGTTAGGGTATGTGACTCCCCTGAGTACTGGGGTAGCCAGGCTGCCCCCGGGATATAGGGCATGGTGAAAGGCATGACTTCAGCAGCGGTGGCGCTGGCGGTGGCTGTGGCAGTGAAGCTCTCCTCCGTATCCGACATCCTCCTCCCCCCTAGTGGACCGTGGCCTACCTTGCGATGATCCTCTTCCGTAGGCCGCGGCTCCGCAGTGGATCGTCAGGGTCGAGGACCTTCCGTCGCGCTCCTGTGACGTCGGCGTCTGCTGGGCTCCTTCCAGGACCTTACGCAACGTCCGGACGTGAGGCGGAGCTTCAGTTCTCGCGCGCTTTCGGAGTCCACGCCCCTCTTCTTCCCGCGCGGCGTCCTCAAGATGGCGTCCAATGGCGGGAACACTCCACGGATGGCGGGAAGAAGGCAGAAGATGGTGTCGGATGGCGGGAAAACTCCACGGATGGCGGGAAGAAGGCAGAAGATGGCGTCGGATGGCGGGAATCTTCACCACAGGTAAGTTTAACAGTCTTTTTCAGGCACGCAGTACCCGGTGGTTGCGGGCACGAAATCCTGCCGACTACGCCAAAGTTGACGCACCCCCTGGGCCTGTGCTGCTGCTGCTGTGCAGGGGGAATACCCGGAGCCGGATCTGATAGGGGTAGTAGTCCTCGTGGCGGTGACCCGGTTCGTGCCCAGGGTGTCAAACCAAGTGGCAGAACTTAGAATAATATGTTATAGAGTTCGACTACGCCACCCGTTGAATGCGGTTATGAAACCGCCGCTGCAGGGCAGACCGCTGAGGCCGGTGGTACGGTTGTGCAGCGTGGATAGTATAACCCCCAACGGGAGGGGTATGGCCTCAGGGCAGCGGACGTGGATGATGGGGATAGCAGAATTGCACGCGGGCACCAGGAACCACTCAGAGATGGTGCGGTGTAATTCAGGGTCTTTACTGGTGGCAAAGGTAGACCCTCCCGGAGTACTGGCTAGCGATCGGGGCCTGGTCAGTCTGTGAGCAGATGGGATCTCCCCTGGCCAGGCGGAGTTGTAGGCCTCCCCAACTATTGTACTCTTCCTGGCTACCTTGCTAGAAGCGGGTAGAAGTAGCCCACGTCCCTGAGTGTACCGTGTGGTGCTCACCCGTATGGCCGGTGACTCGGGGCCTTCTGGTAGCCTCCGCTCCACGCCGGCGGTGCTGGTCCCTTGCGTGTGACCGTGCCTTCGGGTTTCTTGGCCAGAGGACCTGAAATACCCTGCCGGTCGGTTTCTGCTGCTGGGTATGGATCAGTCCCCACAGCCTCGGACTCCGTGTCCGGTGAGATCTCTTCAGTCAGGATGAGCTCTACAGCTTCCAGTCCCTGACCCCTTCTATCACTGCTCCCACAGAGCTCCTGATCTTGCTCTCCCTGTATCTGCTCCACTCCAGACCAGACTGTGTCTCTGTCTGGGACTCCTCTTCTTTTTTCTAACCCTGCCTCAGCCCCCAGTTTTTATAGGGGAAGTTCTTCCCCTCCCAGGACTGGGCAGGAGGTGTGGCATGCTTAGGATTCCTGACCAGGAGACCTCCCACCTGCTCACAGACGTAATATTGCTATTACTGTGGTAACCAGACCCCTGGGGTTCCACACATCAAGTTGCAGCTGAAACAGTACCTAGAAGATCCTGGCATTCTGGATGAAGTCCTAATTAAAAAAATGAATGAGGCCGCTAGTTTGGAGTCAGAGAGTGAACAGAAGTTAAAGAAAGTCTCTGCTCCTAAAATCACCAAAACAAGTCAGCTGAAGTTGGAGACCCCCAGTGGCCAGTCTGAATCGGTGAAAGGTGCTTTATACAGTGCCAACTAGATGGGTAAAAGCACTGTGGGATGCAGGAGCCCAAGCGAGCCTTTTAAATGAAGAATGGAGAAGGTGCTACCTTCCACATACTTGCCTTCGTTCCCTAAAAGAACTCTTAGGACCAGTGGGACTCCACGGCAAATCTGTCAACCAGACTGAAATCCCTTTCATAGGCTGGGTGGAAGTGACTTTCCAACTCAGGGCTACGAAGAACAGCAACACCATTGAGCTTTTGGTATCTTTTCTCGTGACCAGTGATCAGAAAGTGGCAGAGGTTCCTATCCTGGGTTATAATGTAATCAGTGAGGTCATCACAAAACACAAGGCAGGGATGCTGGTGGTGGATGCAATTGCCACATCACTTGCCATACCCAACGCCGTGGCAGAAAATGTGATTCATAGAGTAAAGAAAGCACAAAATACAATGGACCTAAAAGAAGTCAAGGTAGGCTGGAGCCCAACCATCATCCCTGCAAACCAAATGATGGAGGTGAGGTGTGGAGTCCAGGTAGAACTGGGAAGAAAACTCCAGAAAAGACTGTTCGTGCCAAAAGACTCCGCAGAAGTTCCGGAAGGCCTAGTTCAAGGTGAGACTGTGCTTACGATTCATACTGGTGGGTTTGCTCGAGTGACAGTACCAGTGATGAATACTACGAAAAATGACATTAGACTGGATTAAAACGATATATGCAGCCAGTGTGAGACCCGCCCAGGTCTCTACCGTGAATTCAGTCTCCCCACCAAGGAACAGGAATTGCCCAGTGGAGGAAATTGCACGACCCACCTCAAGGTTCTGGGATCCCCCAGTATCCCTGTAACACTTGTGTGCTGAAGATATAGCGCTAGCAAACCATATGCTGAGAGAAGAGTGTCATGCATTCTCTAAAGATGACTCTGATATAGGCTGTATCCCATCGTTGCAATTGAAAATCAATTTGAAAGACACGACCCCAGTAACTTGAAGTTACATGTCTGTGCCGAAACCATTACACCGTGAAGTGAAAGAGTATTTACAAGATCTGATCAACAGAGGTTGGGTCCAAAAATCGAAGTCATCTTATTCCTCTCCTATTGTTTGTGTTAGGAAGAAGGACGGTACTTTGAGACTCTGCTGTGATTACTGGGAAGTAAACCGAAAGTCAGTACCTGATCGGCAGCTGATACCAAAGATTCAAGATATGCTGGATAGCCTATCAGGGAGTACCTGGTTCTCTGTCCTCGATCAGGGTAAGGCATACCACCAAGGGTTTGTCGAAGAGTCCAGTAGACCCTTGACAGCATTCATCACACCATGGGGGTAATATGAGTGGAGCCGCATACTGTTTGGGCTCAGTTCAGCTCCACAGAATTTCAGAGGAGCATGGAGACCTGTTTGGAAGGATTGAGGAAAGATATCTGCCAGCCGTACTTGGATGATAATGTGGTACACAGCAAAACCTTCCAGGATCATGTTGAACACGTGAGGACCGTATTACAGCGGTATCAACAACACGGAGTTAAGTTGACCCTAAAGAAGTGTGAACTGTTCAAAAGACAAGTCCGATTTCTAGGGAAAATTGTGTCTGGAGAAGGATATACCATGGACCCAGCAGAAATCGCTCCGGTACTGGCTTTAAAAGACAAGCATCACTTTACTGTCGGGGAGTTGAGACAGATATTAGGATTCCTCTCCTACTATCGTACTTACGTTCGGAACTTCTCCAGGATTGCCGCCCCACTATACCTCCTTTTGGGGGGGGTGACAGAGTCAACAACACCCACAGAGAAAAAGAAGAACGCAGGTAGGACCAGGCTTAAAAGAAACAACGCCGTTTTGTCCCAACAGCCCATTCTCTGGACAGCAGACCACCAGGAGGTACTGGAAGAACTAGTATACTACCTACCTGGTAAAACCACCCATCTAGGGATATCCTGATTTCAACTTACCATTTGTTCTTCATTGTGATGCTTCTCAAATTGGACTGGGAGCTGCCCTGTATAAGCATCAAGATGGAAAATTGAGAGTCATTGGTTACGGTTCTAGAACGTTGACAGACGCCGAGAAGAATTACCATCTACATTCCGGAAAATTGGAGTTCCTGGCATTGAAATGGACTGTTTGTGAACGATTTAGAGATTATCTCTACTACAGCAAAGAATTTGAGGTATACACTGACAACAACCCTTTCACCTATGTCCTTACTACAGCTAAACTGAATGCAACTGGTCAGAGATGGGTCGCTGAACTAGCTGACTTCAATTTCAGCATCAAGTACAGACCAGGAAAATGCAATGCAGATGCTGACGGATTGTCAAGAATGCCACTAGAGCCTGAGGAGATTATGCATGAATTCTCGGAGGAAGTCAGTCTGGAAGCAATTGAGAGCACTACCCAAGCAGTGCAAGCTTATCAAGAGGAAGACACACCATTGTGGTGTCCGTTGACGGTGGAAACCACCATAAAAGCGAGAGAACAAGATCACTCCCGGTCTATTCAACAAGTACTAAAAGGGAAAATCCATAGAGCGCAACGGGAAGATCAGATAATTGGTAGAATACTACTTTATGTGGACCAAAATTGGTTTCCAAGTAAACGGGAGAGAGATCATGAGTCACCAGCAGTATCTGTTTTAGTTAAAGAATGGACAAAGATCTATCTCAGTGAAGGCGGTATAATGTATCGTAAAGGAGGACAAAACCGGCAGTTGGTACTACCCAGAGGATTCCAGAGGTTTGCCTTCAAAGAATTCCATGAAAACATGGGACACCTGGGAGTGGAAGGAACAACCAACTTGATCTGTGAACGTTTCTTCTGGCTGTATATGCAGGGAGATATTGAGAGGTACGTGACCAGAGAATGTGGGTGGTGTTTGAAAGATAAACGTCCCAACACATCAACCCGGGCACGTATGGGCAACATCCAAACTATGTATCCATTTGAGATGGTCTCAATAGACTTTCTACATCTTGAGACGTGCAAGGGTGGTTGCGAATACATATTGGTGGTGATGAACCATTTTAGTCGATTTGCCCAAGCATATGCCACCACCAATAAAGTTGGTCAAACAGCGGCAGAGAAGATCTTCAATGATTTTGCTTTGAGGTTTGGGTTCCCTACGAGGTTACACCACGACCAAGGAAAAGAATTTGAGAACCAGCTCTTTGCAAAGCTAGGAAAGTATTGTAGAATTCAGAGATCCCACACAACGCCCTGTCTCCCAGAGGGTAATGGACAAGTGCAGAGTATTATTGGACAGGAAGATCAGGACTGGAAGGAATTGTGTCACAGGGATCATCTCCTTCATCAAACCCTCCTCCCCCTCCATCTCCATGCAGGATAAAGAATGCTGTGTACTATTGTGTCCTTGTGAAGGAAAAGCCTGTGGTTGTATATGCATAGAAGTGTGCTGCCAAGAGATCTAATCCATGCTGAATTATGCTACTTAAGAGACTGTAATACTGTGCCTTGTGAAGAAACTACTGTATTGTTACTTTAGCCAGTTGCTCAAGAAACTCAGACTGTACTGTAATGAAGATTGTGCTGTAATATCCCTGAATTGCACTGGCCGTGCTTCAGATTAAATTACACTGTTAAACTGTTGAAAAAGCCTCTTGTCAGATGTGTCTGGTCAGCAATTGAATCTATCGTGTGCCTGAGAGAAGCTGCAGCCTATGGTCGCCCTGAGTAACGGTTCCCCCAGGTTTCCAAAGAATTCATGAAACCCGTCTCGCCCCTATCTGAACCTAGCGGCGTGCGTGTAACATGTGTATAGCAGAGAAAAATATAATAAACAATAACCTGCATGAATTCACAATGTCTGTATTAACATGTCATGTCTAACCAATATGCTTGGTCTCCTTGAGGAGATAAATGCAAATCTGGACATTAGCCACGCAGCTGCTGTCATACAATTACATTTTGGAAAAGTAATTGATAGTAAATTACATAAAAGCAGGTTACTGAAGCCTCAGGAGCAGGAACTAGGAGACACTATATGCACATGGGTAAACAACTAGTTAAGAAAAAAAAAACGGAGTTGTTGTAAATGGCGCCTTCTCTACATGGGCTAAACTCAGCAGTGGGGACCACAAGGATCTGTACTGGGAGCAGTGGAAGAGATCACAAGGATCTGTACGGGGAGCAATGGAAAGCACAATTATCTGTCCTGGGAGCAGTGGAGACCACAAGGATCTGTACTGGGAGCAGTGGAGACCACAATGATCTGTTCTGGGAGCAGAGGAGACCACCATGATCTGTCCTGGGAGCAGAAGAGACAACAAGGATCTGCACTGGAAGCAGTGGAGACCACAAAGATCTGTCCTGGGAGCAGAAGAGACAACAAGGATCTGCACTGGAAGCAGTGGAGACCACATTGATCTGTCCTGGGAGCAATAGAGACAACAAGGATCTGTCCTGGGAGCAATAGAGACAACAATGATCTGTCCTGGGAGCAGAAGAGACAACAAGGATCTGCACTGGAAGCAATGGAGATCACAAGGATCTGTCCTGGGAGCAGAGGAGACAACAATGATCTGTCCTGGGAGCAGTGGAGACCACAATTATCTGTCCTGGGAGCAGAAGGGACAACAAGGATCTGCACTGGAAGCAGTGGAGACCACAAGGATCTGTCCTGGGAGCAGAAGAGACAACAAGGATCTGTACTGGGAGCAGTGGAGACCACAATTATCTGTCCTGGGAGCAGAAGGGACAACAAGGATCTGCACTGGAAGCAGTGGAGACCACGAGGATCTGTCCTGGGAGCAGAAGAGACAACAAGGATCTGTACTGGGAGCAGTGGAGACCACAATGATCTGTTCTAGGAGCAGTGGAGACCACAATGATCTGTCCTGGGAGCAGAAGAGACAACAAGGATCTGCACTGGAAGCAGTGGAGATCACAAGGATCTGTCCTGGGAGCAGAGGAGACAACAATGATCTGTCCTGGGAGCAGTGGAGACCACAATTATCTGTCCTGGGAGCATAAGGGACAACAAGGATCTGCACTGGAAGCAGTGGAGACCACAAGGATCTGTCCTGGGAGCAGAAGAGACAACAAGGATCTGTTCTGGGAGCAGTGGAGACCACAAGGATCTGTCCTGGGAGCAGTGGAGACCACAATTATCTGTCCTGGGAGCATAAGGGACAACAAGGATCTGCACTGGAAGCAGTGGAGACCACAAGGATCTGTCCTGGGAGCAGAAGAGACAACAAGGATCTGTCCTGGGAGCAGAAGAGACAACAAGGATCTGTCCTGGGAGCAGAGGAGACAACAATGATCTGTTCTGGGAGCAGTGGAGACCACAATTATCTGTCCTGGGAGCAGAAGGGACAACAAGGATCTGCACTGGAAGCAGTGGAGACCACAAGGTTCTGTCCTGGGAGCAGAAGAGACCACAAGGATCTGTCCTGGGAGCAGAGGAGACAACAATGATCTGTTCTGGGAGCAGAGGAGACCACCATGATCTGTCCTGGGAGCAGAAGAGACAACAAGGATCTGCACTGGAAGCAGTGGAGACCACAAAGATCTGTCCTGGGAGCAGAAGAGACAACAAGGATCTGCACTGGAAGCAGTGGAGACCACAAGGATCTGTCCTGGGAGCAGAGGAGACAACAAGGATCTGCACTGGAAGCAGTGGAGACCTCAAGGATCTGTCCTGTGAGGAGAGGAGACAACAATGATCTGTCCTGGGAGCAGTGGAGACCACAAGGATCTGTCCTGGGAGCAGTGGAGACCACAAGGATCTGTCCTGGGAGCAGAAGAGACAACAAGGATCTGCACTGGAAGCAGTGGATACCACAAGGAACTGTCTTGGGAGCAGAGGAGACAACAAGGATCTACACTGGAAGCAGTGGAAACCACAAGGATCTGTCCTGGGAGCAGAGGAAACAACAAGGATTTGTACTTAGAACAGTGTAAACTCACACAAATTTGTACTGGAAGCAGTGAAGACCCCAAGAATATTTAATGTGAGCAGGGGAGACCAGAAGAATCTGTACTGGAAGCAGTGGAAACTAGTGATGAGCGAGCATGCTCGGGTGTTTTCCGAGTATCTTCCGCGAGCTCGGGTGTTATGTTTGAGTCACTCCGTGCTCATGCCTGTTTCTTAGGCATTCCTCACATGTATTAAAGCGGTCAAACAGTCACAAATCATGAGCACGGAGTGACTCAAACATAACACCCGAGCACGCTGAAGATACTCGGCGAGCACCTAAGCATGCTCGCCAAAAGGGTTAACAGAACATGCTCACTCATCACTTTTGGGAACTACAAAGATCTGTGCCAGGACCAGTAGTAACTAGTACAACAAATAACCTTACCGTGAGCAATGGGGACCACAAAGATCTGTACAGGGACTAAGGAAGACCACTTGGATTTGTACCAGGAGCAATGGATGTCAAAATGAACTATAGTGGAACCAGTGGAGGTGACAAAGATCCGTACTGGGAGAAAAGGAGACCACAAGGATTTGCACTGGGAATAGTGGAGACCACAGGATTCTGTTCTGGGACTGGAGATTAAAGCCAGCCATACACATGAGAAAGCTGTTGAGGGAACATTCACTTGGCTGACCATAATCTTTTGACACTCCCTGACTCACATGAATATTTGGTTGGCTGGGTGCTTACTTATGCTTTTTCAGTGGGGAGAGAAGAGAAAACTGCTGCAGACACTGAATGTTCTGTTGGATCCTTATCTCTTGGAGAACAAAGGGTCAGGTGTTAAAACTCCAAATACCTAAATCTTTTCTCTTCCAACATCTGGTGGCCCCTATACGTGTTAGAAGGAGGTCAATCCTGCCGATATCAGTGCCTTTCGCAGACTTTTATCTCTTGTGTATGGGGCCATTGGACATCTTTATACAAGAGGGCATTTCCAGTTAGAGCAGACACACAGCCCAAGACTTGGCAATGGCTTGTTCTAGAACCTTCTATCAGGTTCTGAGCCTGAAGACAATATTCAGAGTAACCGATAAACTAATCAGAATCTCTCCTGCTCTAAGGAAATAGGAGCCGCAGTCTGGTCAGATGCTTCTGGCATGGCTTTCAACCATGATGATGACCCGTCCTACATCACTATTTTAGAACCTGCCAGTATATAAAGACCCAAACACTTGTCCTGACCTAGTCCTGCTCACACTGCTGGGGTTTCTACCAATGTATGATTATAAATAGGAGCCCCATGTCTTTATAGAATTTTACCGCCAAGTCTTAACCATTGGCCAATTGGTGGGCCATGATTTCCCATTACAGGACAAGGGAGTAGATGAGGACTTGGTGCAGGTCCGGTATCATTGTCAGGTATGGTAAACATGGGGGCCAAAAGCAGTTGAAGTGATGATGTTCTTACCAGGACTCACTGTCTCTACATTCTCCTCTTATATCCTTCTGTCTTGTAGATCACTGGAGAACAAAGACACCATAACTGACCATCAGATAACAAGGATCTGCAGCCGGAGGTGACAAGGAACCGTGTAAACCTTATATTTATAGATCGAGACATCTTAACATGCAGAGAAGCCCTCATGGGCCTCATTACTAAGGAGCCTCAGCATACAGCCTGGAAATCCTCTGAGGACCCAAATCTCAGGAGCGTTCCCCTAATTATTATTAACAATTAGAGAAATCATTTATACAATGAGATACAAACCACAATACATGGACCAGAGGGAGCAGCTACTATGTTCTAACCTCACTTCTCCAGCGCTGGTCATGGTGGTCTAAGTTTCATTATGGAGTCCTTCACCTCGTTATTATGTCCCTGATGGTCACTGGACACAAGACCTGCAGCCTGCACCTCCATGACAAAGGCAATGATGAGGGTACATCATATGGGCGCCACTGAACCAATGGACTCCAACTTTTTGCATTGGTCCAGACTGCACATACAGCAATGTATGCTATGGAAAATCCATTGTAGGTAACATTTAGGTGAAATGTTCCATGTACAGTCTAGGTCAACATATGAAAGGAAGCTTCAAACCATTTCATTCATCAAGACTTCTCCAGTGCTGCACCTACACCTCAGAATGTGCTATATCAGGAAGGCGAGGGTGAATCTCCACTCCTACAATTATCTGCCTGCTAAATAAACCAAGATGAAAAAAAACACAATCAACAAGGGCCAGATTGCGAATCATAAAAAATTTTAATTTTTATTGATGTACAAAAAAATAAAACCAATTGTGCACTCAAGGAACTTACCGCACAACACTATGTACACAGATGAACAAAACGTACAAACCCAAAGGCAGCGGTAATGACAAAAAGATAATAATTATACAAATGATCGTACATGTAATAAAAGTATCCCAGATACAAAAAACTGCATGAACCTACCCAATACTGGAAACATACATGGGCATCGCCCTGAAGAAGGCAACGCCGAAACGCGCGTTGGGGTGGACGCGCGGTCCATCTGTGAGCCCCCACATCATCTTGTCCTGAGTCCAGGTATATCTTATTACTGTTCATTTGCCTTTTGGCTTTTCCTTGTGGCTGGTTGGATGGTTCACTGCATGAAAATTGACTAATATACTGACAGCCACAGTGCATGATTGATTCTATGGACACTTACAATACAGCTCTACTAAATGGGACTATGTTCTGACAATGTGGGGTATATAAGGTTAGTCTATTGGCCATAGTGTTACTCTGGTTCTCACAGTATGGACCCCGTTGGTCCTACACCATGATGGATTTTTTACAATGTATGTATTTGCACCATTTTTGTCAGATATTTATTCCTGATTTTTTATCTTATTATATCTAATAAAAGTTATTTTTTATACTTAATTAATATTTTCTTAGGTTCTTCCGATCGTGTTTTTTGCTTCTATGAATTCCCAATGGGCATCTATCAGTATATAACCCAGAGTTTCATGCACCATGCAGAACCATTAGAAACCTTCCACAAGGGAATCTGGCAGTCATATCGCTTACCGGGTGGGTGCACATCCACCCCAACGCACGTTTCAGCGAACCTTCGTCAGGGTGGCCTCTGCCTGCTGTAGAAATGACTAATTTAGTGACACAGTCTGATGCACTTTGCCCCTGAAATCCCCTCCTTACTCAATAAGCTGACAAATGTGGGCCAAAAGGTCAAAATTTATGTTTAATATCAGAGTCACATCATGAGTCTGTCTAAAGATTACGATTATATATATATATATATATATATATATATATATATATATATATATACATATACATACATATATATAATGTCTGGGACTACTACTGAATTATGGGCCACAGATTAATAAAGAGGGGCTCACAATGTCACCCATGGTCGCAGGTTCATCTGGAGACATCCCCAAACAAGATACTATTATATAACATATTTCTACAGAAGCAGGAAAGATAAAGACAATAAAAACTCTGTGTCGCGCAAGGTGTGGGAAAGACTTAGTGCAACACAAAGGGAAGAGGGAATGGGAGCCCAGACTCTGGGGAATGGGGGGAAGTGGAGATCTCCTAGGTTGATCTAGCGTCACCCTGTCTCCCATAACATACCTGTATTGGCTCTTCACCAATCGCCGCATGCGTACCTCACCTTGTTTTCTCCCTGGCGTATGGTTAAGGCTAGGGAAGGGAGGAGATGAGCACTAGTCGATCTCCACTAAACACTATAGACAACAGGGGTGGAAAAACGGGGAAATTGCTTAGCTTTAGACGAACTTCAGACAAATGTGCACATGCCCTCAAGCTCCAGAGAGGATGAAGTACTGCTCTTGCTAAAGCTTTCACAGGTAGTAATGAATATCGCCGACACCTCTCTCTGAAACACAGCAGGTATTTATACACCCAGGTAGAATGTTAATTAGTCAGAGGGAGGTAGCCGCTGGGTCCTAGAGACATTACAGACATCTAAGAAGATGTCTGTAATGCCAAACGTAGAGATCTCCTGCAACCAACTGCAGGGCAACTGTCTGTCACCTCTGACACACCCGTGACAGTACCCCCTCCTCTACGAGTGGCTTCCGGACACTCAGGACCGGGATTCTCAGGATTAGAGGTGTGGAATGAGCGGACCAACCTGGGAGTGTTCACCTCTGATACTGAGGTCACATCCTCTCCTCCGGACCATAACCCTCCCAATGCACCAAGTATTGTAGAGAACGACATTGGAGACAAGAACCTACAATCCTCGAAATCTGGAACTCCAGATTACCATCAACCATTACTGGGGCGGTGGTAGAGGTGATGGCTCAAGAGGTTCCACATACTTTTTGAGTAAGGACGTGTGGAACACATTGTGGACTTAAGGGCCTGAGGAAGCTCAAGATGAAACTCTGCTGGGTTAATAATGGCGGGTATTTTATAGGGACCAATAAACCTAGGTCCCAGCTTCCAAGAAGGAACTTTCAATCTTATATTCCTGGTAGACAGCCACACAAAGTCATTCACATTCAGGTCCAGACCAGTCAAGCTTTTTCTGTCAGCCATACGTTTATACCTGTCACCCATGATCTTTAAATTACTCAGAACACTCTGCCATACCGAGGAGAGCAACGAAGCAAACCGCTCCTCCTCAGGAACTCCCGAAGCTTCTCCCCCACTAAAGTTACCAAACTGTGGGTGATAACCGTATGCACTGAAGAATGGTGACCTGCCAGAGGATTCTTGACGATGATTATTAATGGCAAATTCTTCCAGCTTAAGTAGGATACCCAATCCTTCTGATTTTCGAAGACGAAACACCTGATGCAGGTCTCCAAATTCTGATTGACACGCTCGGTCTGACCATTCGACTGAGGGTAGAAGGCTGAGGAAAAGGACAGCTGCACCCCCAGTCAAGAACAGAATGCCTTCCAGAACTTGGAAACAAACTGGGTCCCCCGATCAGACACCACATCGGAGGGAATCCCGTGAAGCTTCACAATCTCATTTATGAACTCCTGAGCAAGTGTCTTGGCATTTGGAAGTGCAGGCAATGCGACGAAGTGAACCATTTTACTAAACCTATCTATTACTACCAAAACCACCGTTTTGCCTGCAGAGACCGGTAGATCAGTAATAAAATCCATGGACAAGTGAGTCCATGGCCTACTAGGGATAGGTAGCGGAAGAAGAGTACTAAACGGACGGGTATCTGAAACTTTAGAATGCGCCCAAATACTACAAGCAGCTGTGTGTTTAATCACATCCTGTTACAACCCCGGCCACCAAAAACGACGAGAGAGGAGGTCCACAGTTGCCTTACCACCTGGATGCCCAGCAAGCACAGAGTTGTGATGTTCCTTAATTACTTTGCGGCACAGATTAGATGGTACAATTAACCTTCCTGAAGGCAGAAGGCAGGGGCGTCCTCCTGAGCCTCCAACACCTCACCCTCCAGTTCAGGATACAGTGCTGAAATGACTACCCCTTTCTGTAACATCGGGGAAGGGTTCTCATGGTCACCACCACCCGGGAAGCTCCAGGACAAAGCATCAGTCTTGACATTTTTGACCCCTGGACGAAAAGTGACAACAAACTTGAACCTAGTAAAAAACAGAGACCATCTAGCTTGCCTAGGGTTGAGAGGTTTAGCTGACTGGAGATATGACAGGTTCTTATGGTCAGTGATAACAGTAATAGGATAGACAGCCCCCTCCAACCAATATCGCCATTCCTCAAATGCCAATTTGATCGCCAAAAGTTCCCTATTACCCACGTCATAATTTCTTCAGCAAAAGACAATTTTTTAGAAAAGAAGGCACATGGACGCCATTTACCAGGGGACGGAACCTGAGACAACACAGTCCCAACCCCGACATCCGATGCATCAACCTACACAATAAAGGGTTGGGAAACATCGGGTTGACTGAGTATAGGTACAGTGGCAAAATGATTCTTTAAGGAAAAAAGGCCTGGAGGGGGGCATCCGACCGTTTGGAAAAATCAGACCCCTTCATAGTCCTGTCAGTAAGGGGTTTCTCAATAACAGAGTAATTTTGGATGAATTTCCGGTAAAAATTAGTAAAACCCAGAAAACATTGTAGAGCCTTCAGGTTCCCGGGAAGCTCCCAATCAATGACTGCACGGATCTTCTCCGGATCCATCCGAAAACCCGAAGATGACAACAAGTAGCCCAAAAACTGCACCTACTGAACAGCGAAAACACATTTCTCTAGTTTGGCATGAAGTTTGTTATCCCTTAATATCTGGAGCACCTGCTTAATATGCCCCCGATGTATCTCAAAATCAGGTGAGTAAACCAAAATATCGTCCAGATAGACCACCACAAACCTCCCCACCAAATGATGGAAAATATAATTTATGAAATGCTGGGATACCGCAGGTGCATTGGTCAAACCAAAAGGCATAACCAGACTCTCGAAATGTCCTTCCGGGGTATTGAACGCTATTTTCCATTCGTCCCCTTCTCTGATTCTAACCAGGTTGTAGGCTCCCCTTAAATCCAACGTGTAGAACACCTTAGCTCCTACAACCTGGCTGAACAAATCAGGAATCAGAGGAAGAGGGTATGGATCACGGATGGTAATTTGATTTAATTCCCAGAGATCTAAACAGGGACGTAGACAGAAATCTTTTTTCTTCACAAAGAAGAACCCTGCCACCATGGGCGAAGATGAGGGTCTGATATGTCCCTTCTCCAGACTTTCCGCAATGAAATCCTTCATGGCTTGTCTCTGAGGGACAGAGAGATTATACAGTCTGGACTTCGGTAGTTTAGCTCCGGGGGTCAGGTTAATAGGACAGTCATAAGCATGATAAGGAGGCAAATCCTGACACCCCCTCTCAGATAAAATGTCTTTAAAACCAGATAGAAAAGCAGGTAATATTTCTGTAGAGACAGTAGCAAGGGAAATATCTAGACAGTTCTCATGGTAGTAATCTCCCCATTCAATAATCTCCCTGTTCAATAATCTCCCCGGTTTGCCAATCCACCAACGGGTTATGTTTAACAAGCCAAGGTATACCCAACACAATCAGTGTGGGAAGATTGTCCAGGACATAGCTAGGGAGGATTTCACAATGAACCGACCCCACCCTCAGTTTTACATTATGTACAATCTGAGTAAATGCTTTCTGTGCAAGTGGTGCCGAGTCAATGATAAAGATGGAAATAGGTTCAGCTAAAGCGCAGCAAGCAAGACCATGAGTCTTCACAAACTCAGCATCAACCATGCTGAATCCGGCTCCACTGTCAACAAACACAGAAATGTTCTAGGTTTTGCTCTCTAGCACCTCCTCTGCTGTTAGGACAAAGTGGCAACTGCAGGTTGGTAACAAATGCACCCCTTGTTTATCCAACTCAAGACTACCAAGAGTTAATCGAGACTCCTTTTGTTTACGAATTGCAGGAGAGGTCCCAACAAAATGTCCTTTTGTTCCCGCAAAAAATACATACACCTTTTTTCCTGCGAATCTCCGGGGAGATGTATGATGTAGAGACACCCCCTAACTGCATGGGTTCCTCCACCTTCCCCGGTACTGGCTCAACCCCAGGCTGCTCCCCCTGCAGAGGTACACAACCCCGACAAGAAGGCCCAGGAGAAGGTGGTCTCACCTGTCTATACCGAAGGCGTCTATTAAGACGTATGGCCAACGACATGGCAGCCTCCAAGGACTGAGGGGTTTCATATACAGCCAAGGCATCTTTCAACTTTTCAGTAAGACCCTCACAAAATTGACTTTTAAGGGCTGAGTCCTTCTATTTGGAATCCGTTGCCATCTACGGAATTCAGAACTGTACGTCTCCACTGACCGATTCCCCTGCGGAAGGCGACGTAGCCTAGAAAGAAAAATGAGCTGCACTCACCAGTCCTTAAAAGCAGTATCTTTATTCCATAAGAATAAAAAGCCCGGCAAGCAGGCGAATGATCCATTTCGTTTGGATTTGGAGCAGCAGCTTATTCCGATAGCCGCCTCTCCTGGGAGAATGAAGCTGTTCTAAGCCGACAAATCCCAATGATTTAGGGTTAGCATTATGGAATTCAGTAACATGCTTAATAAATCTTTTAGAGCCCTTTTGGGTTTCTAGGGAATGTAAATGCTCCCTGATCCTAATAAATAAAGGACGTATAGTCTTCCCTATGTAAAAAAAAATTACAAGGACAAAAAATTACATAAACAATATTCTTGGACCTACAGGTAACGAAATCCTTAACAAAATGTGTAATCGGGCCAATACGTATGGGATTAGTCGTGAGGTGCAGATTACAAAAAGAACAAGAACCGCATCTAAAATTCCCAGAGGGAAAGTTTTTCTGCAACCAATTTTTAGATTCCACTGGAGTCTGTGTTTATTGACTAAGTCTCCTATATTCTGACCACGCATGGAGGATACTAGAGGTTTGTTTTTGGCCACTGATAATAAATCTGGATCAGACTCCAAAAGATGCCAATTGTTCAAAATAGCTTTTTTAATCGTGTCATTAATGGGACTATGTTTGAAATGAAAAACAAACCTTTTAGTAGCCGTTTGTGCACAATGGGAGGGTGACTTATAGCGTTTTGATAAAAAACTATCTCGTGTAAATTTTTGTGCTTTCTCAAGTGCGGTATTTAGTTCATGCCTAGGATAACCACGAGCAAGAAAGTTGTTTTTCAACTCTAAAGCCTGATCAAGAAAGGTTTGGTCAGAGGTATTAAATTTGCGCAGACGGAGAAATTGGCTGTATGGAACCCCAGACTTAGTCTGCACTGGATGAGCACTGTTATAATGTAACAAAGTGTTACCAGCCGAAGGTTTTTTAAATAATTTTGTGCGAATGGTATTATTTTCAATTGAAATGGAAATGTCCAGAAAATCAAGAAAAAGTCCTCCAAAATTCACAGTAAAATTCATATTAGCTGTATTTGTGGTGTTCAAAAACTGAACAAAAGCCGTAAAATCTCCTGCGGTACCCGTGTCATTGAAGCAATTCACCGCAGTTTGCTGTTCAAACTACTTACCTACAGGCCAGGTATTTAAAACTCTGTTTTCTCCATCACACGGATCACATATAAGTTCACTCCAAACTCAGCCATTTGTAGTGAGCGTGAAAGATACTGTCCTCCATTTAAAATGGGCAAGGCACGTGGCAAGGGACGGGGAACTGGACGTGATGGTAATGGTGCATGCAGAGGCCGAGGACAAGGCCGTGGGCAAGCCGAAATTGTGCCACAACAAACATCCACATCTTCTCACCTGACCTTCCTGTCCCAATTTCTAGGGGACCGCAGCACACCACTATTGCACCCAGAGCAGTGTCAAAAGGTTGTTGGTTGGATAGAGGATAATGCTTCCAGTCACTTAACCACCACCACCACCACCCTGTCTTCCACACGGTCAAGTCTCAGTAGCCGTGAGTCTGGACTGCATATTCTTCACCCTGATCCTCCTTCCTCTCACCATGCCGAGTGCCGGGGAACAAATGATCCCACACTTGGACACTCTGAAGAGCTGTTCACTTTTCCATTTATAGATTCGGGCCTCTCGCCCGGTCCACTTGAAGCGGGGCAAGAGGAGATCGCATGTAGAGATGCCCAAATATTTAAGCCGCCACGGTCACACGAAGGCGACGGTGGGAAAGTGTCACAAGAGGTGGACGATGATGAGACACAATTGCCAGAAAGTCAGGGGGAGGACCAGGGTGAGGAAGTGGAAGACGAGGTGGTGGATGATATAGTAACTGACCCAACCTGGTAGGAGGACATGCAGAGCGAGGACAGCAGCACACAGGGGAAGGGAGGCAGAGTACCCCAACAGGCAGGAAGAAGCAGTGTGGTGGCCACAGACAGAAGGCCGGCAACCGTTCCCCGTAACACCAACACAATGGAAGTTAGGTCTTCCCGAGTCTGGTTGTTTTTTAAAGACTCTGTCGATAACCCCAAAAAGACCATTTGCACCACCTGCCAGGCCAGCATCAGCAGGGGTGGCAAAACGACCAATCTTATAATTATTGGGTATCCAAGCTGGATACGTGGAATGAACTGGCTCTCTATGCCTTGGAGGTCCTGGCCTGCCCTGCCGCCAGCGTTTTATCAGAGCGGGTTTTTAGTGCTGCTGGTGGAATTATAACTGATAAGCACATCCACCTGTCACCTGAAAATGCTGACAGGCTGACTCTTATAAAAATGAACACGGGCTGGATTGGGCCAGACTTCTCAACACCACCGAATGATAGCAGCGTAACATAAACTCCAATCCAGTGTCTTTTCTTGGGAGGTGTATTCCCATGCACCTCTTCACACCCACACATGGGTATATGCTTCCTGATTTTGGCTATTTGCTCTTGTCCTCCTCCTTCTCCTCATCCTCCACCACCATATCACCAGGGTGACCGTGGTCCGTGATGCAACACCCACCTAATTTTTTTAAAGGGTGTTTATGATGCCCGTAAAAAAATGTTTTTATACAGTATGTTCATGTATACCCCCAAGGGGTAAATGTTTGTCAGCCCATACACTTAGTGCATGGGCATTACAAGTATAGGAGGCCCGCTCCTTTCTAATGGGAACATTTTTTTATGAGGCCCTCCTCCATGTCTCTTCCAAGGGTCATTGAAGTGCCTCCAAATTTTTGGCAGCCCTTGCATTCACTGCATAGGCCAACACTATGGGAGACTCTCTCCTTTCTAATGGGAATTTGTCGCTACTGTGACCCTGCTCTATGTGTCTTTCAGAGTCCCTCCATCATCAATGAAACAGGATGTGTCTGATGATGTGTCACACATCACATTGCCAGATAAGGTTGTAAAATGTTAAAATGACATTTCCCAGTGAATGCATTTGCCTTAAAAAATAACGTAAAAAAAACAAAAAACAGTAGGATCTTTCTTTAGTATAAAAATAGAGTCTCCAATGTAACCTCAATGTAATCACATTGTTCATCTCCTGCACCTCCTCCTCCATCTCCGAAATTCCCACATCAGTCACAAGCTGACAGCACTGCAGCACTGCCTTGGCCAAGCGGCAACAGGCTGTGCTGAAGATAACATGCTTAATGCTTAGGTGACAAACCGCCCAGCGCTGCAGAGTTGTTGAAAGCTGTAACACAGCAGCCTGATCTGTGGCTCTCACCGCTGAACATACAGCCAGGCATGGTCGTGTGTGACAATGGGCGGAACCTGGTGACGGAGAAATGACACCCAGAGTAGATACGGTTTCCCTCTATGCCAGTCCTTTCACCGAGCTAAAGAATATGGCTGTGGTGAAATACAACTCGCACTGAGAAGCTGTTTCAGATTGAAAAACATTGTGCCCACCAGAGGATTTGATTCTGAGGGCAAACCTTTCTCACCCGCTCAAGAGCCCCATAGCAGCTGCAAAGTTAGCGCTATCATGAACTCTCCTGATGTAGAAGCCAGGGCACACCAGAAGATTCTCTGGTGGGACCGTCCAACCCTGCCGAGAAGCAGTCCTGGCTAAGAAAAGTGTGTGGGAAGGTTCCCGTACACTCTATGGCTGCTTTTTTACTGAGGTGGAAACCCACGCAAACATGGGGAGAACATACAAAGTCCTTGCAGATGTAGTCCTTGCTGCCGTTCACCCTCTAATATCTAACAGACTGGAGAAACTTGCACCTACTGCCACTCTATCTTCAGCTCCTTGGTGAGAAACTAATGTATTTGGGCAGCCACTCAGTCTACCAAATAAAATTCATGAGAAGGAAATTGGCAATGGCTTCGCTGCTGGTACTGGGGGAAGTGCTAATACCATGGCATCGTACCATAGTTTATTGGAAATATTCCAGGCTGGTAGGAGGCAAGCGAATTCACACAGAAAAGTGCCAGCAGTAATGTTCAGGGACCAGCGCTTGTAGAAGGCGGAGACAACACCGGGAGAAATAATGGCGGCTGGAGACCGAGTATGGACACGAGGCATGAGGCATGAGGTTGTGAAAAGCTTCCGCCTCCACGAGCCTAAAAGGCCACATTTCAAGTGCAAGCAGCTGCCCAGAAATCTGGCAGTTTAGTATTGCAGCCTGTGGGTGGGTGGCTGGCTGCATACTTGCGCTTGCATTCCAAGTAACAGAAAACTAAGCAGATAGTGGCCTCTATCATCATCATGGCCTCACCTCGGCACTATGAACTCTGCGGAAGGAGAAGCCAGAGCCCACCGGAGGAGTCTCCGGTTTTCTGGTGGGTCCGTCCAACCCTGCCGAGAAGCAGCCCTGGCTAAGAAAAGTGTGGGGGACGGTTCCCGAACACTCTATGGCTGTTTTTTTAATATGGATCGGACGTGCTTATGCATGTTATTTCTCAAACCGGATTGCAGATCAGGCCATTGCCCAACTCTGTAGTCATGAAATTAAAATGCGCAAAGAAAGATGTGTGTGTGTCAAAGCACCACTGAGAAGTGCGAGATGATGTTGGACGGGCTGCCATTGCTTCTGCAAAAGCTGCTTTAGAGGACTTCCTGGGAGAAATGACACCCAGAGTAGATACGGTTTCCCTCTATGCCAGTCCTTTCACCGAGCTAAAGAATATGGCTGTGGTGAAATACAATTCTCAGCAAAAAAAAGCTGTGGACTGGCTCCGTACCGTCCCTGGCCACATTCACCTGTCCACATGTTTGTGGTTAGGCGGTCCTTCCCAGTAAGTGCACTGGGGAGGGCACGGGTAATGTTGTGGGACCCGTGCTTGTGGAAGGCGGAGATGATACCAGGAGAAACAGTGGCGGCTGGGGACCGAGTATGGACACCCGGCCGCCGGCATGAGGTTATGAAAAGCTTCCGCCTCCACGAGCCTAAAAGGCCACATTTCAAGTGAAAGCAGCTTTAGAGGACTTCCTGGGAGAAATAACAGCTGAGTAGATATGGTTTCCCAAGTCCTTTCACCAAGCTAAAGAATATGGCTGTGGTGAAATACAACTCAACAAAAAAAGATGTGGACTGGTTCCGTACCGTCCCTGACCATATTCACCTGTCCACGTGTTTGTGGTTAGGCGGTCCTTCCCAGTAAGTGCACTAGGGAGGGCACAGGTAATGTTGTGGGACCCATGCTTGTGGAAGGCGGAGACGACACCGGGACAAATAGTGGCGGCTGGGGACCGAGTATGGATACCCGGCAGCCGCCGCTATAAGATTGTGGACAGCTTCCGCCTCCATGAGCCTAAAAGGCCACATTTCAAGTGCAAGCAGCTGTCAATAAATTTGGCAGTATAGTATTGCAGCCTGTGAGTGGGTGGGTGGCTGGCTGCATACTTGCACTTGCATTCCAAAGAATGGGGTAGGGACAACCTAATGCTGCAGTGAGACAAGGACGTGGACGGTGACTGTTGCAAGTCTGCAACGACAAGTGCATGGCGGGAGGCGTCTTCGCATGCGCCAAGGATCACTTATGATGGGCACACTTTTAGGCAGTGACCTGGGAGTCAGAGATGCTTTGAGGGGTCCTCCCCATGCTGTTCCCATGTCTTTTCAGCACTGTATGCATGTGTCTGATGATGTGTCACACACCACATGGCCAGATAAGGTTGTAAAATGTTAAAATGACATTTCCTGGTGAATGCATTTGTCTTGGTTGAAAGTAATGCAAAAGTGCAAAAACGCATCAAAAACGCTACGTGTGAACATAGGCCAAGGTGTGGAGGAGTATTTCTGTTTTTGGTTATTTATTTTGCCTTATATACAAGTCATTACCCTGGAAAGGATGTTCCTTAACATATTTCCTAGGAAAATCCATTTTGGTTTCATTTTTGTATGTTTTATTGTGAGTCAGTAAAAGTGGCGTAATACCTCTGACAACGTTGTTGACAGCAGTGACCTGGAGTCAGAGATGCTTCCAGGGGTCTTCCCCATGCTGTCCCCATGTCATTTGAGCACTGTTCCCATCGATTTGGGCAACTTTTAGGCCCTCTGCAGACTGCCGGGGGGGGGGGGGGGGGCCTGAAAAATGCTGGAGTTTCCCATAGACCTACATTGGGCTCGTTGCTCGGGTCGAGCACCCGAGTATTCCAATGTGCTCGACCCGAGCATCGAGCACCCGAGCATTTTAGTGCTCGCTCATCACTAGTAACTACCCAAGACAAATCTATTCTCATCCATAACAGGGATTATATGGGATAGTAACTAAGTACAGCCCACCTGCACACCGAACGAGATAATGGCAGAAAATAATGGAGCAGTTACGAGGAGCATCACCAAACATGAACCGGGGAAGTCAATCAGTGGTTTAACATGAGAGTTCACACTTTACATATAATAATGGAACAATCTCACCATTCACAGTGTCAGTTCACGCTCTTGCTCTAGATAGCTCACTGTTCTGGGGCATCAAAACGTCTTCGGGACCTATGAGGCGGGGAGAGAGACAATGCGGGGACCGCAATGTGTATTGGGAAGAGAAGGTAGAGGATAGAGATAGAGAGCAGGGTCTGTCAGTCCCTAGTAAGGTGCTAGCCAACTGATCCCTACCTGACAGTGGAGGTTGGCACCCTAGGACCTGTGCAATTGGCGACCCCACTCCGCGAAGGCTTTCCCCACACTCCTCACCCTATTGATCCCTACACTTGTAGGAAAGACCTAAAGGACAGCTGTTCATTTAGACCGTATGGAGACATTGTCTGTAGCTTATAGATCCATTTTGTCTCTCCTTGGAGGATCAGATTGTCCCAATCACCCCCAACCTGGGTGGGACAGTTACTCTGTCAATCCCCATGAATCGCACCACGTCAACATGATCTGGATGTACAGTGTTCACATGTCTTGCTAAGGGGGTATCCCTTTTCAGGGCAATATCTCGCTGGTGTTCGCCCACCCTTCTCCTGAGCTCTCTTTTTTCGTTTTCCCCACATACTCAATGTCGCACACACACGTGGCCTTTGCGACAGTGTCACTGGTTTTATATGTGAGGGGAGGTATGTGTCACTCAGGATGCTCTCCTGTGTGAACTAAGAGATACTTTATTTTTATGCCAGCGTGTTATATGCTGGTGGGTTTACTCTGTTAAAGGGTGTGTGGTTTTATGGGAATGGCAAAGAGGGCGGGACGCCATTCCCCCTACCTCCCCTCAGGGTGTGGCTGAACAATGTGTAATAGCTCAGTACCTTTTTTTTTCTCTGGAGTGTGGTCTGGAGAGTGAAGTCTCCAGACAGTGTTGTGGAAGCTGCAGAGCTTGTTACCTGTGCAGTTTGTGCTGCCGAGAGCAGGTGGAACCCGCTCACCTATGGACTGAGCTATACTTTGTTTTGTTTTCCCGTTTAACCCAGGGGGGTCTTGTTTATTTTTCCTGCGGAACCTGCATGAGTTTATGCCAAATAATAAACCAGCAGAAAGTTAACCTGAGAACGTGTGTCCTGAGTCTGCCTCTGGGAGAGCCGAGCGAGTCGTCTTGCCACACCTTGTAGACTATCCCTTTGGACCTGCAGTTTATAAAGTGTTTTATGGCAAAGGTCTCACCGGTGACATTACTTGTAAAGTTCTTACTTTGCATCATTGCCTTACAAGATACGCATCCACTGCATCTGAAGCTACCCCTAGTAGGACTTTGTAGCCAACTACCTCCCTGGTGGCCAGTGTAGTGGCTATGGACCAACCTGTCCCTCAGGGATCTGCCCCTTTTATAGGTGATCAGAGGCTTCGGACTAACCATTGTGCCTATATCCTCAACCATCTGGAGAACTGGCCAATGCTTCTGCAGTATCTTGCGAACCACATGTGCCCTATTGGAGAATGTGGTGATAAGCCTACATGTGCTGTCATCCTCAATTGGTTTGGGGGGTGGATTCAATAGAGAGGTGCGGCCCCTAACCAGTGTCTCTCCGTATGCCTCGGCCACCACCTTCCTCGGGTATCCCCTCTCATGAAACCGCCGACATAGGTCATTAGCCTGTTCTTTGAAGGTGGTATCATCAGAACAGTTTCTACGGATCCTCATAAATTGTCCTTTAGGAATTCCCTTCTTGAGGGGGACTGGATGGTTACTTTCCCACCTCAGAAGGGAATTCGAAACAGTCCTCTTCCTGAAGGTCTTTGTCCCTATCAGTCCATCAACCCCCTTCTGGATTAAAATATCCAAGAAAGGTAATTTCTCCATGTCCAACTCAAAAGTGAAATCGAGGTTCAAGTTGTTATGATTCAATCTCTCGACGAAGTCTTCAAATTGTCTTTTCCCTCCTTTACACATTACCAAGACGTCGTCAATATATCGGATCCATAACACTATACTGTCGCTCCCCTCCACAGGTCTATCCCCAAAGACGACGGTTTCCTCCCACCAGCCCAGGCTGAACCTCACAGCGGAGGTCATTCACCTCCAGGGACAGACAGCGGTACTGCTCTGCGAGCTCTGCAACCTATACCCACACCAAGGGAGAAAGGAAAAAAAAAAGTTCATGTGCAAAAACACAGAAAGAAAAAAACATTTGTAGCATTCTATATCAAAAGCAGTAATATAGTAGCTATATTCTTGTACATAGGGGGCAGTATTATAGTAGTTATATTCTTGTACATAGGGGCAGTATTATATTAGTTATATTCTTGTATATAGGGGGCAGTATTATAGTAGTTATATTCTTGTACATAGGAGCAATATTATAGTAGTTATATTCTTGTACATAGAGGGCAGTATTATAGTAGTTATATTCTTGTATATAGGGGCAGTATTATAGTAGTTATATTCTAATACATAGGAGCAGTATTATAGTAGTTATATTCTTGTACATAGGGGCAGTATTATAGTAGTTATATTCTAATACATAGGAGCAGTATTATAGTAGTTATATTCTTGTACATAGGGGCAGTATTATAGTAGTTATATTCTTGTACATAGGAGCAGTATTATAGTAGTTATATTCTTGTATATAGGAGCAGTATTATAGTAGTTATATTCTTGTACATAGGGGGCAGTATTATAGTAGTTATATTCTTGTACATAGGGGGCAGTATTATAGTAGTTATATTCTTGTACATAGGGGCAGTATTATATTAGTTATATTCTTGTACATAGGGGGCAGTATTATAGTAGTTATATTCTTGTATATAGGAGCAGTATTATAGTAGTTATATTCTTGTACATAGGGGACAGTATTATATTAGTTATATTCTTGTCCATAGGGGTCAGTATTATAGTAGATATATTCTTGTACATAGGGGGCAGTATTATAGTAGTTATATCCTTGTACATAGGGAGCAGTATTATAGTAGTTATATTCTTGTACATAGGGGGCAGTATTATAGTAGTTATATTCTTGTACATAGGGGCAGTATTATAGTAGTTATATTCTTTGTATATAGGAGCAGTATTATAGTAGTTATATTTTTGTACATAGGGGGCAGTATTATAGTAGTTATATTCTTGTATATAGGGGCAGTATTATAGTAGTTATATTCTTGTACATAGGGGGCAGTATTATAGTAGTTATATTCTTGTACATAGGGGGCAGTATTATAGTAGCTATATTCTTGTACATAGGGGGCAGTATTATAGTAGTTATATTCTTGTACATAGGGGCAGTATTATAGTAGTTATATTCTTTGTATATAGGAGCAGTATTATAGTAGTTATATTTTTGTACATAGGGGGCAGTATTATAGTAGTTATATTCTTGTATATAGGGGGCAGTATTATAGTAGTTATATTCTTGTACATAGGAGCAGTATTATAGTAGTTATATTCTTGTACATAGGAGCAGTATTATAGTAGTTATATTCTTGTATATAGGAGCAGTATTATAGTAGTTATATTCTTGTTCATAGGGGGCAGTATTATAGTAGTTATATTCTTGTACATAGGGGGCAGTATTATAGTAGTTATATTCTTGTACATAGGGGGCAGTATTATAGTAGTTATATTCTTGTATATAGGGGGCAGTATTATAGTAGTTATATTCTTGTACATAGGGGGCAGTATTATAGTAGTTATATTCTTGTACATAGGGGCAGTATTATAGTAGTTATATTCTTGTACATAGGGAGCAGTATTATAGTAGTTATATTCTTGTACATAGGGGCAGTATTATAGTAGTTATATTCTAATACATAGGAGCAGTATTATAGTAGTTATATTCTTGTACATAGGGGCAGTATTATAGTAGTTATATTCTTTGTATATGGGAGCAGTATTATAGTAGTTATATTTTTGTACATAGGGGGCAGTATTATAGTAGTTATATTCTTGTACATAGGAGCAGTATTATAGTAGTTATATTCTTGTATATAGGAGCAGTATTATAGTAGTTATATTCTTTGTATATGGGAGCAGTATTATAGTAGTTATATTTTTGTACATAGGGGGCAGTATTATAGTAGTTATATTCTTGTACATAGGAGCAGTATTATAGTAGTTATATTCTTGTATATAGGGGCAGTATTATAGTAGTTATATTCTAATACATAGGAGCAGTATTATAGTAGTTATATTCTTGTACATAGGAGCAATATTATAGTAGTTATATTCTTGTATATAGGGGCAGTATTATAGTAGTTATATTCTAATACATAGGAGCAGTATTATAGTAGTTATATTCTTGTACATAGGGGCAGTATTATAGTAGTTATATTCTTGTACATAGGAGCAGTATTATAGTAGTTATATTCTTGTATATAGGAGCAGTATTATAGTAGTTATATTCTTGTACATAGGGGGCAGTATTATAGTAGTTATATTCTTGTACATAGGGGGCAGTATTATAGTAGTTATATTCTTGTACATAGGGGCAGTATTATATTAGTTATATTCTTGTACATAGGGGGCAGTATTATAGTAGTTATATTCTTGTATATAGGAGCAGTATTATAGTAGTTATATTCTTGTACATAGGGGACAGTATTATATTAGTTATATTCTTGTCCATAGGGGTCAGTATTATAGTAGATATATTCTTGTACATAGGGGGCAGTATTATAGTAGTTATATCCTTGTACATAGGGAGCAGTATTATAGTAGTTATATTCTTGTACATAGGGGGCAGTATTATAGTAGTTATATTCTTGTACATAGGGGCAGTATTATAGTAGTTATATTCTTTGTATATAGGAGCAGTATTATAGTAGTTATATTTTTGTACATAGGGGGCAGTATTATAGTAGTTATATTCTTGTATATAGGGGCAGTATTATAGTAGTTATATTCTTGTACATAGGGGGCAGTATTATAGTAGTTATATTCTTGTACATAGGGGGCAGTATTATAGTAGCTATATTCTTGTACATAGGGGGCAGTATTATAGTAGTTATATTCTTGTACATAGGGGCAGTATTATAGTAGTTATATTCTTTGTATATAGGAGCAGTATTATAGTAGTTATATTTTTGTACATAGGGGGCAGTATTATAGTAGTTATATTCTTGTATATAGGGGGCAGTATTATAGTAGTTATATTCTTGTACATAGGAGCAGTATTATAGTAGTTATATTCTTGTACATAGGAGCAGTATTATAGTAGTTATATTCTTGTATATAGGAGCAGTATTATAGTAGTTATATTCTTGTTCATAGGGGGCAGTATTATAGTAGTTATATTCTTGTACATAGGGGGCAGTATTATAGTAGTTATATTCTTGTACATAGGGGGCAGTATTATAGTAGTTATATTCTTGTATATAGGGGGCAGTATTATAGTAGTTATATTCTTGTACATAGGGGGCAGTATTATAGTAGTTATATTCTTGTACATAGGGGCAGTATTATAGTAGTTATATTCTTGTACATAGGGAGCAGTATTATAGTAGTTATATTCTTGTACATAGGGGCAGTATTATAGTAGTTATATTCTAATACATAGGAGCAGTATTATAGTAGTTATATTCTTGTACATAGGGGCAGTATTATAGTAGTTATATTCTTTGTATATGGGAGCAGTATTATAGTAGTTATATTTTTGTACATAGGGGGCAGTATTATAGTAGTTATATTCTTGTACATAGGAGCAGTATTATAGTAGTTATATTCTTGTATATAGGAGCAGTATTATAGTAGTTATATTCTTGTACATAGGGGGCAGTATTATAGTAGTTATATTCTTGTACATAGGGGGCAGTATTATAGTAGTTATATTCTTGTACATAGGGGCAGTATTATATTAGTTATATTCTTGTACATAGGGGGCAGTATTATAGTAGTTATATTCTTGTATATAGGAGCAGTATTATAGTAGTTATATTCTTGTACATAGGGGGCAGTATTATATTAGTTATATTCTTGTCCATAGGGGTCAGTATTATAGTAGATATATTCTTGTACATAGGGGGCAGTATTATAGTAGTTATATTCTTGTACATAGGGAGCAGTACTATAGTAGTTATATTCCTGTACATAGGGGGCAGTATTATAGTAGTTATATTCCTGTACATAGGGGCAGTACTATAGTAGTTATATTCTTTGTATATAGGAGCAGTATTATAGTAGTTATATTCTTGTACATAGGGGGCAGTATTATAGTAGTTATATTCTTGTACATAGGGGGCAGTATTATAGTAGTTATATTCTTGTACATAGGGGGCAGTATTATAGTAGTTATATTCTTGTATATAGGGGGCAGTATTATAGTAGTTATATTCTTGTACATAGGGGGCAGTATTATAGTAGTTATATTCTTGTACATAGGGGCAGTATTATAGTAGTTATATTCTTGTACATAGGGAGCAGTATTATAGTAGTTATATTCTTGTACATAGGGGCAGTATTATAGCAGTTATATTCTAATACATAGGAGCAGTATTATAGTAGTTATATTCTTGTACATAGCGGCAGTATTATAGTAGTTATATTCTTTGTATATAGGAGCAGTATTATAGTAGTTATATTTTTGTACATAGGGGGCAGTATTATAGTAGTTATATTCTTGTACATAGGAGCAGTATTATAGTAGTTATATTCTTGTATATAGGAGCAGTATTATAGTAGTTATATTCTTTTACATAGGGGGCAGTATTATAGTAGTTATATTCTTGTACATAGGGGGCAGTATTATAGTAGTTATATTCTTGTACATAGGGGCAGTATTATAGTAGTTATATTCTTGTACATAGGAGCACTATTATATTAGTTATATTCTTGTATATAGGGGGCAGTATTATATTAGTTATATTCTTGTACATTGTAGCAGTATTATAGTAGTTATATTCTAATACATAGGAGCAGTATTATAGTAGTTATATTCTTGTACATAGGGGGCAGTATTATAGTAGTTATATTCTTGCACATAGGGGGCAGTATTATAGTAGTTATATTCTTGTATATAGGAGCAGTATTATAGTAGTTATATTCTTGTACATAGGGGGCAGTATTATAGTAGTTATATTCTTTGTATATAGGAGCAGTATTATAGTAGTTATATTTTTGTACATAGGGGGCAGTATTATAGTAGTTATATTCTTGTACATAGGAGCAGTATTATAGTAGTTATATTCTTGTATATAGGAGCAGTATTATAGTAGTTATATTCTTGTACATAGGGGGCAGTATTATAGTAGTTATATTCTTGTACATAGGGGGCAGTATTATAGTAGTTATATTCTTGTACATAGGGGCAGTATTATATTAGTTATATTCTTGTACATAGGGGGCAGTATTATAGTAGTTATATTCTTGTATAGAGGAGCAGTATTATAGTAGTTATATTCTTGTACATAGGGGACAGTATTATATTAGTTATATTCTTGTCCATAGGGGGCAGTATTATAGTAGTTATATTCTTGTACATAGGGAGCAGTATTATAGTAGTTATATTCTTGTATAGAGGAGCAGTATTATAGTAGATATATTCTTGTACATAGGGGGCAGTATTATAGTAGTTATATTCTTGTACATAGGGAGCAGTATTATAGTAGTTATATTCTTGTACATAGGGGGCAGTATTATAGTAGTTATATTCTTGTACATAGGGGGCAGTATTATAGTAGTTATATTCTTGTACATAGGGGGCAGTATTATAGTAGTTATATTCTTGTACATAGGGGCAGTATTATAGTAGTTATATTCTTGTACATAGGGAGCAGTATTATAGTAGTTATATTCTTGTACATAGGGGCAGTATTATAGTAGTTATATTCTTGTACATAGGAGCAGTATTATAGTAGTTATATTCTTGTACATAGCGGCAGTATTATAGTAGTTATATTCTTTGTATATAGGAGCAGTATTATAGTTGTTATATTCTTGTACATAGGGGCAGTATTATAGTAGTTATATTCTTATACATAGGGGCAGTATTATAGTAGTTATATTCTTGTACATAGGGGGCAGTATTATAGTAGTTATATTCTTGTACAAAGGAGCAGTATTATAGTAGTTATATTCTTGTACATAGGAGCAGTATTATAGTACTTATATTCTTGTACATAGGAGCAGTATTATAGTAGTTATATTCTTGTACATAGGGGTAGTATTATAGTAGTTATATTCTTGTACATAGGGGGCAGTATTATAGTAGTTATATTCTTGTACATAGGAGCAGTATTATAGTAGTTATATTCTTGTACATAGGGGGCAGTATTATAGTAGTTATATTCTTGTACATAGGAGCAGTATTATAGTAGTTATATTCTTGTACATAGGGGACAGTATTATAGTAGTTAAATTCTTGTACATAGGGGGCAGTATTATAGTAGTTATATTCTTGTACATAGGGGGCAGTATTATAGTAGTTATATTCTTGTACATAGGGGGCAGTATTATAGTAGTTATATTCTTGTACATAGGAGCAGTATTATAGTAGTTATATTCTTGTACATAGGGGGCAGTATTATAGTAGCTATATTCTTGTACATAGGGGCAGTATTATAGTAGATATATTCTTGTACATAGGGGGCAATATTATAGCAGTTATATTCTTGTACATAGGGGGCAGTATTATAGTAGATATATTCTTGTACAAAGGGGCAGTATTATAGTAGTTATATTCCTGTACATAGGGGCAGTATAATAGTAGTTGTATTCTTATACATGGGAGCAGTATAATAGTAGTTATATTCTTGTACATAGGGGGCAGTATTATAGTAGTTATATTCTTGTACATAGGGGGCAGTATTATAGTAGTTATATTCTTGTACATAGGGGGCAGTATTGTAGTAGTTATATTCTTGTACATAGGAGCAGTATTATAGTAGTTATATTCTTGTACATAGGGGGCAGTATTATAGTAGTTATATTCTTGTACATAGGGGCAGTATTATAGTAGTTATATTCTTGTACATAGGAGCAGTATTATAGTAGTTATATTCTTGTACATAGGGGGCAGTATTATAGTAGTTATATTCTTGTACATAGAGGGCAGTATTGAAGTAGTTATATTCTTGTACATAGGGAGCAGTATTATAGTAGTTATATTCTTGTACATAGGGGCAGTATTATAGTAGTTATATTCTTGTACATAGGGGGCAGTATTATAGTAGTTATATTCTTGTACATAGGGGGCAGTATTATAGTAGTTATATTCTTGTACATAGGGGGCAATATTATAGTAGTTATATTCTTGTACATAGGAGCAGTATTATAGTAGTTATATTCTTGTACATAGGAGCAGTATTATAGTAGTTATGTTCTTGTGCATAGGATCAGTATTATAGTAGTTATATTCTTGTACATAGGGGCAGTATTATAGTAGTTATATTCTTGTTCATAGGGGCAGTATTATAGTAGTTATATTCTTGTACATAGGGGGCAGTATTATAGTAGTCATATTCTTATACATAGGGAGCAGTATTATAGTAGTTATGTTCTTGTACATAGGATCAGTATTATAGTAGTTATATTCTTGTACATAGGGGCAGTATTATAGTAGTTATATTCTTATACATAGGGGGCAGTATTATAGTAGTTATATTCTTGTACATAGAGGGCAGTATTATAGTAGTTATATTCTTGTACATAGGATCAGTATTATAGTAGTTATATTCTTGTACATAGGAGCAGTATTATAGTAGTTATGTTCTTGTACATAGGAGCAGTATTATAGTAGTTATATTCTTGTACATAGGGGGCAGTATTATAGTAGTTATATTCTTGTACATAGAGGGCAGTATTATAGTAGTTATATTCTTGTACATAGGGAGCAGTATTATAGTAGTTATATTCTTGTACATAGGGGGCAATATTATAGTAGTTATATTCTTGTACATAGGAGCAGTATTATAGTAGCTATGTTCTTGTACATAGGATCAGTATTATAGTAGTTATATTCTTGTACATAGGGGGCAGTATTATAGTAGTTATATTCTTGTACATAGAGGGCAGTATTATAGTAGTTATATTCTTTTACATAGGGAGCAGTATTATAGTAGTTATATTCTTGTACATAGAGGGCAGTATTATAGTAGTTATATTCTTATACATAGGGGGCAGTATTATAGTAGTTATATTCTTGTACATAGGGGGCAGTATTATAGTAGTTATATTCTTGTACATAGGGGGCAGTATTATAGTAGTTATATTCTTGTACATAGGAGCAGTATTATAGTAGTTATATTCTTGTACATAGGGGGCAGTATTATAGTAGTTATATTCTTGTACATAGGGGCAGTATTATAGTAGTTATATTCTTGTACATAGGGGGCAGTATTATAGTAGTTATATTCTTGTACATAGGAGCAGTATTATAGTAGCTATATTCTTGTACATAGGGGGCAGTATTATAGTAGTTATATTCTTGTACATAGGGGGCATTATTATAGTAGTTATATTCTTATACATAGGGGGCAGTATTATAGTAGTTATATTCTTGTACATAGAGGGCAGTATTATAGTAGTTATATTCTTATACATAGGGAGCAGTATTATAGTAGTTATATTCCTGTGTATAGGAGCAGTATTATAGTAGTTATATTCTTGTACATAGGAGCAGTATTATAGTAGTTATATTCTTGTACATAGGGGGCAGTATTATAGTAGTTATATTCTTGTACAGAGGAGCAGTATTATAGTAGTTATATTCTTGTACATAGGGGCAGTATTATAGTAGTTATATTCTTGTACATAGGAGCAGTATTATAGTAGTTATATTTTTGTATATAGGAGCAGTATTATAGTTGTTATATTCTTGTACATAGGGGCAGTAAGATAGTAGTTATATTCTTATACATAGGGGCAGTATTATAGTAGTTATATTCTTGTACATAGGGTGCAGTATTATAGTAGTTATATTCTTGTACATAGGAGCAGTATTATAGTACTTATATTCTTGTACATAGGAGCAGTATTATAGTAGTTATATTCTTGTACATAGGAGCAGTGTTATAGTAGTTATATTCTTGTACATAGGGGTAGTATTATAGTAGTTATATTCTTGTACATAGGGGGCAGTATTATAGTAGTTATATTCTTGTACATAGGAGCAGTATTATAGTAGTTATATTCTTGTACATAGGAGCAGTATTATAGTAGTTATATTCTTGTACATAGGGGGCAGTATTATAGTAGTTAAATTCTTGTACATAGGGGGCAGTATTATAGTAGTTATATTCTTGTACATAGGGGGCAGTATTATAGTAGTTATATTCTTGTACATAGGGGGCAGTAGTATAGTAGTTATATTCTTGTACATAGGAGCAGTATTATAGTAGTAATATTCTTGTACATAGGGGGCAGTATTATAGTAGCTATATTCTTGTACATAGGGGCAGTATTATAGTAGTTATATTCTTGTACATAGGGGGCAGTATTATAGCAGTTATATTCTTGTACATAGGGGGCAGTATTATAGTAGATATATTCTTGTACAAAGGGGCAGTATTATAGTAGTTATATTCCTGTACATAGGGGCAGTATAATAGTAGTTGTATTCTTATACATAGGAGCAGTATAATAGTAGTTATATTTTTGTACATAGGGGGCAGTATTATAGTAGTTATATTCTTGTACATAGGGGGCAGTATTATAGTAGTTATATTCTTGTATATAGGAGCAGTATTATAGTAGTTATATTCTTGTACATAGGGGGCAGTATTATAGTAGTTATATTCTTGTACATAGGAGCAGTATTATAGTAGTTATATTCTTATACATAGGAGCAGTATTATAGTAGTTATATTCTTGTACATAGGGGCAGTATTGTAGTAGTTATATTCTTGTACATAGGAGCAGTATTATAGTAGTTATATTCTTGTACATAGGGGGCAGTATTATAGTAGTTATATTCTTGTACATAGGGGGCAGTATTATAGTAGTTATATTCTTGTACATAGGAGCAGTATTATAGTAGTTATATTCTTGTACATAGGGGCAGTATTATAGTAGTTATATTCTTGTACATAGGGGGCAGTATTATAGTAGTTATATTCTTGTACATAGGGGGCAGTATTATAGTAGTTATAATCTTGTACATAGGGAGCAGTATTATAGTAGTTATATTCTTGTACATAGGGGCAGTATTATAGTAGTTATATTCTTGTACATAGGGGGCAGTATTATAGTAGTTATATTCTTGTACATAGGGGGCAGTATTATAGTAGTTATATTCTTGTACATAGGGGCAGTATTATAATAGTTATATTCTTGTACATAGGGGCAGTATTATAGTAGTTATATTCTTATACATAGGGAGCAGTATTATAGTAGTTATATTCTTGTATATAGGGGGCAGCATTATAGTAGTTATATTCTTGTACATAGGGAGCAGTATTATAGTATTTATATTCTTGTACATAGGGGGCAGTATTATAGTAGTTATATTCTTGTACATAGGAGCAGTATTATAGTAGTTATATTCTTGTATATAGGGGGCAGTATTATAGTAGTTATATTCTTATACATAGGGGGCAGCATTATAGTAGTTATATTCTTGTACATAGAGGGCAGTATTATAGTAGTTATATTCTTATACATAGGGAGCAGTATTATAGTAGTTATATTCTTGTACATAGGAGCAGTATTATAGTAGTTATATTCTTGTACATAGGAGGCAGTATTATAGTAGTTATATTCTTATACATAGGGGGCAGTATTATAGTAGTTATATTCTTGTACATAGGGGGCAGTATTATAGTAGTTATATTCTTGTACATAGGGGGCATTATTATAGTAGTTATATTCTTGTACATAGGGGCAGTATTATAGTAGTTATATTCTTGTACAGAGGAGCAGTATTATTGTAGTTATATTCTTGTACATAGGAGGCAGTATTATAGTAGTTATATTCTTATACATAGGGAGCAGTATTATAGTAGTTATATTCTTGTACATAGAGGGCAGTATTATAGTAGTTATATTCTTATACATAGGGAGCAGTATTATAGTAGTTATATTCTTGTACATAGAGGGCAGTATTATAGTAGTTATATTCTTATACATAGGGAGCAGTATTATAGTAGTTATATTCTTGTACATAGAGGGCAGTATTATAGTAGTTATATTCTTATACATAAGGGGCAGTATTATAGTAGTTATATTCTTGTACATAGAGGGCAGTATTATAGTAGTTATTTTCTTATACATAGGGAGCAGTATTATAGTAGTTATATTCCTGTGTATAGGAGCAGTATTATAGTAGTTATATTCTTGTACATAGGAGCAGTATTATAGTAGTTATATTCTTGTACATAGGGGGCAGTATTATAGTAGTTATATTCTTGTACAGAGGAGCAGTATTATTGTAGTCATATTCTTGTACATAGGGGCAGTATTATAGTAGTTATATTCTTGTACATAGAGGGCAGTATTATAGTAGTTATATTCTTGTACATAGGAGGCAGTATTATAGTAGTTATATTCTTGTACATAGAGGGCAGTATTATAGCAGTTATATTCTTATACGTAGGGAGCTGTATTATAGTAGGTATATTCTTGTACATAGAGTGCAGTATTATAGTAGTTATATTCTTGTATATAGGGGGCAGTATTATAGTAGTTATATTCTTATACATAGGGGGCAGTATTATAGTAGTTATATTCTTGTACATAGAGGGCAGTATTATAGTAGTTATATTCTTATACATAGGGAGCAGTATTATAGTAGTTATATTCTTGTACATAGAGGGCAGTATTACAGTAGTTCTATTCTTATACATAGGGAGCAGTATTATAGTAGTTATATTCTTGTACATAGAGGGCAGTATTATAGTAGTTATATTCTTATACATAGGGGGCAGTATTATAGTAGTTATATTCTTGTACATAGGGGGCAGTATTATAGTAGTTATATTCTTGTACATAGGGGGCAGTATTATAGTAGTTATATTCTTGTACATAGGGGGCAGTATTATAGTAGTTATATTCTTGTACATAGGAGCAGTATTATAGTAGTTATATTCTTGTACATAGGGGGCAGTATTATAGTAGTTATATTCTTGTACATAGGGGCAGTATTATAGTAGTTATATTCTTGTACATAGGGGGCAGTATTATAGTAGTTATATTCTTGTACATGGGAGCAGTATTATAGTAGCTATATTCTTGTACATAGGGGGCAGTATTATAGTAGTTATATTCTTGTACATAGGGGGCAGTATTATAGTAGTTATATTCTTGTACATAGGGGGCATTATTATAGTAGTTATATTCTTGTACATAGGGGCAGTATTATAGTAGTTATATTCTTGTATATAGGGGGCAGTATTATAGTAGTTATATTCTTGTACATTGTAGCAGTATTATAGTAGTTATATTCTAATACATAGGAGCAGTATTATAGTAGTTATATTCTTGTACATAGGGGCAGTATTATAGTAGTTATATTCTTTGTATATAGGAGCAGTATTATAGTAGTTATATTTTTGTACATAGGGGGCAGTATTATAGTAGTTATATTCTTGTACATAGGAGCAGTATTATAGTAGTTATATTCTTGTACATAGGGGGCAGTATTATAGTAGTTAAATTCTTGTACATAGGGGGCAGTATTATAGTAGTTATATTCTTGTACATAGGGGGCAGTATTATAGTAGTTATATTCTTGTACATAGGGGGCAGTATTATAGTAGTTATATTCTTGTACATAGGAGCAGTATTATAGTAGTTATATTCTTGTACATAGGGGGCAGTATTATAGTAGCTATATTCTTGTACATAGGGGCAGTATTATAGTAGTTATATTCTTGTACATAGGGGGCAGTATTATAGCAGTTATATTCTTGTACATAGGGGGCAGTATTATAGAAGATATATTCTTGTACAAAGGGGCAGTATTATAGTAGTTATATTCCTGTACATAGGGGCAGTATAATAGTAGTTGTATTCTTATACATAGGAGCAGTATAATAGTAGTTATATTCTTGTACATAGGGGGCAGTATTATAGTAGTTATATTCTTGTACATAGGGGGCAGTATTATAGTAGTTATATTCTTGTATATAGGAGCAGTATTATAGTAGTTATATTCTTGTACATAGGGGGCAGTATTATAGTAGTTATATTCTTGTACATAGGAGCAGTATTATAGTAGTTATATTCTTATACATAGGAGCAGTATTATAGTAGTTATATTCTTGTACATAGGGGCAGTATTGTAGTAGTTATATTCTTGTACATAGGAGCAGTATTATAGTAGTTATATTCTTGTACATAGGGGGCAGTATTATAGTAGTTATATTCTTGTACATAGGGGCAGTATTATAGTAGTTATATTCTTGTACATAGGAGCAGTATTATAGTAGTTATATTCTTGTACATAGGGGGCAGTATTATAGTAGTTATATTCTTGTACATAGAGGGCAGTATTATAGTAGTTATATTCTTGTACATAGGGAGCAGTATTATAGTAGTTATATTCTTGTACATAGGGGCAGTATTATAGTAGTTATATTCTTGTACATAGGGGGCAGTATTATAGTAGTTATATTCTTGTACATAGGGGGCAGTATTATAGTAGTTATATTCTTGTACATAGGGGCAGTATTATAATAGTTATATTCTTGTACCTAGGGGCAGTATTATAGTAGTTATATTCTTATACATAGGGAGCAGTATTATAGTAGTTATATTCTTGTATATAGGGGGCAGCATTATAGTAGTTATATTCTTGTACATAGGGAGCAGTATTATAGTAGTTATATTCTTGTACATAGGGGGCAGTATTATAGTAGTTATATTCTTGTACATAGGAGCAGTATTATAGTAGTTATATTCTTGTACATAGGGGGCAGTATTATAGTAATTATATTCTTGTACATAGGGGCAGTATTATAGTAGTTATATTCTTGCACATAGGGGGCAATATTATAGTAGATATATTCTTGTACATAGGAGCAGTATTATAGTAGTTATATTCTTGTACATAGGAGCAGTATTATAGTAGTTATGTTCTTGTGCATAGGATCAGTATTATAGTAGTTATATTCTTGTACATAGGGGCAGTATTATAGTAGTTATATTCTTGTTCATAGGGGCAGTATTATAGTAGTTATATTCTTGTACATAGGGGGCAGTATTATAGTAGTTATATTCTTGTACATAGAGGGCAGTATTATAGTAGTTATATTCTTATACATAGGGAGCAGTATTATAGTAGTTATGTTCTTGTACATAGGATCAGTATTATAGTAGTTATATTCTTGCACATAGGGGCAGTATCATAATAGTTATATTCTTATACATAGGGGGCAGTATTATAGTAGTTATATTCTTGTACATAGGATCAGTATTATAGTAGTTATATTCTTGTACATAGGAGCAGTATTATAGTAGTTATGTTCTTGTACTTAGGATCAGTATTATAGTAGTTATATTCTTGTACATAGGGGGCAGTTTTATAGTAGTTATATTCTTGTACATAGAGGGCAGTATTATAGTAGTTATATTCTTATACATAGGGAGCAGTATTATAGTAGTTATATTCTTGTACATAGAGGGCAGTATTATAGTAGTTATATTCTTATACATAGGGGGCAGTATTATAGTAGTTATATTCTTGTACATAGGGGGCAGTATTATAGTAGTTATATTCTTGTACATAGGGGGCAGTATTATAGTAGTTATATTCTTGTACATAGGGGGCAGTATTATAGTAGTTATATTCTTGTACATAGGAGCAGTATTATAGTAGTTATATTCTTGTACATAGGGGGCAGTATTATAGTAGTTATATTCTTGTACATAGGGGCAGTATTATAGTAGTTATATTCTTGTACATAGGGGGCAGTATTATAGTAGTTATATTCTTGTACATAGGGGGCAGTATTATAGTAGTTATATTCTTGTACATAGGAGCAGTATTATAGTAGCTATATTCTTGTACATAGGGGGCAGTATTATATTAGTTATATTCTTGTACATAGGGGGCAGTATTATAGTAGTTATATTCTTGTACATAGGGGGCATTATTATAGTAGTTATATTCTTGTACATAGGGGCAGTATTATAGTAGTTATATTCTTGTACAGAGGAGCAGTATTATTGTAGTTATATTCTTGTACATAGGAGGCAGTATTATAGTAGTCATATTCTTATACATAGGGAGCAGTATTATAGTAGTTATATTCTTGTACATAGGGAGCAGTATTATAGTAGTTATATTCTTGTACATAGAGGGCAGTATTATACTAGTTATATTCTTATACATAGGGGGCAGTATTATAGTAGTTATATTCTTGTACATAGAGGGCAGTATTATAGTAGTTATATTCTTATACATAGGGAGCAGTATTATAGTAGTTATATTCTTGTACATAGAGGGCAGTATTATACTAGTTATATTCTTATACATAGGGGGCAGTATTATAGTAGTTATATTCTTGTACATAGAGGGCAGTATTATAGTAGTTATATTCTTATACATAGGGAGCAGTATTATAGTAGTTATATTCTTGTACATAGAGGGCAGTATTATAGTAGTTATATTCTTATACATAGGGGGCAGTATTATAGTAGTTATATTCTTGTACATAGAGGGCAGTATTATAGTAGTTATATTCTTATACATAGGGAGCAGTATTATAGTAGTTATATTCCTGTGTATAGCAGCAGTATTATAGTAGTTATATTCTTATACATAGGGGCAGTATTATAGTAGTTATATTCTTGTACATAGGGGGCAGTATTATAGTAGTTATATTCTTGTACAGAGGAGCAGTATTATTGTAGTCATATTCTTGTACATAGGGGCAGTATTATAGTAGTTATATTCTTGTACATAGAGGGCAGTATTATAGTAGTTATATTCTTGTACATAGAGGGCAGTATTATAGTAGTTATATTCTTGTACATAGGAGGCAGTATTATAGTAGTTATATTCTTGTACATAGAGGGCAGTATTATAGTAGTTATATTCTTATACGTAGGGAGCAGTATTATTGTAGTTATATTCTTGTACATAGAGGGCAGTATTATAGCAGTTATATTCTTGTATATAGGGGGCAGTATTATAGTAGTTATATTCTTATACATAGGGGGCAGTATTATAGTAGTTATGTTCTTGTACATAGAGGGCAGTATTATAGTAGTTATATTCTTATACATAGGGAGCAGTATTATAGTAGTTATATTCTTGTACATAGAGGGCAGTATTATAGTAGTTATATTCTTATACATAGTGAGCAGTATTATAGTAGTTATATTCTTGTACATAGAGGGCAGTATTATAGTAGTTATATTCTTATACATAGGGGCAGTATTATAGTAGTTATATTCTTGTACATAGGGGGCAGTATTATAGTAGTTATATACTTGTACATAGGGGGCATTATTATAGTAGTTATATTCTTGTACATAGGGGCAGTATTATAGTAGTTATATTCTTGTGCAGAGGAGCAGTATTATTGTAGTTATATTCTTGTACATAGGAGGCAGTATTATAGTAGTTATATTCTTATACATAGGGAGCAGTATTATAGTAGTTATATTCTTGTACATAGAGGGCAGTATTATAGTAGTTATATTCTTATACATAGGGAGCAGTATTATAGTAGTTATATTCTTGTACATAGGAGGCAGTATTATAGTAGTTATATTCTTGTACATAGTGGGCAGTATTATAGTAGTTATATTCTTATACGTAGGGAGCAGTATTATAGTAGTTATATTCTTGTACATAGAGGGCAGTATTATAGCAGTTATATTCTTGTATATAGGGGGCAGTATTATAGTAGTTATATTCTTATACATAGGGGGCAGTATTATAGTAGTTATATTCTTGTACATAGAGGGCAGTATTATAGTAGTTATATTCTTATACATAGGGAGCAGTATTATAGTAGTTATATTCTTGTACATAGAGGGCAGTATTATAGTAGTTATATTCTTGTACATAGAGGGCAGTATTATAGTAGTTATATTCTTGTACATAGAGGGCAGTATTATAGTAGTTATATTCTTGTACATAGAGGGCAGTATTATAGTAGTTATATTCTTGTACATAGGAGGCAGTATTATAGTAGTTATATTCTTATACATAGGGAGCAGTATTATTGTAGCTATATTCTTGTACATAGGGGGCAGTATTATAGTAGTTATATTCTTGTACATAGAGGGCAGTATTATAGTAGTTATATTCTTGTACATAGGAGGCAGTATTATAGTAGTTATATTCTTGTACATAGAGGGCAGTATTATAGTAGTTATATTCTTATACGTAGGGAGCAGTATTATAGTAGTTATATTCTTGTACATAGAGGGCAGTATTATAGCAGTTATATTCTTGTATATAGGGGGCAGTATTATAGTAGTTATATTCTTATACATAGGGGGCAGTATTATAGTAGTTATATTCTTGTACATAGAGGGCAGTATTATAGTAGTTATATTCTTATACATAGGGAGCAGTATTATAGTAGTTATATTCTTGTACATAGAGGGCAGTATTATAGTAGTTATATTCTTATACATAGGGAGCAGTATTATTTTAGTTATATTCTTGTACATAGAGGGCAGTATTATAGTAGTTATATTCTTATACATAGGGGGCAGTATTATAGTAGTTATATTCTTGTACAAAGGGGGCAGTATTATAGTAGTTATATTCTTGTACATAGGGAGCAGTATTATAGTAGTTATATTCTTGTACATAGGGGGCAGTATTATAGTAGTTATATTCTTATACATAGGGAGCAGTATTATAGTAGTTATATTCTTGTACATAGAGGGCAGTATTATAGTAGTTATATTCTTATACATAGGGGGCAGTATTATAGTAGTTATATTCTTGTACAAAGGGGGCAGTATTATAGTAGTTATATACTTGTACATAGGGGGCATTTTTATAGTAGTTATATTCTTGTACATAGGGGCAGTATTATAGTAGTTATATTCTTGTACAGAGGAGCAGTATTATTGTAGTTATATTCTTGTACATAGGAGGCAGTATTATAGTAGTTATATTCTTATACATAGGGAGCAGTATTATAGTAGTTATATTCTTGTACATAGAGGGCAGTATTATAGTAGTTATATTCTTATACATAGGGGGCAGTATTATAGTAGTTATATTCTTGTACATAGAGGGCAGTATTATAGTAGTTATATTCTTGTACATAGAGGGCAGTATTATAGTAGTTATATTCTTGTACATAGGAGGCAGTATTATAGTAGTTATATTCTTGTACATAGAGGGCAGTATTATAGTAGTTATATTCTTATACGTAGGGAGCAGTATTATAGTAGTTATATTCTTGTACATAGAGGGCAGTATTATAGTAGTTATATTCTTGTATATAGGGGGCAGTATTATAGTAGTTATATTCTTGTACATAGAGGGCAGTATTATAGTAGTTATATTCTTATACATAGGGAGCAGTATTATAGTAGTAATATTCTTGTACATAGAGGGCAGTATTATAGTAGTTATATTCTTATACATAGGGGGCAGTATTATAGTAGTTATATTCTTGTACATAGGGGGCAGTATTATAGTAGTTATATTCTTGTACATAGGGGGCAGTATTATAGTAGTTATAATCTTGTACATAGGGGGCAGTATTATAGTAGTTATATTCTTGTACATAGGAGCAGTATTATAGTAGTTATATTCTTGTACATAGGGGGCAGTATTATAGTCGTTATATTCTTGTACATAGGGGCAGTATTATAGTAGTTATATTCTTGTACATAGGGGGCAGTATTATAGTAGTTATATTCTTGTACATAGGAGCAGTATTATAGTAGCTATATTCTTGTACATAGGGGGCAGTATTATAGTAGTTATATTCTTGTACATAGGGGGCAGTATTATAGTAGTTATATTCTTGTACATAGGGGGCATTATTATAGTAGTTATATTCTTGTACATAGGGGCAGTATTATAGTAGTTATATTCTTGTACAGAGGAGCAGTATTATTGTAGTTATATTCTTGTACATAGGGAGCAGTATTATAGTAGTTCTATTCTTGTACATAGGGGGCAGTATTATAGTAGTTATATTCTTATACATAGGGAGCAGTATTATAGTAGTTATATTCTTGTACATAGAGGGCAGTATTATACTAGTTATATTCTTATACATAGGGGGCAGTATTATAGTAGTTATATTCTTGTACATAGAGGGCAGTATTATAGTAGTTATATTCTTATACATAGGGAGCAGTATTATAGTAGTTTTATTCTTGTACATAGAGGGCAGTATTATAGTAGTTATATTCTTTTACATAGGGGGCAGTATTATAGTAGTTATATTCTTGTACATAGAGGGCAGTATTATAGTAGTTATATTCTTATACATAGGGAGCAGTATTATAGTAGTTATATTCCTGTGTATAGGAGCAGTATTATAGTAGTTATATTCTTGTACATAGGAGCAGTATTATAGTAGTTATATTCTTGTACATAGGGGGCAGTATTATAGTAGTTATATTCTTGTACAGAGGAGCAGTATTATTGTAGTCATATTCTTGTACATAGGGGCAGTATTATAGTAGTTATATTCTTGTACATAGAGGGCAGTATTATAGTAGTTATATTCTTGTACATAGGAGCAGTATTATAGTAGTTATATTCTTGTACATAGAGGGCAGTATTATAGCAGTTATATTCTTGTATATAGGGGGCAGTATTATAGTATAGAATCATAGAATCATAGAATGGTAGAGTTGGAGGGGACCTCCTGGGTCATCTGGTCCAACCCCCTGCTCAAAGCAGGATTCACTAAATCATCTCAGGCAGATGTCTGTCCAGCCTCTGTTTGAAGACGTCCATTGAAGGGGAACTCACCACCTCTCGTGGCAGCCTGTTCCACTCATTAATCACCCTAACTGTCAAAAAGTTTTTTCTAATATCTAATCTGTGTCTCCTCCCATTTAGTTTCATCCCATTGCTTCTAGTCTTTCCTTGTGCAAATGAGAATAAAGATGATCCTTCTACAATGTGACAGCCCTTGACATATTTGTAGACAGCTATTAAGTCTCCTCTCAGTCTTCTTTTTTGCAAGCTAAACATTCCCAAATCCTGCAACCGTTCCTCATAGGACATGGTTTGCAGACCAGTCACCATTGTGGTCGCTCTTCTCTGAACTTGCTCCAGTTTGTCTATGTCTTTTTTAAAATGTGGTGCCCAAAACTGTACACAGTATTCCAGATGAGGTCTGACCAAAGAGGAGTAAAGACCGATAATGACTTCACGTGATCTAGACTGTATGCTTCTGTTAATACATCCCAGAATTGTATTTGCCTTTTTTGCTGCTGCATCACACTGTTGACTCATGTTCAGTCTATGATCTATTAGTATACCTAAGTCTTTTTCACATGTACTGTTGCTTAGCTCTATTCCTCCCATTCTGTATATGCTTTTTTCATTTTTATTGCCCAGATGTAGTACTTTGCATTTTTCCCTGTTAAAAACCATTCTGTTGGTTGCTGCCCACTGCTCCAGTTTATTTAGGTCTTTTTGAATCTTCCCTCTCTCTTCTCTAGTATTAGCTATCCCTCCTAGCTTTGTGTCATCAGCAAATTTAATCAGTTTACCCTCAATTCCTTCATCTAAATCATTGATAAAGATGTTGAACAATACAGGTCCCAGGACGGAGCCCTGTGGTACCCCACTTGAGACATTCATCCAGCTGGATGTGAAGCCATTTACAACCACCCTTTGAGTCCGATCACTAAGCCAGTTATGAATCCACCTAACAGTTGCCTGGTCCATTGCATACTTGGTCATTTTTTCAATAAGGATGGTGTGAGATACTTTGTCAAATGCTTTGCTGAAGTCAAGATATACTATATCTACAGCATTTCCCTGATCCACCCAGTCAGTGATTCTGTCATAGAAGGAAATTAAGTTAGTCTGACATGACTTGTTAGTTACAAACCCATGCTGACTCTGGTTAATCACTTCATTCTTATCCAGGTACTTACATACATGTTGTTTAATAATTTGTTCAAAGATCTTTCCTGGTATAGAAGTCAGACTCACCGGCCTATAGTTCCCTGGGTCCACCTTCTTCCCCTTTTTGAAGATAGGAACAACATTTGCTCTTCTCCAGTCTTCTGGGACTTCTCCTGTTCTCCAAGAATTTTCAAAGATTATGGAGAGTGGTTCTAAAATTTCTTCTACGATCTCTTTCAGTACTCTGGGGTGTAATTCATCTGGACCTGGAGACTTGAACTCATTTATGTTAGCTAAATATCCCCTCACAATCTTTCTGTTTACAGATAACTTGGATTCCTCTATTCCTTTAAAAGGACAGTGAAGATTAGTTGATGTTACATTTTCTTTCTGAGAGAAAACAGATGCAAAATAGGAGTTAAAAAGTTCGGCCTTCTCAACATCCTCTCTTACCATTTCTCCATTTTCATCCTGTAAAAATCCTATAGCATCTTTGACTTTTCTTTTACTTTTGACATACCCCCAAAATTCTTTTTTATTGCTTTTGACATCTCTTGCAAGCCTTAATTCATTGTCAGCTTTAGCTAACCTGATACGTGCCCTGCAGGATCTGCAGACTGCATTATAATCTTCTTTAGATATGCCTCCCTCTTTCCATTTAATAAACATTTCTTTCTTTCTTTTTAGCATGTGTTTAAGTTCTGTGTTCATCCATCCTGGTTTCCTTAAATGCTTCCCATTCTTCCTACTTTTCGGGATTGTTAACGATTGTGCTTTGAGAATCTCATTTTTAAAAATTTCCCATCCTTCCTGGACATTTTTGTCCTTAAGGACATCCAGCCATTGGATCCCTCCTATTCTCTTTCTGAGTCTCTTAAAATCTGCCTTTCTAAAATCTAACCTTGAAGTTTGAGTCTTCACATGTCTTCCTCCTCTAGTTATCCAAAATTCTATAATAGCATGATCGCTGCCTCCTAGGGTCCCAGCCACCTTTACCTCCTCAACCATTTCCTCCCTGTTTATAAGGATTAGATCCAAAGTAGCAGATCCCCTTGTTTTCTCCCCTACCTTTTGGAAGATAAAGTTGTCAGCAAGAGAGGATAAGAATTTGCTTGACCTGTTAGTTTTACTTGAGAGAGATTCCCAACAAATGTCTGGATAGTTGAAATCTCCCATGACCACTACGTCATATTTTTTGGAGAACTTGGTCATTTGATACATAAAGAGTTCATCCATATCTTCAGCTTGCCCAGGTGGCCTGTAGTAAATGCCTACAATGGTGTCCTTTCCGTTGTTCTCTCCTTGTATTCTTACCCAAACAGTTTCCACAGAACTCCCAGTCTCTGAAGCTTCAATCTCTGTGCAGATATTCGCTTTTCTAACATACAATGCGACACCTCCTCCTCGTTTATCAAGTCTGTTTCTTGCAAATAAGTTGTATCCTTTTAGCCTTTTATTCCAATCATGTGTATCGTCCCACCAAGTTTCAGTGATTCCAATGACATCATATTCCTTTTCCTGCGTTAGTAGTTCCAATTCTCCTTGTTTGTTGCCCATGCTTTGTGCATTTGTATAAAAACATTGTAGTTTGTGATTGGTTTCTCTTCCTCCCATATTTTTATTATTTAGATTTTTTTGTCTTTGTTCTTCCTTTCCACTTCCAGTAGCAGAGATCTCAATAGTATTTGTCAGCTGTATGGCTTTTTCTGGCCTTTTGCTTCCCTTCCCACATTGTTCTAGTTTAAAGCTCTTCTGATGAGTGTAGCAAGGCGACTTCCAAATACATGTTTTCCAGTCTTCGTAAGGTGCACCCCATCTCTAGCAAGTAGTCCATCGTATAGGTAATTCATTCCGTGATCCAGAAATCCAAATCCTTGTTGACGGCACCATCGACGTAGCCAGTTGTTCACCTGTAGAATCTTATTCCACCTCATTGTTCATGGCCATCCACTGGGAGGATGGATGAGAAGACCACCTGCGCTCCCAATTCTTTCACTTTCTTGCCTAAGTCTTCAAAGTCACTGCAGATGGTTTCCAGGTCCTTTCTTGCGGTGTCATTTGTCCCCACATGTATTAGCAGGAATGGGTAGTGATCTGTAGGTCTGAAGAGTCTTGATATCCTGTCAGACACATGTATAATTTTTGCTCCTGGAAGACAGCACATTTCTCTTGAGGTTATGTCTGGTCTGCAGATAGCGGCCTCTGTTCCTCTTAACAGGGAATCCCCCATGACCACCACTCTCCGTTTTTTCTTCACAACATTCTTCTTTCTCCATCCAGGAGGATTCTGAGGGCTTACAAGGTTATTCATTGCTGGCAAAGTCTTATCTTGCTGTATTTCTTCATGGTTCTCCTGCGTGAGAGCCTGGTACTGGTTCCTGAGCAGTATGGGTGCTGACTGCCTCTCGATCCTCCTGCTTCTGTGGGTCACATGCTTCCATTCCTCTGTTACGTCAGGTGCAGTTCGAATTTCTTCTCTTTCTGAGAAGTAGTTATATTCTTATACATAGGGGGCAGTATTATAGTAGTTATATTCCTGTACATAGGAGCAGTATTATAGTAGTTATATTCTTGTACACAGGGGGCAGTATTATAGTAGTTATATTCTTATACATAGGGAGCAGTATTATAGTAGTTATATTCTTGTACATAGAGGGCAGTATTATAGTAGTTATATTCTTATACATAGGGAGCAGTATTATAGTAGATATATTCTTATACATAGGGAGCAGTATTATAGTAGTTATATTCTTGTACATAGGGGCAGTATTATAGTAGTTATATTCTTGTACACAGGGGGCAGTATTATAGTAGTTATATTCTTGTACATAGGAGCAGTATTATAGTAGTTATATTCTTGTACATAGGAGCAGTATTATAGTAGTTATATTCCTCTACAAAGGAACAGTATTATAGTAGTTATATTCTTGTACATAGGAGCAGTATTATAGTAGTTATATTCTTGTACATAGGAGCAGCATTATAGTAGTCATATTCTTGTACATAGAGGGCAGTATTATAGTAGTTATATTCTTGTACATAGGGGCAGTATTATAGTAGTTATATTCTTGTACATAGGGGCAGTATTATAGTAGCTATATTCTGGTACATAGGAGCAGTATTATAGTAGTTATATTCTTGTACATAGGGAGCAGTATTATAGTAGTTATATTCTTGTACATAGGGAGCAGTATTATAGTAGTTATATTCTTGTACATAGGGGCAGTATTATAGTAGCTATATTCTGGTACATAGGAGCAGTATTATAGTAGTTATATTCTTGTACATAGGAGCAGTATTATAGTAGTTATATTCCTGTACATAGGAGCAGTATTATAGTAGTTATATTCTTGTACATAGGAGCAGTATTATAGTAGTTATATTCCTGTACATAGGAGCAGTATTATAGTAGTTATATTCTTGTACATAGGGGGCAGTATTATAGTAGTTATATTCTTGTACATAGGAGAAGTATTATAGTAGTTATATTCTTGTACATAGGGGGCAGTATTATAGTTGTTATATTCTTGTACATAGGGGCAGTATTATAGTAGTTATATTCTTGTACATAGGGGGCAGTATTATAGTAGTTATATTCTTATACATAGGGGCAGTATTATAGTAGCTATATTCTGGTACATAGGAGCAGTATTATAGTAGTTATATTCTTGTACATAGGAGCAGTATTATAGTAGTTATATTCCTCTACAAAGGAACAGTATTATAGTAGTTATATTCTTGTACATAGGGGGCAGTATTATAGTAGTTATATTCTTGTACATAGGAGCAGTATTATAGTAGTTATATTCTTGTACATAGGAGCAGTATTATAGTAGTTATATTCTTGTACATAGGAGCAGTATTATAGTAGTTATATTCCTCTACAAAGGAACAGTATTATAGTAGTTATATTCTTGTACATAGGAGCAGTATTATAGTAGTTATATTCTTGTACATAGGAGCAGCATTATAGTAGTTATATTCTTGTACATAGAGGGCAGTATTATAGTAGTTATATTCTTGTACATAGGGGCAGTATTATAGTAGTTATATTCTTGTACATAGGGGCAGTATTATAGTAGCTATATTCTGGTACATAGGAGCAGTATTATAGTAGTTATATTCTTGTACATAGGGAGCAGTATTATAGTAGTTATATTCTTGTACATAGGGAGCAGTATTATAGTAGTTATATTCTTGTACATAGGGGCAGTATTATAGTAGCTATATTCTGGTACATAGGAGCAGTATTATAGTAGTTATATTCTTGTACATAGGAGCAGTATTATAGTAGTTATATTCCTGTACATAGGAGCAGTATTATAGTAGTTATATTCTTGTACATAGGAGCAGTATTATAGTAGTTATATTCCTGTACATAGGAGCAGTATTATAGTAGTTATATTCTTGTACATAGGGGGCAGTATTATAGTAGTTATATTCTTGTACATAGGAGAAGTATTATAGTAGTTATATTCTTGTACATAGAGGGCAGTATTATAGTAGTTATATTCTTATACATAGGGAGCAGTATTATAGTAGTTATATTCTTGTACACAGGGGGCAGTATTATAGTAGTTATATTCTTGTACATAGGAGCAGTATTATAGTAGTTATATTCTTGTACATAGGAGCAGTATTATAGTAGTTATATTCCTCTACAAAGGAACAGTATTATAGTAGTTATATTCTTGTACATAGGAGCAGTATTATAGTAGTTATATTCTTGTACATAGGAGCAGCATTATAGTAGTCATATTCTTGTACATAGAGGGCAGTATTATAGTAGTTATATTCTTGTACATAGGGGCAGTATTATAGTAGTTATATTCTTGTACATAGGGGCAGTATTATAGTAGCTATATTCTGGTACATAGGAGCAGTATTATAGTAGTTATATTCTTGTACATAGGGAGCAGTATTATAGTAGTTATATTCTTGTACATAGGGAGCAGTATTATAGTAGTTATATTCTTGTACATAGGGGCAGTATTATAGTAGCTATATTCTGGTACATAGGAGCAGTATTATAGTAGTTATATTCTTGTACATAGGAGCAGTATTATAGTAGTTATATTCCTGTACATAGGAGCAGTATTATAGTAGTTATATTCTTGTACATAGGAGCAGTATTATAGTAGTTATATTCCTGTACATAGGAGCAGTATTATAGTAGTTATATTCTTGTACATAGGGGGCAGTATTATAGTAGTTATATTCTTGTACATAGGAGAAGTATTATAGTAGTTATATTCTTGTACATAGGGGGCAGTATTATAGTTGTTATATTCTTGTACATAGGGGCAGTATTATAGTAGTTATATTCTTGTACATAGGGGGCAGTATTATAGTAGTTATATTCTTATACATAGGGGCAGTATTATAGTAGCTATATTCTGGTACATAGGAGCAGTATTATAGTAGTTATATTCTTGTACATAGGAGCAGTATTATAGTAGTTATATTCCTCTACAAAGGAACAGTATTATAGTAGTTATATTCTTGTACATAGGGGGCAGTATTATAGTAGTTATATTCTTGTACATAGGAGCAGTATTATAGTAGTTATATTCTTGTACATAGGAGCAGTATTATAGTAGTTATATTCTTGTACATAGGAGCAGTATTATAGTAGTTATATTCCTCTACAAAGGAACAGTATTATAGTAGTTATATTCTTGTACATAGGAGCAGTATTATAGTAGTTATATTCTTGTACATAGGAGCAGCATTATAGTAGTTATATTCTTGTACATAGAGGGCAGTATTATAGTAGTTATATTCTTGTACATAGGGGCAGTATTATAGTAGTTATATTCTTGTACATAGGGGCAGTATTATAGTAGCTATATTCTGGTACATAGGAGCAGTATTATAGTAGTTATATTCTTGTACATAGGGAGCAGTATTATAGTAGTTATATTCTTGTACATAGGGAGCAGTATTATAGTAGTTATATTCTTGTACATAGGGGCAGTATTATAGTAGCTATATTCTGGTACATAGGAGCAGTATTATAGTAGTTATATTCTTGTACATAGGAGCAGTATTATAGTAGTTATATTCCTGTACATAGGAGCAGTATTATAGTAGTTATATTCTTGTACATAGGAGCAGTATTATAGTAGTTATATTCCTGTACATAGGAGCAGTATTATAGTAGTTATATTCTTGTACATAGGGGGCAGTATTATAGTAGTTATATTCTTGTACATAGGAGAAGTATTATAGTAGTTATATTCTTGTACATAGGGGGCAGTATTATAGTAGTTATATTCTTGTACATAGGGGCAGTATTATAGTAGTTATATTCTTGTACATAGGGGGCAGTATTATAGTAGTTATATTCTTATACATAGGGAGCAGTATTATAGTAGTTATATTCTTGTACATAGAGGGCAGTATTATAGTAGTTATATTCTTATACATAGGGGGCAGTATTATAGTAGTTATATTCTTGTACATAGGAGCAGTATTATAGTAGTAATATTCTTGTACATAGGGGGCAGCATTATAGTAGTTATATTCTTGTACATAGGGGGCAGTATTATAGTAGTTATATTCTTGTACATAGGAGCAGTATTATAGTAGTTATATTCTTGTACATAGGGAGCAGTATTATAGTAGTTATATTCTTGTACATAGAGGGCAGTATTATAGTAGTTATATTCTTGTACATAGAGGGCAGTATTATAGTAGTTATATTCTTATACATAGGGAGCAGTATTATAGTAGTTATATTCTTGTACATAGGGGGCAGTATTATAGTAGTTATATTCTTGTACATAGGAGCAGTATTATAGTAGTTATATTCTTGTACATAGGAGCAGCATTATAGTAGTTATATTCTTGTACATAGAGGGCAGTATTATAGTAGTTATATTCTTGTACATAGGGGCAGTATTATAGTAGTTATATTCTTGTACATAGGGGCAGTATTATAGTAGCTATATTCTGGTACATAGGAGCAGTATTATAGTAGTTATATTCTTGTACATAGGGAGCAGTATTATAGTAGTTATATTCTTGTACATAGGGAGCAGTATTATAGTAGTTATATTCTTGTACATAGGGGCAGTATTATAGTAGCTATATTCTGGTACATAGGAGCAGTATTATAGTAGTTATATTCTTGTACATAGGAGCAGTATTATAGTAGTTATATTCCTGTACATAGGAGCAGTATTATAGTAGTTATATTCTTGTACATAGGGGGCAGTATTATAGTAGTTATATTCTTATACATAGGGGGCAGTATTATAGTAGTTATATTCTTGTACACAGGGGGCAGTATTATAGTAGTTATATTCTTATACATAGGGAGCAGTATTATAGTAGTTATATTCTTGTACATAGAGGGCAGTATTATAGTAGTTATATTCTTATACATAGGGAGCAGTATTATAGTAGTTATATTCTTGTACACAGGGGGCAGTATTATAGTAGTTATATTCTTGTACATAGGAGCAGTATTATAGTAGTTATATTCTTGTACATAGGAGCAGTATTATAGTAGTTATATTCCTCTACAAAGGAACAGTATTATAGTAGTTATATTCTTGTACATAGGAGCAGTATTATAGTAGTTATATTCTTGTACATAGGAGCAGCATTATAGTAGTTATATTCTTGTACATAGAGGGCAGTATTATAGTAGTTATATTCTTGTACATAGGGGCAGTATTATAGTAGTTATATTCTTGTACATAGGGGCAGTATTATAGTAGCTATATTCTGGTACATAGGAGCAGTATTATAGTAGTTATATTCTTGTACATAGGGAGCAGTATTATAGTAGTTATATTCTTGTACATAGGGAGCAGTATTATAGTAGTTATATTCTTGTACATAGGGGCAGTATTATAGTAGCTATATTCTGGTACATAGGAGCAGTATTATAGTAGTTATATTCTTGTACATAGGAGCAGTATTATAGTAGTTATATTCCTGTACATAGGAGCAGTATTATAGTAGTTATATTCTTGTACATAGGAGCAGTATTATAGTAGTTATATTCCTGTACATAGGAGCAGTATTATAGTAGTTATATTCTTGTACATAGGGGGCAGTATTATAGTAGTTATATTCTTGTACATAGGAGAAGTATTATAGTAGTTATATTCTTGTACATAGGGGGCAGTATTATAGTTGTTATATTCTTGTACATAGGGGCAGTATTATAGTAGTTATATTCTTGTACATAGGGGGCAGTATTATAGTAGTTATATTCTTATACATAGGGGCAGTATTATAGTAGCTATATTCTGGTACATAGGAGCAGTATTATAGTAGTTATATTCTTGTACATAGGAGCAGTATTATAGTAGTTATATTCCTCTACAAAGGAACAGTATTATAGTAGTTATATTCTTGTACATAGGAGCAGTATTATAGTAGTTATATTCTTGTACATAGGAGCAGTATTATAGTAGTTATATTCTTGTACATAGGGGGCAGTATTATAGTTGTTATATTCTTGTACATAGGGGCAGTATTATAGTAGTTATATTCTTGTACATAGGGGGCAGTATTATAGTAGTTATATTCTTATACATAGGGAGCAGTATTATAGTAGTTATATTCTTGTACATAGAGGGCAGTATTATAGTAGTTATATTCTTATACATAGGGGGCAGTATTATAGTAGTTATATTCTTGTACATAGGAGCAGTATTATAGTAGTAATATTCTTGTACATAGGGGGCAGCATTATAGTAGTTATATTCTTGTACATAGGGGGCAGTATTATAGTAGTTATATTCTTGTACATAGGAGCAGTATTATAGTAGTTATATTCTTGTACATAGGGAGCAGTATTATAGTAGTTATATTCTTGTACATAGAGGGCAGTATTATAGTAGTTATATTCTTGTACATAGAGGGCAGTATTATAGTAGTTATATTCTTATACATAGGGAGCAGTATTATAGTAGTTATATTCTTGTACATAGGGGGCAGTATTATAGTAGTTATATTCTTGTACATAGGGGGCAGTATTATAGTAGTTATATTCTTGTACATAGGGAGCAGTATTATAGTTGTTATATTCTTGTATATAGGAGCAGTATTATAGTAGTTATATTCTTGTACATAGAGGGCAGTATTATAGTAGTTATATTCTTGTACATAGGAGCAGTATTATAGTAGTTATATTCTTGTACATAGGGGGCAGTATTATAGTAGTTATATTCTTGTACATAGGGGGCAGTATTATAGTAGTTATATTCTTGTACATACGGGGCAGTATTATAGTAGTTATATTCTTGTATATAGGAGCAGTATTATAGTAGTTATATTCTTGTACATAGGGGGCAGTATTATAGTAGTTATATTCTTGTACATAGGAGCAGTATTATAGTAGTTATATTCTTGTACATAGGGAGCAGTATTATAGTAATTATATTCTTGTATAGAGGAGCAGTATTATAGTAGTTATATTCTTGTACATAGGGGCAGTATTATAGTAATTATATTCTTGTATAGAGGAGCAGTATTATAGTAGTTATATTCTTGTACATAGAGGGCAGTATTATAGTAGTTATATTCTTGTACATAGGAGCAGTATTATATAGTTATATTCTTGTACATAGGGGGCAGTATTAGCGTAGTTATATTCTTGTACATAGGGGGCAGTATTATAGTAGTTATATTCTTGTACATAGGGGGCAGTATTATAGTAGTTATATTCTTGTACATAGGGGGCAGTATTATAGTAGTTATATTCTTGTACATAGGGGGCAGTATTATAGTAGTTATATTCTTGTACATAGGGGCAGTATTATAGTAGTTATATTCTTGTACATAGGGGGCAGTATTATAGTAGTTATATTCTTGTACATAGGAGCAGTATTATAGTAGTTATATTCTTGTACATAGGGGGCAGTATTATAGTAGTTATATTCTTGTACATAGGGGGCATTATTATAGTAGTTATATTCTTGTACATAGGGGCAGTATTATAGTAGTTATATTCTTGTACAGAGGAGCAGTATTATTGTAGTTACATTCTTGTACATAGGAGGCAGTATTATAGTAGTTATATTCTTATACATAGGGAGCAGTATTATAGTAGTTATATTCTTGTACATAGAGGGCAGTATTATAGTAGTTATATTCTTGTACATAGGAGCACTATTATATTAGTTATATTCTTGTATATAGGGGGCAGTATTATAGTAGTTATATTCTTGTACATTGTAGCAGTATTATAGTAGTTATATTCTAATACATAGGAGCAGTATTATAGTAGTTATATTCTTGTACATAGGGGCAGTATTATAGTAGTTATATTCTTTGTATATAGGATCAGTATTATAGTAGTTATATTTTTGTACATAGGGGGCAGTATTATAGTAGTTATATTCTTGTACATAGGAGCAGTATTATAGTAGTTATATTCTTGTATATAGGAGCAGTATTATAGTAGTTATATTCTTGTACATAGGGGGCAGTATTATAGTAGTTATATTCTTGTACATAGGGGGCAGTATTATAGTAGTTATATTCTTGTACATAGGGGCAGTATTATATTAGTTATATTCTTGTACATAGGGGGCAGTATTATAGTAATTATATTCTTGTATAGAGGAGCAGTATTATAGTAGTTATATTCTTGTACATAGGGGGCAGTATTATATTAGTTATATTCTTGTCCATAGGGGGCAGTATTATAGTAGTTATATTCTTGTACATAGGGAGCAGTATTATAGTAGTTATATTCTTGTATAGAGGAGCAGTATTATAGTAGATATATTCTTGTACATAGGGGGCAGTATTATAGTAGTTATATTCTTGTACATAGGGAACAGTATTATAGTAGTTATATTCTTGTACATAGGGGGCAGTATTATAGTAGTTATATTCTTGTACATAGGGGGCAGTATTATAGTAGTTATATTCTTGTACATAGGGGCAGCATTATAGTAGATATATTCTTGTACATAGGGGGCAGTATTATAGTAGTTATATTCTTGTACATAGGGAGCAGTATTATAGTAGTTATATTCTTGTACATAGGGGCAGTATTATAGTAGTTATATTCTTGTACATAGGAGCAGTATTATAGTAGTTATATTCTTGTATATAGGAGAAGTATTATAGTTGTTATATTCTTGTACATAGGGGCAGTATTATAGTAGTTATATTCTTATACATAGGGGCAGTATTATAGTAGTTATATTCTTGTACATAGGGGGAGTATTATAGTAGTTATATTCTTGTACATAGGAGCAGTATTATAGTAGTTATATTCTTGTACATAGGAGCAGTATTATAGTACTTATATTCTTGTACATAGGAGCAGTATTATAGTAGTTATATTCTTGTACATAGGAGCAGTATTATAGTAGTTATATTCTTGTACATAGGGGTAGTATTATAGTAGTTATATTCTTGTACATAGGGGGCAGTATTATAGTAGTTATATTCTTGTACATAGGAGCAGTATTATAGTAGTTATATTCTTGTACATAGGGGGCAGTATTATAGTAGTTATATTCTTGTACATAGGAGCAGTATTATAGTAGTTATATTCTTGTACATAGGGGGCAGTATTATAGTAGTTAAATTCTTGTACATAGGGGGCAGTATTATAGTAGTTATATTCTTGTACATAGGGGGCAGTATTATAGTAGTTATATTCTTGTACATAGGGGGCAGTATTATAGTAGTTATATTCTTGTACATAGGAGCAGTATTATAGTAGTTATATTCTTGTACATAGGGGGCAGTATTATAGTAGCTATATTCTTGTACATAGGGGCAGTATTATAGTAGTTATATTCTTGTACATAGGGGGCAGTATTATAGCAGTTATATTCTTGTACATAGGGGGCAGTATTATAGTAGATATATTCTTGTACATAGGGGCAGTATTATAGTAGTTATATTCCTGTACATAGGGGCAGTATAATAGTAGTTGTATTCTTATACATAGGAGCAGTATAATAGTAGTTATATTCTTGTACATAGGGGGCAGTATTATAGTAGTTATATTCTTGTACATAGGGGGCAGTATTATAGTAGTTATATTCTTGTATATAGGAGCAGTATTATAGTAGTTATATTCTTGTACATACGGGGCAGTATTATAGTAGTTATATTCTTGTACATAGGAGCAGTATTATAGTAGTTATATTCTTATACATAGGAGCAGTATTATAGTAGTTATATTCTTGTACATAGGGGCAGTATTGTAGTAGTTATATTCTTGTACATAGGAGCAGTATTATAGTAGTTATATTCTTGTACATAGGGGGCAGTATTATAGTAGTTATATTCTTGTACATAGGGAGCAGTATTATAGTAGTTATATTCTTGTACATAGGGGGCAGTATTATAGTAGTTATATTCTTGTACATAGGAGCAGTATTATAGTCGTTATATTCTTGTACATAGGGGCAGTATTATAGTAGTTATATTCTTGTACATAGAGGGCAGTATTATAGTAGTTATATTCTTGTACATAGGGAGCAGTATTATAGTAGTTATATTCTTGTACATAGGGGCAGTATTATAGTAGTTATATTCTTGTACATAGGGGGCAGTATTATAGTAGTTATATTCTTGTACATAGGGAGCAGTATTATAGTAGTTATATTCTTGTATATAGGGGGCAGTATTATAGTAGTTATATTCTTGTACATAGGAGCAGTATTATAGTCGTTATATTCTTTTACATAGGGGCAGTATTATAGTAGTTATATTCTTGTACATAGAGGGCAGTATTATAGTAGTTATATTCTTGTACATAGGGAGCAGTATTATAGTAGTTATATTCTTGTACATAGGGGCAGTATTATAGTAGTTATATTCTTGTACATAGGGGGCAGTATTATAGTAGTTATATTCTTGTACATAGGGGGCAGTATTATAGTAGTTATATTCTTGTACATAGGGTCAGTATTATAATAGTTATATTCTTGTACATAGGGGCAGTATTATAGTAGTTATATTCTTATACATAGGGAGCAGTATTATAGTAGTTATATTCTTGTATATAGGGGGCAGCATTATAGTAGTTATATTCTTGTACATAGGGAGCAGTATTATAGTAGTTATATTCTTGTACATAGGGGGCAATATTATAGTAGTTATATTCTTGTACATAGGAGCAGTATTATAGTAGTTATATTCTTGTACATAGGGGGCAGTATTATAGTAATTATATTCTTGTACATAGGGGCAGTATTATAGTAGTTATATTCTTGTACATAGGGGGCAATATTATAGTAGTTATATTCTTGTACATAGGAGCAGTATTATAGTAGTTATATTCTTGTACATAGGAGCAGTATTATAGTAGTTATGTTCTTGTGCATAGGATCAGTATTATAGTAGTTATATTCTTGTACATAGGGGCAGTATTATAGTAGTTATATTCTTGTACATATTGGCAGTATTATAGTAGTTATATTCTTGTACATAGGGGGCAGTATTATAGTAGTTATATTCTTGTACATAGAGGGCAGTATTATAGTAGTTATATTCTTATACATAGGGAGCAGTATTATAGTAGTTATGTTCTTGTACATAGGATCAGTATTATAGTAGTTATATTCTTGTACATAGGGGCAGTATTATAGTAGTTATATTCTTATACATAGGGGGCAGTATTATAGTAGTTATATTCTTGTACATAGAGGGCAGTATTATAGTAGTTATATTCTTGTACATAGGATCAGTATTATAGTAGTTATATTCTTGTACATAGGAGCAGTACTATAGTAGTTATATTCTTGTACATAGGGGGCAGTATTATAGTAGTTATATTCTTGTACATAGGGAGCAGTATTATAGTAGTTATATTCTTGTACATAGGGGCAATATTATAGTAGTTATATTCTTGTACATAGGAGCAGTATTATAGTAGTTATGTTCTTGTACATAGGATCAGTATTATAGTAGTTATATTTTTGTACATAGGGGCAGTATTATAGTAGTTATTTTCTTGTACATAGGGGGCAGTATTATAGTAGTTATATTCTTGTACATAGAGGGCAGTATTATAGTAGTTATATTCTTATACATAGGGAGCAGTATTATAGTAGTTATATTCTTGTACATAGAGGGCAGTATTATAGTAGTTATATTCTTATACATAGGGGGCAGTATTATAGTAGTTATATTCTTGTACATAGGGGGCAGTATTATAGTAGTTATATTCTTGTACATAGGAGCAGTATTATAGTAGTTATATTCCTGTACATAGGAGCAGTATTATAGTAGTTATATTCCTGTACATAGGGGGCAGTATTATAGTAGTTATATTCTTGTACATAGGAGCAGTATTATAGTAGTTATATTCTTGTACATAGGGGCAGTATTATAGTAGTTATATTCCTGTACATAGGAGCAGTATTATAATAGTTATATTCTTGTACATAGGAGCAGTATTATAGTAGTTATATTCTTGTACATAGGAGCAGTATTATAATAGTTATATTCTTGTACATAGAGGGCAGTATTATAGTAGTTATATTCTTGTACATAGGAGCAGTATTATAGTACTTATATTCCTGTACATAGGAGCGGTATTATAGTAGTTATATTCTTGTACATAGGAGCAGTATTATAGTAGTTATATTCCTGTACATAGGAGCAGTATTATAGTAGTTATATTCTTGTACATAGGGGGCAGTATTATAGTAGTTATATTCTTGTACATAGGGGGCAGTATTATAGTAGTTATATTCTTGTACATAGGGGGCAGTATTATAGTAGTTATATTCTTGTACATAGGGGCAGTATTATAGTGTTATGCACACGCCCGGGCTAAGCGGCGTGTGCGTGTGATTGGTAGTGATTCCACTGGACCATGAACCGGAGAGTGCCTGGAGGGGCGTAACTAAGTATCTGGCCGATCCGACCAAGATGGCACGACGGCATACGACGCCAGTGCACCAGGGAGAAACCGGGCAGAGGGACCAGGTGCTACTCCAGGTCAAACTCCGGACACGGGGGTTGACCCACACAGGGATTACTGGAACAGGCTGGTAGGCTGGCACACAGACTGGTGGGTATAGGCAGGCACGACTGGTATGCAGGCAGGCGGGTAAGCAGGCAGGGGGGTACAGGCAAGCACAGCTAGAGTGCAGACAGGGAGGCACTAGCAGGTAGGAACACAGGCGGGATAGGACCCAGTACACACTGGGACTCAGGAACATTACAGGCAGAGGGGTACAGGCAGGGCAGGACAGGACTGCCGGAGCAGCGGGCAGAAGCAGGGCAGGACAGGACTGCCGGAGCAGCGGGCAGAAGCAGGGCAGGACAGGACTGCCGGAGCAGCGGGCAGAAGCAGGGCAGGACAGGACTGCCGGAGCAGCGGGCAGAAGCAGGGCAGGAGCGGAGCAAGGCTGCCGGAGCAGAACGGACAGGACTCTGTTCACACGGAACAGACAGGAAGGGAAAGGCAGAGCCAGATACCCACAGGGTACTTGCAGTGAAGTAGCGAGGGGACCACAAACTCACAAACGGGAGTACAGAGACAACAAGCAGGAGTTAGGTACGAGTTCAGACTCTGCAGAAAAAGGAAGGGAACGGACATAGAGGCAAAACAGGTAAAGGATAGGAGAGAGTTCAGACTGGAACTGAGTGTACGGAGGAGACCGACACTGCAGCGGGATACAGGAGCGGGTCTGGGAATACTGCCCCCAGAGAGGCGGGACGAACAGGCAAGGAGCGTGTTCAGACAGGACAGACAAGATACAGGAGCGGGTCTAGGTAATCGGCCCCTAGAAGGCGGGAGGAACAGGCTAGGAGCGTGTTCAGACAGGACAGACAAGAGAACACAGAAAGGACTCAGTTCAGACACGGGAACTAATACCGCAAAGCAGGAGACATACAAGACTCAGTTCAGACACGGGAACTAATACCGCAAAGCAGGAGACATACAGGACTCAGTTCAGACACGGGAACTAATACCGCAAAGCAGGAGACATACAGGACTCAGTTCAGACACGGGAACTAATACCGCAAAGCAGGAGACATACAGGACTTAGTTCAGACACGGGAGCTGAAACCGCAAAGCAGAAGACATACAGGACTCAGTTCAGACAGGCCTGGAAATACAGCCTCCAGGAAAGGCAGACAAGGAAACAAAGAACGGGACCTGGCACCTTCAGAGTGAAAGCACACACTGAAGGAAACACTATGCTCAGGCAGGGATAGAAGGGAGCTGCTGAGCTATATACCAAGTGACAGACAGCAATAGGCTGAGGACGCACAAGGGGCGTGACCCACAGCAGGTACAAAAAGCAGGAAGTGATCGGGCGCCGCCCTTAAGCAGCAGAAACAGACACAAACAGACAGCATGGAGGGAAGCCAGAGAGACATTCTGGACAGGAGATCAAGTGCGCCCTCTTGCACAGTGGGAGATGGACCACCATGCAAGGACGCCGCCAGGTATGTTACATATAGTAGTTATATTGTTGTACATAGGGGGCTGTATTATAGTAGTTATATTCTTGTACATAGGGGCAGTATTATAGTAGTTATATTTTTGTACATAGCGGGCAGTATTATAGTAGTTATATCCTTGTACATAGGAGCAGTATTATAGTAGTTATATTCTTGTATATAGGGGGCAGTATTATAGTAGTTATATTCTTGTACATAGGGGGCAGTATTATAGTAGTTATATTCTTGTACATAGGGGAAGTATTATAGTAGTTATATTCTTGTACATAGGAGCAGTATTATAGTAGTTATATTCTTGTATATAGGGGGCAGTATTATAGTAGTTATATTCTTGTACATAAGAGCAGTATTATAGTAGTTATATTCTTGTACATAGGGGCAGTATTATAGTAGTTATATTCTTGCACATAGGGGCAATATTATAGTAGTTATATTCTTGTATATAGGAGCAGTATTATAGTAGTTATATTCTTGTATATAGGGGGCAGTATTATAGTAGTTATATTCTTGTACATACGAGCAGTATTATAGTAGTTATATTCTTGTACATAGGGGCAGTATTATAGTAGTTATATTCTTGCACATAGGGGCAGTATTATAGTAGTTATATTCTTGTACATAGGAGCAGTATTATAGTAGTTATATACTTGCACATAGGGGCAATATTATAGTAGTTATATTCTTGTATATAGGAGCAGTATTATAGTAGTTATATTCTTGTATATAGGGGGCAGTATTATAGTAGTTATATTCTTGTACATAGGGGCAGTATTATAGTAGTTATATTCTTGCACATAGGGGCAATATTATAGTAGTTATAATCTTGTATATAGGAGCAGTATTATAGTAGTTATATTCTTGTATATAGGGGGCAGTATTATAGTAGTTATATTCTTGTACATACGAGCAGTATTATAGTAGTTATATTCTTGTACATAGGGGCAGTATTATAGTAGTTATATTCTTGCACATAGGGGCAGTATTATAGTAGTTATATTCTTGTACATAGGGGCAGTATTATAGCAGTTATATTCTTGTACATAGGAGCAGTATTATAGTAGTTATATTCTTGTACATAGGAGCAGTATTATAGTAGTTATATTCTTGTATATAGGGGCAGTATTATAGTAGTTATATTCTTGTACATTGGGGCAGTATTATAGTAGTGATATTCTTGTATATAGGGGAAAAAACCAGACAATGTGAACTGAGGTCTAAGATGGCAGACATACAAGAAACAGAGGCATGTTCACACTAGCAAAAAAGAAGCAAGACAAAAATATATCTCATACCCTACCATAATTATATATAAATGTAAAGCAAAATTGCATAATAAATATAGGGTACTTAGTGAACTATTTTTGATCAAAAAAAGTATACAAGCCGTCCCACCAGCGGCAAGGTGACCCTAAATTGGGACGGTACCTATACTGCCTATATTAAAAACCTTACTGTATATCAAAGTTGAAGTAATGCATATAAAAGGGTAGACAAATAGGACCGGGTCCCAACTCCAGACCACCTAGGCCCGTGGTAAGCTACATATATACCAATCAGCTCAACAAAGGGCATGCCACACCCTTAAATTGCACAGAATGCAAACAAGTCAAAAAACCAGACAATGTGAACTGAGGTCTAAGATGGCAGACATACAAGAAACAGAGGCATGTTCACACTAGCAAAAAAGAAGCAAGACAAAAATATATCTCATACCCTACCATAATTATATATAAATGTAAAGCAAAATTGCATAATAAATATAGGGTACTTAGTGAACTATTTTTGATCAAAAAAAGTATACAAGCCGTCCCACCAGCGGCAAGGTGACCCTAAATTGGGACGGTACCTATACTGCCTATATTAAAAACCTTACTGTATATCAAAGTTGAAGTAATGCATATAAAAGGGTAGACAAATAGGACCGGGTCCCAACTCCAGACCACCTAGGCCCGTGGTAAGCTACATATATACCAATCAGCTCAACAAAGGGCATGCCACACCCTTAAATTGCACAGAATGCAAACAAGTCAAAAAACCAGACAATGTGAACTGAGGTCTAAGATGGCAGACATACAAGAAACAGAGGCATGTTCACACTAGCAAAAAAGAAGCAAGACAAAAATATATCTCATACCCTACCATAATTATATATAAATGTAAAGCAAAATTGCATAATAAATATAGGGTACTTAGTGAACTATTTTTGATCAAAAAAAGTATACAAGCCGTCCCACCAGCGGCAAGGTGACCCTAAATTGGGACGGTACCTATACTGCCTATATTAAAAACCTTACTGTATATCAAAGTTGAAGTAATGCATATAAAAGGGTAGACAAATAGGACCGGGTCCCAACTCCAGACCACCTAGGCCCGTGGTAAGCTACATATATACCAATCAGCTCAACAAAGGGCATGCCACACCCTTAAATTGCACAGAATGCAAACAAGTCAAAAAACCAGACAATGTGAACTGAGGTCTAAGATGGCAGACATACAAGAAACAGAGGCATGTTCACACTAGCAAAAAAGAAGCAAGACAAAAATATATCTCATACCCTACCATAATTATATATAAATGTAAAGCAAAATTGCATAATAAATATAGGGTACTTAGTGAACTATTTTTGATCAAAAAAAGTATACAAGCCGTCCCACCAGCGGCAAGGTGACCCTAAATTGGGACGGTACCTATACTGCCTATATTAAAAACCTTACTGTATATCAAAGTTGAAGTAATGCATATAAAAGGGTAGACAAATAGGACCGGGTCCCAACTCCAGACCACCTAGGCCCGTGGTAAGCTACATATATACCAATCAGCTCAACAAAGGGCATGCCACACCCTTAAATTGCACAGAATGCAAACAAGTCAAAAAACCAGACAATGTGAACTGAGGTCTAAGATGGCAGACATACAAGAAACAGAGGCATGTTCACACTAGCAAAAAAGAAGCAAGACAAAAATATATCTCATACCCTACCATAATTATATATAAATGTAAAGCAAAATTGCATAATAAATATAGGGTACTTAGTGAACTATTTTTGATCAAAAAAAGTATACAAGCCGTCCCACCAGCGGCAAGGTGACCCTAAATTGGGACGGTACCTATACTGCCTATATTAAAAACCTTACTGTATATCAAAGTTGAAGTAATGCATATAAAAGGGTAGACAAATAGGACCGGGTCCCAACTCCAGACCACCTAGGCCCGTGGTAAGCTACATATATACCAATCAGCTCAACAAAGGGCATGCCACACCCTTAAATTGCACAGAATGCAAACAAGTCAAAAAACCAGACAATGTGAACTGAGGTCTAAGATGGCAGACATACAAGAAACAGAGGCATGTTCACACTAGCAAAAAAGAAGCAAGACAAAAATATATCTCATACCCTACCATAATTATATATAAATGTAAAGCAAAATTGCATAATAAATGTAGGGTACTTAGTGAACTATTTTTGATCAAAAAAAGTATACAAGCCGTCCCACCAGCGGCAAGGTGACCCTAAATTGGGACGGTACCTATACTGCCTATATTAAAAACCTTACTGTATATCAAAGTTGAAGTAATGCATATAAAAGGGTAGACAAATAGGACCGGGTCCCAACTCCAGACCACCTAGGCCCGTGGTAAGCTACATATATACCAATCAGCTCAACAAAGGGCATGCCACACCCTTAAATTGCACAGAATGCAAACAAGTCAAAAAACCAGACAATGTGAACTGAGGTCTAAGATGGCAGACATACAAGAAACAGAGGCATGTTCACACTAGCAAAAAAGAAGCAAGACAAAAATATATCTCATACCCTACCATAATTATATATAAATGTAAAGCAAAATTGCATAATAAATATAGGGTCCTATTTGTCTACCCTTTTATATGCATTACTTCAACTTTGATATACAGTAAGGTTTTTAATATAGGCAGTATAGGTACCGTCCCAATTTAGGGTCACCTTGCCGCTGGTGGGACGGCTTGTATACTTTTTTTGATCAAAAATAGTTCACTAAGTACCCTATATTTATTATGCAATTTTGCTTTACATTTATATATAATTATGGTAGGGTATGAGATATATTTTTGTCTTGCTTCTTTTTTGCTAGTGTGAACATGCCTCTGTTTCTTGTATGTCTGCCATCTTAGACCTCAGTTCACATTGTCTGGTTTTTTGACTTGTTTGCATTCTGTGCAATTTAAGGGTGTGGCATGCCCTTTGTTGAGCTGATTGGTATATATGTAGCTTACCACGGGCCTAGGTGGTCTGGAGTTGGGACCCGGTCCTATTTGTCTACCCTTTTATATGCATTACTTCAACTTTGATATACAGTAAGGTTTTTAATATAGGCAGTATAGGTACCGTCCCAATTTAGGGTCACCTTGCCGCTGGTGGGACGGCTTGTATACTTTTTTTGATCAAAAATAGTTCACTAAGTACCCTATATTTATTATGCAATTTTGCTTTACATTTATATATAATTATGGTAGGGTATGAGATATATTTTTGTCTTGCTTCTTTTTTGCTAGTGTGAACATGCCTCTGTTTCTTGTATGTCTGCCATCTTAGACCTCAGTTCACATTGTCTGGTTTTTTGACTTGTTTGCATTCTGTGCAATTTAAGGGTGTGGCATGCCCTTTGTTGAGCTGATTGGTATATATGTAGCTTACCACGGGCCTAGGTGGTCTGGAGTTGGGACCCGGTCCTATTTGTCTACCCTTTTATATGCATTACTTCAACTTTGATATACAGTAAGGTTTTTAATATAGGCAGTATAGGTACCGTCCCAATTTAGGGTCACCTTGCCGCTGGTGGGACGGCTTGTATACTTTTTTTGATCAAAAATAGTTCACTAAGTACCCTATATTTATTATGCAATTTTGCTTTACATTTATATATAATTATGGTAGGGTATGAGATATATTTTTGTCTTGCTTCTTTTTTGCTAGTGTGAACATGCCTCTGTTTCTTGTATGTCTGCCATCTTAGACCTCAGTTCACATTGTCTGGTTTTTTGACTTGTTTGCATTCTGTGCAATTTAAGGGTGTGGCATGCCCTTTGTTGAGCTGATTGGTATATATGTAGCTTACCACGGGCCTAGGTGGTCTGGAGTTGGGACCCGGTCCTATTTGTCTACCCTTTTATATGCATTACTTCAACTTTGATATACAGTAAGGTTTTTAATATAGGCAGTATAGGTACCGTCCCAATTTAGGGTCACCTTGCCGCTGGTGGGACGGCTTGTATACTTTTTTTGATCAAAAATAGTTCACTAAGTACCCTATATTTATTATGCAATTTTGCTTTACATTTATATATAATTATGGTAGGGTATGAGATATATTTTTGTCTTGCTTCTTTTTTGCTAGTGTGAACATGCCTCTGTTTCTTGTATGTCTGCCATCTTAGACCTCAGTTCACATTGTCTGGTTTTTTGACTTGTTTGCATTCTGTGCAATTTAAGGGTGTGGCATGCCCTTTGTTGAGCTGATTGGTATATATGTAGCTTACCACGGGCCTAGGTGGTCTGGAGTTGGGACCCGGTCCTATTTGTCTACCCTTTTATATGCATTACTTCAACTTTGATATACAGTAAGGTTTTTAATATAGGCAGTATAGGTACCGTCCCAATTTAGGGTCACCTTGCCGCTGGTGGGACGGCTTGTATACTTTTTTTGATCAAAAATAGTTCACTAAGTACCCTATATTTATTATGCAATTTCGCTTTACATTTATATATAATTATGGTAGGGTATGAGATATATTTTTGTCTTGCTTCTTTTTTGCTTGTATATAGGGGGCAGTATTATAGTAGTTATATTCTTGTACATACGAGCAGTATTATAGTAGTTATATTCTTGTACATAGGGGCAGTATTATAGTAGTTATATTATTGTACATAGGAGCAGTATTATAGTAGTTATAGTCTTGTACATAGGAGCAGTATTATAGTAGTTATATTCTTGTACATAGGAGCAGTATTATAGTAGTTATATTCTTGTACATAGGGGGCAGTATTATAGTAGTTATATTCTTGTACATAGGAGCAGTATTATAGTAGTTATATTCTTGTACATAGGGGGCAGTATTATAGTAGTTATATTCTTGTACATAGGGGGCAATATTATAGTAGTTATATTCTTGTACATAGGATCAGTATTATAGTAGTTATATTCTTGTACATAGGGGCAGTATTATAGTAGTTATATTCTTGTACATAGGGGGCAGTATTATAGTAGTTATATTCTTATACATAGGGAGCAGTATTATAGTAGTTATATTCTTGTACATAGAGGGCAGTATTATAGTAGTTATATTCTTGTACATAGGAGCAGTATTATAGTAGTTATATTCTTGTACATAGGGGGCAGTATTATAGTAGTTATATTCTTATACATAGGGAGCAGTATTATAGTAGTTATATTCTTGTACATAAGGGGCAGTATTATAGTAGTTATATTCTTGTACATAGGGGGCAGTATTATAGTAGTTATATTCTTGTATATAGGAGCAGTATTATAGTAGTTATATTCTTGTACATAGAGGGCAGTATTATAGTAGTTATATTCTTGTACATAGGAGCAGTATTATAGTAGTTATATTCTTGTTCATAGGGGGCAGTATTATAGTAGTTATATTCTTGTACATAGGGGGCAGTATTATAGTAGTTATATTCTTGTATATAGGAGCAGTATTATAGTAGTTATATTCTTGTACATACGGGGCAGTATTATAGTAGTTATATTCTTGTACATAGGAGCAGTATTATAGTAGTTATATTCTTGTACATAGGGAGCAGTATTATAGTAGTTATATTCTTGTACATAGAGGGCAGTATTATAGTAGTTATATTCTTGTACATAGGGGGCAGTATTATAGTAGTTATATTCTTGTACATAGGGGGCAGTATTATAGTAGTTATATTCTTGTATATAGGAGCAGTATTATAGTAGTTATATTCTTGTACATAGGGGGCAGTATTATAGTAGTTATATTCTTGTACATAGGAGCAGTATTATAGTAGTTATATTCTTGTACATAGGGAGCAGTATTATAGTTGTTATATTCTTGTACATAGAGGGCAGTATTATAGTAGTTATATTCTTGTACATAGAGGGCAGTATTATAGTAGTTATATTCTTGTACATAGGAGCAGTATTATATAGTTATATTCTTGTACATAGGAGCAGTATTATTGTAGTTACATTCTTGTACATAGGAGGCAGTATTATAGTAGTTATATTCTTATACATAGGGAGCAGTATTATAGTAGTTATATTCTTGTACATAGAGGGCAGTATTATAGTAGTTATATTCTTATACATAGGGAGCAGTAGTATAGTAGTTATATTCTTGTACATAGAGGGCAGTATTATAGTAGTTATATTCTTATACATAGGGGGCAGTATTATAGTAGTTATATTCTTGTACATAGAGGGCAGTATTATAGTAGTTATATTCTTATACATAGGGAGCAGTATTATAGTAGTTATATTCTTGTACATAGAGGGCAGTATTATAGTAGTTATATTCTTATACATAGGGAGCAGTATTATAGAAGTTATATTCTTGTACATAGGGAGCAGTATTATAGAAGTTATATTCTTGTACTCAGGGGGGAGTATTATAGTTGTTATATTCTTGTACATAGGAGCAGTATTATAGTAGTTATATTCTTGTACATAGGAGCAGTATTATAGTAGTTATATTCCTCTACATAGGAGCAGTATTATAGTAGTTATATTCTTGTACATAGGAGCAGTATTATAGCAGTTATATTCCTGTACATAGGAGCAGCATTATAGTAGTTATATTCTTGTACATAGAGGGCAGTATTATAGTAGTTATATTCCTGTACATAGGAGCAGTATTATAGTAGTTATATTCTTGTACATAGGGGGCAGTATTATAGTAGTTATATTCTTGTACATAGGGGGCAGTATTATAGTAGTTATATTCTTGTACATAGGGGGCAGTATTATAGTAGTTATATTCTTGTACATAGGGGCAGTATTATAGTAGTTATATTCTTGTACATAGGGGGCTGTATTATAGTAGTTATATTCTTGTACATAGGGGCAGTATTATAGTAGTTATATTCTTGTACATAGGAGCAGTATTATAGTAGTTATATTCTTGTACATAGCGGGCAGTATTATAGTAGTTATATCCTTGTACATAGGAGCAGTATTATAGTAGTTATATTCTTGTATATAGGGGGCAGTATTATAGTAGTTATATTATTCTACATAGGGGGCAGTATTATAGTAGTTATATTCTTGTACATAGGGGCAGTATTATAGTAGTTATATTCTTGTACATAGGAGCAGTATTATAGTAGTTATATTCTTGTATATAGGGGGCAGTATTATAGTAGTTATATTCTTGTACATACGAGCAGTATTATAGTAGTTATATTCTTGTACATAGGGGCAGTATTATAGTAGTTATATTCTTGCACATAGGGGCAATATTATAGTAGTTATATTCTTGTATATAGGAGCAGTATTATAGTAGTTATATTCTTGTATATAGGGGGCAGTATTATAGTAGTTATATTCTTGTACATACGAGCAGTATTATAGTAGTTATATTCTTGTACATAGGGGCAGTATTATAGTCGTTATATTCTTGCACATAGGGGCAGTATTATAGTAGTTATATTCTTGTACATAGGGGCAGTATTATAGCAGTTATATTCTTGTACATAGGAGCAGTATTATAGTAGTTATATTCTTGTACATAGGAGCAGTATTATAGTAGTTATATTCTTGTATATAGGGGCAGTATTATAGTAGTTATATTCTTGTACATTGGGGCAGTATTATAGTAGTGATATTCTTGTATATAGGGGGCAGTATTATAGTAGTTATATTCTTGTACATACGAGCAGTATTATAGTAGTTATATTCTTGTACATAGGGGCAGTATTATAGTAGTTATATTATTGTACATAGGAGCAGTATTATAGTAGTTATAGTCTTGTACATAGGAGCAGTATTATAGTAGTTATATTCTTGTACATAGGAGCAGTATTATAGTAGTTATATTCTTTTACATAGGGGGCAGTATTATAGTAGTTATATTCTTGTACATAGGAGCAGTATTATAGTAGTTATATTCTTGTACATAGGGGGCTGTATTATAGTAGTTATATTCTTGTACATAGGGGCAGTATTATAGTAGTTATATTCTTGTACATAGGGGGCAATATTATAGTAGTTATATTCTTGTACATAGGATCAGTATTATAGTAGTTATATTCTTGTACATAGGGGCAGTATTATATTAGTTATATTCTTGTACATAGGGGGCAGTATTATAGTATTTATATTCTTATACATAGGGAGCAGTATTATAGTAGTTATATTCTTGTACATAGAGGGCAGTATTATAGTAGTTATATTCTTGTACATAGGAGCAGTATTATAGTAGTTATATTCTTGTACATAGGGGGCAGTATTATAGTAGTTATATTCTTATACATAGGGAGCAGTATTATAGTAGTTATATTCTTGTACATAAGGGGCAGTATTATAGTAGTTATATTCTTGTACATAGGGAGCAGTATTATAGTTGTTATATTCTTGTATATAGGAGCAGTATTATAGTAGTTATATTCTTGTACATAGAGGGCAGTATTATAGTAGTTATATTCTTGTACATAGGAGCAGTATTATAGTAGTTATATTCTTGTTCATAGGGGGCAGTATTATAGTAGTTATATTCTTGTACATAGGGGGCAGTATTATAGTAGTTATATTCTTGTATATAGGAGCAGTATTATAGTAGTTATATTCTTGTACATACGGGGCAGTATTATAGTAGTTATATTCTTGTACATAGGAGCAGTATTATAGTAGTTATATTCTTGTACATAGGGAGCAGTATTATAGTAGTTATATTCATGTACATAGAGGGCAGTATTATAGTAGTTATATTCTTGTACATAGGGGGCAGTATTATAGTAGTTATATTCTTGTACATAGGGGGCAGTATTATAGTAGTTATATTCTTGTATATAGGAGCAGTATTATAGTAGTTATATTCTTGTACATAGGGGCAGTATTATAGTAGTTATATTCTTGTACATAGGAGCAGTATTATAGTAGTTATATTCTTGTACATAGGGAGCAGTATTATAGTTGTTATATTCTTGTATATAGGAGCAGTATTATAGTAGTTATATTCTTGTACATAGAGGGCAGTATTATAGTAGTTATATTCTTGTACATAGAGGGCAGTATTATAGTAGTTATATTCTTGTACATAGGAGCAGTATTATATAGTTATATTCTTGTACATAGGGGGCAGTATTAAAGTAGTTATATTCTTGTACATAGGGGGCAGTATTATAGTAGTTATATTCTTGTACATAGGGGGCAGTATTATAGTAGTTATATTCTTGTACATAGGAGCAGTATTATAGTAGTTATATTCTTGTACATAGGGGGCAGTATTATAGTAGTTATATTCTTGTACATAGGGGCAGTATTATAGTAGTTATATTCTTGTACATAGGGGGCAGTATTATAGTAGTTATATTCTTGTACATAGGAGCAGTATTATAGTAGTTATATTCTTGTACATAGGGGGCAGTATTATAGTAGTTATATTCTTGTACATAGGGGGCATTATTATAGTAGTTATATTCTTGTACATAGGGGCAGTATTATAGTAGTTATATTCTTGTACAGAGGAGCGGTATTATTGTAGTTACATTCTTGTACATAGGAGGCAGTATTATAGTAGTTATATTCTTATACATAGGGAGCAGTATTATAGTAGTTATATTCTTGTACATAGAGGGCAGTATTATAGTAGTTATATTCTTATACATAGGGAGCAGTAGTATAGTAGTTATATTCTTGTACATAGAGGGCAGTTTTATAGTAGTTATATTCTTATACATAGGGGGCAGTATTATAGTAGTTATATTCTTGTACATAGAGGGCAGTATTATAGTAGTTATATTCTTATACATAGGGAGCAGTATTATAGTAGTTATATTCTTGTACATAGAGGGCAGTATTATAGTAGTTATATTCTTATACATAGGGAGCAGTATTATAGAAGTTATATTCTTGTACATAGGGAGCAGTATTATAGAAGTTATATTCTTGTACTCAGGGGGGAGTATTATAGTTGTTATATTCTTGTACATAGGAGCAGTATTATAGTAGTTATATTCTTGTACATAGGAGCAGTATTATAGTAGTTATATTCCTCTACATAGGAGCAGTATTATAGTATTTATATTCTTGTACATAGGAGCAGTATTATAGCAGTTATATTCCTGTACATAGGAGCAGCATTATAGTAGTTATATTCTTGTACATAGAGGGCAGTATTATAGTAGTTATATTCTTGTACATAGGGGCAGTATTATAGTAGCTATATTCTTGTACATAGGAGCAGTATTATAGTAGTTATATTCTTGTACATAGGGAGCAGTATTATAGTAGTTATATTCTTGTACATAGGGAGCAGTATTATAATAGTTATATTCTTGTACATAGGGGCAGTATTATAGTAGCTATATTCTTGTACATAGGGAGCAGTATTATAGTAGTTATATTCTTGTACATAGGGAGCAGTATTATAGTAGTTATATTCTTGTACATAGGAGCAGTATTATAGTAGTTATATTCTTGTACATAGGGAGCAGTATTATAGTAGTTATATTCTTGTACATAGGGAGCAGTATTATAGTAGTAATATTCTTGTACATAGGGAGCAGTATTATAGTAGTTATATTCTTGTACATAGGGAGCAGTATTATAGTAGTTATATTCTTGTACATAGGGAGCAGTATTATAGTAGTTATATTCTTGTACATAGGGAGCAGTATTATAGTAGTTATATTCTTGTACATAGGAGCAGTATTATAGTAGTTATATTCTTGTACATAGGAGCAGTATTATAGTAGTTATATTCTTGTACATAGGAGCAGTATTATAGTAGTTATATTCCTGTACATAGGAGCAGTATTATAGTAGTTATATTCCTGTACATAGGGGGCAGTATTATAGTAGTTATATTCTTGTACATAGGAGCAGTATTATAGTAGTTATATTCTTGTACATAGGGGCAGTATTATAGTAGTTATATTCCTGTACATAGGAGCAGTATTATAATAGTTATATTCTTGTACATAGGAGCAGTATTATAGTAGTTATATTCTTGTACATAGGAGCAGTATTATAATAGTTATATTCTTGTACATAGAGGGCAGTATTATAGTAGTTATATTCTTGTACATAGGAGCAGTATTATAGTAGTTATATTCCTGTACATAGGAGCGGTATTATAGTAGTTATATTCTTGTACATAGGAGCGGTATTATAGTAGTTATATTACTGTACATAGGAGCAGTATTATAGTAGTTATATTCTTGTACATAGGGGGCAGTATTATAGTAGTTATATTCTTGTACATAGGGGGCAGTATTATAGTAGTTATATTCTTGTACATAGGGGGCAGTATTATAGTAGTTATATTCTTGTACATAGGGGCAGTATTATAGTAGTTATATTCTTGTACATAGGGGGCTGTATTATAGTAGTTATATTCTTGTACATAGGGGCAGTATTATAGTAGCTATATTCTTGTACATAGGGAGCAGTATTATAGTAGTTATATTCTTGTACATAGGGAGCAGTATTATAGTAGTTATATTCTTGTACATAGGAGCAGTATTATAGTAGTTATATTCTTGTACATAGGGAGCAGTATTATAGTAGTTATATTCTTGTACATAGGGAGCAGTATTATAGTAGTTATATTCTTGTACATAGGGAGCAGTATTATAGTAGTTATATTCTTGTACATAGGGAGCAGTATTATAGTAGTTATATTCTTGTACATAGGGAGCAGTATTATAGTAGTTATATTCTTGTACATAGGGAGCAGTATTATAGTAGTTATATTCTTGTACATAGGAGCAGTATTATAGTAGTTATATTCTTGTACATAGGAGCAGTATTATAGTAGTTATATTCTTGTACATAGGAGCAGTATTATAGTAGTTATATTCCTGTACATAGGGGGCAGTATTATAGTAGTTATATTCTTGTACATAGGAGCAGTATTATAGTAGTTATATTCTTGTACATAGGGGCAGTATTATAGTAGTTATATTCCTGTACATAGGAGCAGTATTATAATAGTTATATTCTTGTACATAGGAGCAGTATTATAGTAGTTATATTCTTGTACATAGGAGCAGTATTATAATAGTTATATTCTTGTACATAGAGGGCAGTATTATAGTAGTTATATTCTTGTACATAGGAGCAGTATTATAGTAGTTATATTCCTGTACATAGGAGCGGTATTATAGTAGTTATATTCTTGTACATAGGAGCAGTATTATAGTAGTTATATTCCTGTACATAGGAGCAGTATTATAGTAGTTATATTCTTGTACATTAGGAGCAGTATTATAGTAGTTATATTCTTGTACATAGGGGGCAGTATTATAGTAGTTATATTCTTGTACATAGGGGGCAGTATTATAGTAGTTATATTCTTGTACATAGGGGGCAGTATTATAGTAGTTATATTCTTGTACATAGGGGCAGTATTATAGTAGTTATATTCTTGTACATAGGGGGCTGTATTATAGTAGTTATATTCTTGTACATAGGGGCAGTATTATAGTAGTTATATTCTTGTACATAGGAGCAGTATTATAGTAGTTATATTCTTGTACATAGCGGGCAGTATTATAGTAGTTATATTCTTGTACATAGGGGGCTGTATTATAGTAGTTATATTCTTGTACATAGGGGCAGTATTATAGTAGTTATATTCTTGTACATAGGAGCAGTATTATAGTAGTTATATTCTTGTATATAGGGGGCAGTATTATAGTAGTTATATTCTTGTACATAGGGGGCAGTATTATAGTAGTTATATTCTTGTACATAGGGGCAGTATTATAGTAGTTATATTCTTGTACATAGGAGCAGTATTATAGTAGTTATATTCTTGTATATAGGGGGCAGTATTATAGTAGTTATATTCTTGTACATACGAGCAGTATTATAGTAGTTATATTCTTGTACATAGGGGCAGTATTATAGTAGTTATATTCTTGCACATAGGGGCAATATTATAGTAGTTATATTCTTGTATATAGGAGCAGTATTATAGTAGTTATATTCTTGTATATAGGGGGCAGTATTATAGTAGTTATATTCTTGTACATACGAGCAGTATTATAGTAGTTATATTCTTGTACATTGGGGCAGTATTATAGTAGTTATATTCTTGCACATAGGGGCAGTATTATAGTAGTTATATTCTTGTACATAGGGGCAGTATTATAGCAGTTATATTCTTGTACATAGGAGCAGTATTATAGTAGTTATATTCTTGTACATAGGAGCAGTATTATAGTAGTTATATTCTTGTATATAGGGGCAGTATTATAGTAGTTATATTCTTGTACATTGGGGCAGTATTATAGTAGTGATATTCTTGTATATAGGGGGCAGTATTATTGTAGTTATATTCTTGTACATACCAGCAGTATTATAGTAGTTATATTCTTGTACATAGGGGCAGTATTATAGTAGTTATATTATTGTACATAGGAGCAGTATTATAGTAGTTATAGTCTTGTACATAGGAGCAGTATTATAGTAGTTATATTCTTGTACATAGGAGCAGTATTATAGTAGTTATATTCTTGTACATAGGGGGCAGTATTATAGTAGTTATATTCTTGTACATAGGAGCAGTATTATAGTAGTTATATTCTTGTACATAGGGGGCAGTATTATAGTAGTTATATTCTTGTACATAGGGGCAGTATTATAGTAGTTATATTCTTGTACATAGGGGGCAATATTATAGTAGTTATATTCTTGTACATAGGATCAGTATTATAGTAGTTATATTCTTGTACATAGGGGCAGTATTATAGTAGTTATATTCTTGTACATAGGGGGCAGTATTATAGTAGGTATATTCTTATACATAGGGAGCAGTATTATAGTAGTTATATTCTTGTACATAGAGGGCAGTATTATAGTAGTTATATTCTTATACATAGGGAGCAGTATTATAGTAGTTATATTCTTGTACATAGAGGGCAGTATTATAATAGTTATATTTTTGTACATAGGGGCAGTATTATAGTAGTTATATTCTTGTACATAGGGGGCAGTATTATAGTAGTTATATTCTTGTACATAGGAGCAGTATTATAGTAGTTATATTCTTGTACATAGGGGGCAGTATTATAGTAGTTATATTCTTGTACATAGGGGGCAATATTATAGTAGTTATATTCTTGTACATAGGGGGCATTATTATAGTAGTTATATTCTTGTACATAGGGGCAGTATTATAGTAGTTATATTCTTGTACAGAGGAGCAGTATTATTGTAGTTATATTCTTGTACATAGGGAGCAGTATTATAGTAGTTATATTCTTATACATAGGAGCAGTATTATAGTAGTTATATTCTTGTACATAGGGGCAGTATTATAGTAGTTATATTCTTATACATAGGGGGCAGTATTATAGTAGTTGTAACGAGTCTGGGAGGCGGAACCTCTGAGCTACTATACAAGGGGGCGGTCCTTGTAAGGGAGCGGGTGGCGACCAGGCAGGCAGTCACAGCAGGTGACCGGGACAGTCTCTGGGTGTACGGGCAGGAGGTCACGGCAAGTGACCGAGACAGTCTCTGGAAGAACGGGCTGGAGGTCACGGCAAGTGACCGGGGCAGTCTCTGGGTGAACGGGCTGGAGGTCACGGCAAGTGACCGGGGCAGTCTCTGGGTGAACGGGCTGGAGATCACGGCAAGTGACCGGGGCAGTCTCTGGGTGAACGGGCAGGAGGTCACGGCAAGTGACCGGGGCAGTCTCTGGGTGAACGGGCTGGAGGTCACGGCAAGTGACCGGGGCAGTCTCTGGGTGAACGGGCTGGAGGTCACGGCAAGTGACCGGGGCAGTCTCTAGGTAAAGTGTAGGTACGACCTGAGATGGCTGAACCTCCAGGTAGGCTAGCAAGGCAGATGGAGGATGTGTGCTCCCAGGTGAGCAAGCGAGAGTCTCTGGAATAGCAGGTGGTCACAGCACGTGACGGCGAAGCCTCCAGGTAGGCAAGCAGACAGGTAGCGGAGAAGCGCTCCCAGGTGAGCGGGCAAGAGTCTCTGGAATAGCTGGTGGTCACAGCACGTGACGGCGGAGCCTCCAGGTAGGCAAGCAGACAGGTAGCGGAGGAGCGCTCCCAGGTGAGCGGGCAAGCTGGTCCATAGACAGACTGACAGGAGTAGAAAGGCAGACCGTCGGACCTCAGGCTAGCAAGCAGGCAGGTAGCTGAATAACTGGCAGGAAACAGACAGCAAACTGGCAGGACTCTGGCAGGAATCAGGCAGGTAACTGGCAACGGGACCTGAGGGCTGAAGCAGAGTAGAACAGTGCAACAACATTGCTCGGGCACCTCCATTTTGGAGGAGGTGCCTTATATATGGTGAAGTCCTCCGGCCATTGGCCGGGGACTCCTTAGGACGGCGCGCGCGGCCCCTTTAAGAGGGAGGGAGAGCGCGCGCGCCCTAAGCACAGTGGCCGGGAAGGAGCGCGCGCTGCCAGCAGAGCGGGAGGAGGACGCCGGGCACGGAGCAGGGAGGTGAGGGGAACAGCGTCCCTGCCTAGCAGAGGGCAGGGACGCCGGCACTACAGTACCCCCCCCTTTAGGCCCCCCTTTTTTTAGGCCAGACAGAAATTTAGCTAGGATGAGAGGGGCATGGATGTTCTCCCGGGGCTCCCACGTTCTCTCCTCAGGACCAAACCCCTTCCAATCTACCAGGAAAAAGGTCTTTCCTCTTACCCTTTTGGTGGCAAGAATGTTCTCTACCTCAAACTCGTCCTCAGCAGAAACCGGAGCAGGAGACGTACCTGTAGACTTGGAAAAAGAGTTAAGTACCACAGGTTTGAGGAGAGATACATGGAAGGAGTTAGGGATCCGCAAGTTGGCCGGGAGTTTCAATTTATAGGCCACCGGGTTGATCTGACTGATGACCTCCAGAGGACCGATGAACCGAGGCCCTAACTTGTAAGAAGGTATCTTGAGTAGAGATGAGCGGTGTTCGACTAGAACTGTTCGCCAATCTCAAATTCGAGCTGTTTTGGGCGGTGTTCGAGTTGTTCGACGAACCCGAACGATTTGCAAAAAATTCGGCTGTTCGAGGTTATGTTCGATAACTGTTCGTGCACCAAAAGCGTGTCCTGCATGTCTGGCGCTATTTAGAGCACCAATCATGCAGGGATTGTCTGCCACTCACTGTAATGCCACAGCCATGGTGGTTGTGGCATTACAGTGATTGCCCAAATCGATGGGAACAGTGCCCACAGTGAAACATGAAAAGCCGGCAATTCAGCAGCGGCATACACCGGTACCCGACAATTTAGAACAGAAAGAATAGAGCATCACACATAGATTAGATAGATAGAAACATGTCAGTCACATATATACGAAGTACAGTGACAGTGTTGATTACTGTACTTGTCATTTAGTGTAAAGGATTTATCAAAAAAAATAATAGTGTTTTCATGCACTGTCTCTTTAAGAAAGCCGGCCGGCAATTCAGCATCTGTACCCAACAATTTAGAATAGAAGGAATAGAGAATCACACATAGATTAGATAGATAGAAACATGTCAGTCACATATATATGAAGTACAGTGAAAGTGCTGCTTACTGTACTTGTCATTTAGTGTAAAGGATTTATCCAAAAAAATAATAGTGTTTTCATGCACCGTCTCTTTAAGAAAGCCGGCCGGCAATTCAGCAGCGGTACCCGACAATTTATAACAGACAGAATAGAGCTTCACACATAGATTAGATAGATAGAAACATGTCAGTCACATATATATGAAGTACAGTGATAGTGTTGGTTACTGTACTTGTCATTTAGTATTAAAATAAAGGATTTATTATTAAAAAAATTGGCGTGGGGTTCCCCTTAATTTTAGTCTCTAGCGGAGGTTAAGCAGACGGCTGGGGCAGATGTTTGAAGCCTGGGAAGGGGGTAATACCCACGGAGCTTCCCAGGCTACTAATATCAGCCCCCAGCTGAATACCTAGCCTTTACTAGCTATTAAAATGGGGGAACCCCCCAAAAAAAAATGACGTGGGGTCCCCCCTAATTTAATAGCTAGCACAGGCTAGGCAGACAGCTGGGGGCTGATATTAATTGCCCAGGAAGGGAGCCATGAATATTGGCCCCCTCCCAGGCTAGAAACACCAGCCGTCAGCCGCCCCAGAAATGGCGCATTCATAGGATGCGCCAATTCTGGCACTTAGCCTCGCTCTTCCCACTGCCCTGGTGCGGTGGCAGGGGGTAATAGGGCTGGGGTTGATGTCAGCTTATAATGCCAGCTGACATCAAGCCCAGGTTAGTAATGGAGAGGCGTCTATAAGACACCCCCATTACTAACCCCATAGTCAAAGTTAAAAAAAAAAACCACAACACCCAGAATAAAGTCCTTTAATTGAAATAAAGACACAATCCTTTATTGTTCTAAATTAAACCATACTTACCATCACGCCCATTCCAGCTGAAGCCAACGATCTCCTGCAATAAAAGAAAAATAATAAAGCAACCTCATCCTTACCTTTCCATGGTTCCCACGACAGCTTCAGCTCTGCTACATCGAGATGACAGGCTGGATCGCAGCAGAACGCTGCCATCCAGCCTGTCATCCCGCAGACACTGAGAAGAGCAGGCTTGCTTGCGCTCCACAGTGTCTCTCTGTGAGGGCATCCAGATGAGCCGAGTTAATGTCCAATGAACTCAGCTCACCTCATGCACGTCACTGACAGCGTGGGAAAATTCTCCTGCACTCAGCGCTTCAGCGTGGGAGAATTCTCACACTGAAGCGCTGAGTGCAGGAGAATTCTCCCACGCTTACAGTGACGTGCAGGAGGTGAGCTGAGTTCATTGGACATGAGCTCACCTTATGCACGTCACTGACAGCGTGGGAAAATTCTCCTGCACTCAGCGCTTCAGCGTGAGAATTTTCCCACGCTGTCAGTGACGTGCATGAGGTGAGTTGAGTTCATTGGACATGAGCTCACCTTATGCACGTCACTGACAGCGTGGGAGAATTCTCCTGCACTCAGCGCTTCAGCGTGAGAATTTTCCCACGCTGTCAGTGACGTGCAGGAGGTGAGCTGAGTTCATTGGACATGAGCTCACCTTATGCACGTCACTGACAGCGTGGGAGAATTCTCCTGCACTCAGCGCTTCAGCGTGAGAATTTTCCCACGCTGTCAGTGACGTGCATGAGGTGCGCCGAGTTCATTGGACATGACCTCGGCTCATCTGGATGCCGTCACAGCCAGACACTGCAGAGCGCAAGCATGCCTGCGCTTCTCAGTGTCTGCGGGATGACAGGCTGGATGGCAGCGTTCTGCTGCGGTCCAGCCTGTCATCTCGATGTAGCAGAGCTGAAGCTGTCCTGGGAACCATGGAAAGGTAAGGATGAGGTTGCTTTATTATTTTTCTTTTATTGCAGGAGATCGTTGGCTTCAGCTGGAATGGGCGTGACGGTAAGTATGGTTTAATTTAGAACAATAAAGAATTGTGTGTTTATTTCAATTAAAGGACTTTATTCTGGGTGTTTGTGTTTTTTGTAACTTTGACTATGGGGTTAGTAATGGGGGTGTCTTATAGACGCCTCTCCATTACTAACCTGGGCTTGATGTCAGCTGGCATTATAAGCTGACATCAACCCCAGCCCTATTACCCCACTGCCACCGCACCAGGGCAGCGTGGAAGAGCGAGGCTAAGTGCCAGAATTGGTGCATCCTATGGATGCGCCATTTCTGGGGCGGCTGACGGCTGGTGTTTCTAGCCTGGGAGGGGGCCAATATTCATGGCTCCCTTCCTGGGCTATTAATATCAGCCCCCAGCTGTCTGCCTAGCCTTTGCTAGCTATTAAATTAGGGGGGACCCCACGTCATTTTTTTGGGGGGTCCCCCATTTTAATAGCTAGCAAAGGCTATGTATTCAGCTGGGGGCTGATATTAGTAGCCTGGGAAGCTCCGTGGGTATTACCCCCTTCCCAGGCTTCAAACATCTGCCCCAGCCGTCTGCTTAACCTCCGCTAGAGACTAAAATTAAGGGGAACCCCACGCCAATTTTTTTAATAATAAATCCTTTATTTTAACACTAAATGACAAGTACAGTAACCAACACTATCACTGTACTTCATATATATGTGACTGACATGTTTCTATCTATCTAATCTATGTGTGAAGCTCTATTCTGTCTGTTATAAATTGTCGGGTACCGCTGCTGAATTGCCGGCCGGCTTTTTTAAAGAGACAGTGCATGAAAACACTATTATATTTTTTAATAAATCCTTTACACTAAATGACAAGTACAGTAAGCAACACTGTCACTGTACTTCATATATATGTGACTGACATGTTTCTATCTATCTAATCTATGTGTGAGGCTCTATTCCTTCTTGTCTAAATTGTCGGGTACCGGTGTATGCCGCTGCTGAATTGCCGGCCGGATTTTTTAAAGAGAGTGTCTTCTGAGCAGTTTGTCAGCTTTTGGACACCTTTGCAGGTGTTTTCTATGTGTTTCTATGTGTTTTTGTTTGCCTGCCATTGGTTTTAACGGTGTTCAACGAACCGAACCGAACCCGAACACTACGGGGGTGGCTCAACACTAATCTTGAGTCGGACATATTTAGATGAGAGACAGACTTTATCTCCGGGACGAAATTGTGGAGGATCCAGGCGTTTTTTGTCAGCGTGTCTTTTCATCCGTTCAGACGACTGAAGGAGTGCGGATCGGGTACTCTCCCAAATGGAGGAAAATTTGCCAACGAGAGATTCCGCAGCCGGGTTGTCCACAGAGGTGGAGACAGGAAAAGGAATCCGAGGATGCTGACCGAAGACTACAAAAAACGGGGATTTGGAGGAGGATTCGCTCTCGTGATTGTTATAAGAGAACTCGGCCCATGGTAGGAGATCCACCCAGTCTGAATGATGGGCATTAACGAAGTGCCGGAGGTAACTGGTCACGTTCTGATTGATCCGCTCCACTTGACCATTGGACTGTGGGTGGTAAGCGGAAGAGAAGTCCAGGGTGACGTCTAGCAGTTTACAAGTGGCTCTCCAGAAGCGTGAGGTGAACTGTACCCCACGATCCGACACGATGTGGAGGGGCAGGCCATGAAGACGGAAGATGTGACGAATAAAGTCTTTAGCTAGCTCGGGTGCAGACGGGAGGCCTGGCAGGGGAACGAAATGAGCCATCTTGGAGAAGCGGTCAGCGACCACCCAAATGACCGTACAACCGGCAGAGACTGGGAGGTCTGTTATAAAGTCCATTGCTATATGCTGCCAGGGGGCAGCAGGTACTGGGAGCGGAAGGAGGCGACCGGCTGGCAGATGTCTCGGAACCTTGTTGCGGGCGCAGGACACACAGGCAGAAACAAAGTCTATTACGTCCTTGTGCAGGGTAGGCCACCAGTAGTGCCGGGTAATAAGCTGGAGGGTCTTTTTTTGACCGGCATGGCCAGCCAGTTTAGACGAGTGACCCCAGTGAAGGATCTTCTCCCGATCAGGTACTGATACGAACGTCTTTCCGGGAGGGAGACGATTTAGACTCACGGGAGCCACCTGCATTACTCTGGCGGGATCGATGATGTGTTTCGGATCTTCCTCGAGATCAGACACCAGAAAGGATCGAGACAAGGCGTCCGCCTTGACGTTTTTGTCAGCCGGGCGAAAATGAAGAACAAAATCAAAGCGAGCAAAAAACAAGGACCACCGGGCTTGGCGCGGGTTAAGTCTCTGGGCATGCTGGAGGTAAGCCAAGTTCTTGTGGTCCGTGTAAATTATTACCGGGTGAAGAGCCCCCTCGAGCAGGTAACGCCACTCCTCCAATGCCAGTTTGATGGCCAATAACTCTCGGTCTCCTATGGAATAATTGCGCTCTGAGGAGGAGAAGAGTTTAGAGAAGAAGCCGCAAGTTACCATCCTCCCGGAAGATGATTTTTGAGTAAGTACCGCTCCGGCTCCAGAGGAGGAGGCGTCAACTTCCAGGAAGAACTGCTTGTTGCCGTCCGGGCGATGCAGCACCGGGGCGGAAGAGAAGGCCTGTTTTAAGGAAAGAAAGGCTTCCTCTGCTTCGGGCGGCCACTCTTTGGGATTAGTACCCTTACGGGTGAGCGCGGAAATTGGGGCAGTCCGGGAAGAGAAGTGTGGTATGAAGAGGCGGTAGTAGTTGGCGAAGCCCAAGAACCGCTGAATGGCCTTCAACCCCTCCGGTCGAGGCCATTTCTCGATGGCAGACAGTTTCTCTGGATCCATTCGTAGGCCGGTCTGAGAAATAATGTAGCCCAAAAACGGAAGCGAGGTCTGCTCAAAGAGGCACTTCTCGTATTTAGCGAAGAGGTGATTCTGCCTGAGCCTGAGCAGGACCTGACGAACGTCCCTCCGGTGAGTCTGGAGATCCGGAGAGAAGACCAAGATGTCGTCCAGGTACACCACTACGCAGGAGTAGAGAAGGTCCCGGAAGATGTCATTGACCAACTCTTGAAAGACGGCAGGAGCGTTACAGAGACCAAAGGGCATTACCAGATATTCATAGTGGCCGTCCCGGGTGTTGAATGCCGTCTTCCATTCATCCCCCTGACGGATACGAACCAGGTTGTACGCCCCACGGAGATCCAGTTTGGTGAAGATTCTAGCCCCTCTCAGACGATCAAATAACTCCGGAATGAGCGGAAGGGGGTACTTATTCTTCACCGTGATTTGGTTAAGGCCTCTATAGTCTATACAGGGACGGAGAGAGCCGTCCTTCTTTTTTACGAAGAAGAAGCCTGCTCCCGCCGGGGAGGTAGATTTCCGGATGAATCCCCTGGCCAGATTCTCCTCAATATATTCGGACATCGACCGGGTCTCAGCAGCGGATAATGGATAAATACGCCCACGGGGAGGAGTAGTACCGGGTAACAGGTCGATAGGGCAGTCGTATGGTCTATGAGGGGGTAGTGTCTCTGCTTCCTTTTTATTAAAGACATCAGCATAAGACCAATAAGGAATCGGAAGTCCAGGTAGATTAGCTCGGGTAGGAGATGGACGGACGGGATGGACGGGAACCAGACAGGTCTTATGGCAGTCCTGTCCCCAGCGAAGGACTTCTCCGGTCTGCCAGTCAAGCACGGGTGCATGTCTCTGGAGCCAAGGTAGACCTAGCAAGAGGGCGTGAGAGAGTCCAGGCAGAACATGAAAGGAGATACTCTCAGAATGCAGCATTCCCACCTGTAGAGTAATGGATTCGGTGATGAGTTGGATGGGGCGTGGTAAGAGACCCCCATCCACGGCAGCAATAGACAAGGGTACAGCCAGAGGTTTGGTGGGGATGCGGTATTTCTCTACCAGGGACTGTGAAATAAGATTCCCGGCTGCTCCAGAGTCCAGTTGGGCTAGTTCGAAATAACGGTTCTCCCCGCAGACGATTGAAACTGACAGCAGCAGAGATGGAGAGGATTTATTCTTGTCTAGGTCGACCTCTCTGAGCGAACCTAGACACAGGCGTTTCCCGACCTCTCTGGGCAGGCACGGATCCGGTGCTCCTTACTGCCACAGTAGAAGCAGCTCCCCTCGGCACGGCGTAAGTCCTGACGGGTTTTGACCATCTTGGTCTGGTCGACCTGCATAGACTCAGGAGAGTGTACCTGGGGAGAGATGGAGGGAGTGACGGGTTTCTGAAAGGTAGGAGCTAGACGTGGAAACCTCCTCTCACGGGTGACCTCTTTGGCACGCTCCTGGAACCGTAGGTCAATCCGGGTGGCAAGAGTTATTAGGTCATCGAGAGTGGTAGGAATGTCCCGACCGGCAAGTTCATCTTTAATACGGCCGGACAGACCCTCCCAGAAGACGGATACCAGAGCGTCGTTATCCCAGGCCAGCTCCGAGGCAAGGGTACGGAACCGTATGGCATATTGGCCCACGGTGAGACTTCCCTGACGGAGGCGTAGCAGTGATGATGCGGATGAGGTCTTCCGTCCGGGTTCGTCGAAGACTTTCCGGAAAGCCATGAGAAAGACAGGCAAGTCGGACACCAGGGGGTCTCCTCTCTCCCATAGAGGATTTAGCCAGGCCAGGGCCTCCCCGGTGAGATGGGACATGATGAAGGCAATTTTGGCCCGGTCGGAGTTAAACTGGTGGGACAGGAGTTCAAAGTGCAGGGTGCACTGATTTATGAAGCCCCGAGCCTGGGCGGAGTCGCCTCCGAAGCGAGGAGGTGCAGAAAGCCGGGGTCCGGGGTAGGATACCATGGTATTGGTGGGCAGCGGAGCTGCCGGGTTGCGAGTCATGGCACTGGCGGTGGTTGCTGGTGGAGCAGTCAGAGTATCCAGGCGAGAATTGACATTCCGCAGGTGACCCAGGATGGACTCCTGTTGGGACCTCTGACGGGACAGTTCATGACAGAGGTCCGAGAGCGATGGAGCTTGGGTGCCACCGGGTTCCATGGCCCGAGCAAACTGTAACGGGTCTGGGAGGCGGAACCTCTGAGCTACTATACAAGGGGGCGGTCCTTGTAAGGGAGCGGGTGGCGACCAGGCAGGCAGTCACAGCAGGTGACCGGGACAGTCTCTGGGTGTACGGGCAGGAGGTCACGGCAAGTGACCGGGACAGTCTCTGGAAGAACGGGCTGGAGGTCACGGCAAGTGACCGGGGCAGTCTCTGGAAGAACGGGCTGGAGGTCACGGCAAGTGACCGGGGCAGTCTCTGGGTGAACGGGCTGGAGGTCACGGCAAGTGACTGGGGCAGTCTCTGGGTGAATGGGCTGGAGATCACGGCAAGTAACCGGGGCAGTCTCTGGGTGAACGGGCAGGAGGTCACGGCAAGTGACCGGGGCAGTCTCTGGGTGAACGGGCTGGAGGTCACGGCAAGTGACCGGGGCAGTCTCTAGGTAAAGTGTAGGTACGACCTGAGATGGCTGAACCTCCAGGTAGGCTAGCAAGGCAGATGGAGGATGTGTGCTCCCAGGTGAGCAAGCGAGAGTCTCTGGAATAGCAGGTGGTCACAGCACGTGACGGCGAAGCCTCCAGGTAGGCAAGCAGGCAGGTAACGGAGAAGCGCTCCCAGGTGAGCGGGCAAGAGTCTCTGGAATAGCTGGTGGTCACAGCAGGTGACGGCGGAGCCTCCGGGCAGGCAAGCACGCAGGTAGCGGAGGAGCGCTCCCAGGTGAGCAGGCAAGCTGGTCCATAGACAGACTGACAGGAGTAGAAAGGCAGACCGTCGGACCTCAGGCTAGCAAGCAGGCAGGTAGCTGAATAACTGGCAGGAAACAGACAGCAAACTGGCAGGACTCTGGCAGGAATCAGGCAGGTAACTGGCAGGTAACTGGCAACGGGACCTGAGGGCTGAAGCAGAGTAGAACAGTGCAACAACATTGCTCGGGCACCTCCATTTTGGAGGAGGTGCCTTATATATGGTGAAGTCCTCCGGCCATTGGCCGGGGACTCCTTAGGACGGCGCGCGCGGCCCCTTTAAGAGGGAGGGAGAGCGCGCACGCGCGCCCTAAGCACAGTGGACGGGAAGGAGCGCGCGCTGCCAGCAGAGCGGGAGGAGGACGCCGGGCACGGAGCAGGGAGGTGAGGGGAACAGCGTCCCTGCCTAGCAGAGGGCAGGGACGCCGGCACTACAGTAGTTATATTCTAATACATAGGGAGCAGTATTATAGTAGTTATATTCTTGTACATAGAGGGCAGTATTATAGTAGTTATATTCTTATACATAGGGAGCAGTATTATAGTAGTTATATTCCTGTATATAGGAGCAGTATTATAGTAGTTATATTCTTGTACATAGGAGCAGTATTATTGTAGTTATATTCTTGTACATAGGGGGCAGTATTATAGTAGTTATATTCTTGTACAGAGGAGCAGTATTATTGTAGTTATATTCTTGTACATAGGGGCAGTATTATAGTAGTTATATTCTTGTACATAGGAGCAGTATTATTGTAGTTATATTCTTGTACATAGGGGGCAGTATTATAGTAGTTATATTCTTGTACAGAGGAGCAGTATTATTGTAGTTATATTCTTGTACATAGGGGCAGTATTATAGTAGTTATATTCTTGTACATAGGAGGCAGTATTATAGTAGTTATATTCTTGTACATAGAGGGCAGTATTATAGTAGTTATATTCATATACATAGGGAGCAGTATTATAGTAGTTATATTCTTGTACATAGGAGGCAGTATTATAGTAGTTATATTCTTGTACATAGAGGGCAGTATTATAGTAGTTATATTCTTATACATAGGGAGCAGTATTATAGTAGTTATATTCTTGTACATAGAGGGCAGTATTATAGTAGTTATATTCTTATACATAGGGGGCAGTATTATAGTAGTTATATTCTTGTACATAGAGGGCAGTATTATAGTAGTTATATTCTTATACATAGGGAGCAGTATTATAGTAGTTATATTCTTGTACATAGAGGGCAGTATTATAGTAGTTATATTCTTATACATAGGGAGCAGTATTATAGTAGTTATATTCTTGTACACAGGGGGCAGTATTATAGTAGTTATATTCTTGTACATAGGAGCAGTATTATAGTAGTTATATTCTTGTACATAGGAGCAGTATTATAGTAGTTATATTCCTCTACATAGGAGCAGTATTATAGTAGTTATATTCTTGCACATAGGAGCAGTATTATAGCAATTATATTCCTGTACATAGGAGTAGCATTATAGTAGTTATATTCTTGTACATAGAGGGCAGTATTATAGTATTTATATTCTTGTACATAGGGGCAGTATTATAGTAGCTATATTCTTGTACATAGGGGCAGTATTATAGTAGCTATATTCTGGTACATAGGAGCAGTATTATAGTAGTTATATTCTTGTACATAGGGAGCAGTATTATAGTAGTTATATTCTTGTACATAGGGAGCAGTATTATAGTAGTTATATTCTTGTACATAGGGGCAGTATTATAATAGTTATATTCTGGTACATAGGAGGAGTATTATAGTAGTTATATTCTTGTACATAGGAGCAGTATTATAGTAGTTATATTCCTGTACATAGGAGCAGTATTATAGTAGTTATATTCTTGTACATAGGGGGCAGTATTATAGTAGTTATATTCTGGTACATAGGAGCAGTATTATAGTAGTTATATTCTTGTACATAGGAGCAGTATTATAGTAGTTATATTCCTGTACATAGGAGCAGTATTATAGTAGTTATATTCCTGTACGTAGGGGGCAGTATTATAGTAGTTATATTCTTGTACATAGGAGCAGTATTATAGTAGTTATATTCTTGTACATAGGGGCAGTATTATAGTAGTTATATTCCTGTACATAGGAGCATTATTATAATAGTTATATTCTTGTACATAGGAGCAGTATTATAGTAGTTATATTCTTGTACATAGGAGCAGTATTATAATAGTTATATTCTTGTACATAGAGGGCAGTATTATAGTAGTTATATTCTTGTACATAGGAGCAGTATTATAGTAGTTATATTCCTGTACATAGGAGCAGTATTATAGTAGTTATATTCTTGTATATAGGAGCAGTATTATAGTAGTTATATTCCTGTACATAGGAGCAGTATTATAGTAGTTATATTCTTGTACTTAGGGGGCAGTATTATAGTACTTATATTCTTGTACATAGGAGCAGTATTATAGTAGTTATATTCTTGTACATAGGGGGCAGTATTATAGTAGTTATATTCTTGTACATAGGGGCAGTATTATAGTAGTTATATTCTTGTACATAGGAGCAGTATTATAGTAGTTATATTCTTGAATATAGGGGGCAGTATTATAGTAGTTATATTCTTGTACATACGAGCAGTATTATAGTAGTTATATTCTTGTACATAGGGGCAGTATTATAGTAGTTATATTCTTGCACATAGGGGCAGTATTATAGTAGTTATATTCTTGTACATAGGGGCAGTATTATAGTAGTTATATTCTTGTACATAGGAGCAGTATTATAGTAGTTATATTCTTGTATATAGGGGGCAGTATTATAGTAGTTATATTCTTGTACATACGAGCAGTATTATAGTAGTTATATTCTTGTACATAGGGGCAGTATTATAGTAGTTATATTCTTGCACATAGGGGCAGTATTATAGTAGTTATATTCTTGTACATAGGAGCAGTATTATAGTAGTTATATTCTTGTACATAGGAGCAGTATTATAGTAGTTATATTCTTGTATATAGGGGCAGTATTTTAGTGGTTATATTCTTGTACATAGGGGGCAGTATTATAGTAGTTATATTCTTGTACATAGGAGCAGTATTATAGTAGTTATATTCTTGTACATAGGAGCAGTATTATAGCAGTTATATTCTTGTACATAGGGGCAGTATTATAGTAGTTATATTCTTGTACATAGGGGGCAGTATTATAGTAGTTATATTCTTGTACATTGGCGCAGTATTATAGTAGTGAAATTCTTGTATATAGGGGGCATTATTATAGTAGTTATATTCTTGTACATACGAGCAGTATTATAGTAGTTATATTCTTGTACATAGGGGCAGTATTATATTAGTTATATTCTTGTACATAGGAGCAGTATTGTAGTAGTTATATTCTTGTACATAGGGGGCAGTATTATAGTAGTTATATTCTTGTACATAGGAGCAGTATTATAGTAGTTATATTCCTGTACATAGGAGCAGTATTATAGTAGTTATATTCTTGTACATAGGAGCAGTATTATAGTAGTTATATTCCTGTACATAGGAGCAGTATTATAGTAGTTATATTCCTGTACATAGGAGCAGTATTATAGTAGTTATATTCCTGTACATAGGAGCAGTATTATAGTAGTTATATTCTTCTACATAGGGGGCAGTATTATAGTACTTATATTCTTGTACATAGGAGCAGTATTATAGTAGTTATATTCTTGTACATAGGGGGCAGTATTATAGTAGTTATATTCTTGTACATAGGGGCAGTATTATAGTAGTTATATTCTTGTACATAGGAGTAGTATTATAGTAGTTATATTCTTGTACATAGGGGGCAGTATTATAGTAGTTATATTCTTGTACATAGGGGCAGTATTATAGTAGTTATATTCTTGTACATAGGAGTAGTATTATAGTAGTTATATTCTTGTACATAGGGGGCAGTATTATAGTAGTTATATTCTTGTACATAGGGGGCAGTATTATAGTAGTTATATTCTTGTACATAGGAGCAGTATTATAGTAGTTATATTCTTGTACATAGCGGGCAGTATTATAGTAGTTATATTCTTGTACATAGGGGGCAGTATTATAGTAGTTATATTCTTGTACATAGGGGCAGTATTATAGTAGTTATATTCTTGTACATAGCAGCAGTATTATAGTAGTTATATTCTTGTATATAGGGGGCAGTATTATAGTAGTTATATTCTTGTACATACGAGCAGTATTATAGTAGTTATATTCTTGTACATAGGGGCAGTATTATAGTAGTTATATTCTTGCACATAGGGGCAGTATTATAGTAGTTATATTCTTGTACATAGGGGCAGTATTATAGTAGTTATATTCTTGTACATAGGAGCAGTATTATAGTAGTTATATTCTTGTATATAGGTGGCAGTATTATAGTAGTTATATTCTTGTACATACGAGCAGTATTATAGTAGTTATATTCTTGTACATAGGGGCAGTATTATAGTAGTTATATTCTTGCACATAGGGGCAGTATTATAGTAGTTATATTCTTGTACATAGGAGCAGTATTATAGTAGTTATATTCTTGTACATAGGAGCAGTATTATAGTAGTTATATTCTTGTACATAGGGGCAGTATTATAGTGGTTATATTCTTGTACATAGGGGGCAGTATTATAGTAGTTATATTCTTGTACATAGGAGCAGTATTATAGTAGTTATATTCTTGTACATAGGAGCAGTATTATAGTAGTTATATTCTTGTACATAGGGGCAGTATTATAGTAGTTATATTCTTGTACATAGGGGGCAGTATTATAGTAGTTATATTCTTGTACATTGGCGCAGTATTATAGTAGTGATATTCTTGTATATAGGGGGCATTATTATAGTAGTTATATTCTTGTACATACGAGCAGTATTATAGTAGTTATATTCTTGTACATAGGGGCAGTATTATAGTAATATTCTTGTACATAGGAGCAGTATTATAGTAGTTATATTCTTGTACATAGGAGCAGTATTATAGTAGTTATATTCTTGTACATAGGGGGCAGTATTATAGTAGTTATATTCTTGTACATAGGAGCAGTATTATAGTAGTTATATTCTTGTACATAGGGGGCAGTATTATAGTAGTTATATTCTTGTACATAGGAGCAATATTATAGTAGTTATATTCTTGTACATAGGGGGCAGTATTATAGTAGTTATATTCTTGTACATAGGGGCAGTATTATAGTAGTTATATTCTTGTACATAGGGGGCAGTATTATAGTAGTTATATTCTTATACATAGGGAGCAGTATTATAGTAGTTATATTCTTGTACATAGGAGCAGTAATATAGTAGTTATATTCTTGTACATAGGAGCAGTATTATAGTAGTTATATTCTTGTACATAGAGGGCAGTATTATAGTAGTTATATTCTTATACATAGGGGGCAGTATTATAGTAGTTATATTCTTGTACATAGGGGCCAGTATTATAGTAGTTATATTCTTGTACATAGGGGGCAGTATTATAGTAGTTATATTCTTGTACATAGGGGGCAGTATTATAGTAGTTATATTCTTGTACATAGGAGCAGTATTATAGTAGTTATATTCTTGTACATAGGGGGCAGTATTATAGTAGTTATATTCTTGCACATAGGGGAAGTATTATAGTAGTTATATTCTTGTACATAGGGGGCAGTATTATAGTAGTTATATTCTTGTACAGAGGAGCAGTATTATTGTAGTTATATTCTTGTACATAGGGGCAGTATTATAGTAGTTATATTCTTGTACATAGGAGCAGTATTATTGTAGTTATATTCTTGTACATAGGGGGCAGTATTATAGTAGTTATATTCTTGTACAGAGGAGCAGTATTATTGTAGTTATATTCTTGTACATAGGGGCAGTATTATAGTAGTTATATTCTTGTACATAGGAGGCAGTATTATAGTAGTTATATTCTTGTACATAGAGGGCAGTATTATAGTAGTTATATTCATATACATAGGGAGCAGTATTATAGTAGTTATATTCTTGTACATAGGAGGCAGTATTATAGTAGTTATATTCTTGTACATAGAGGGCAGTATTATAGTAGTTATATTCTTATACATAGGGAGCAGTATTATAGTAGTTATATTCTTGTACATAGAGGGCAGTATTATAGTAGTTATATTCTTATACATAGGGGGCAGTATTATAGTAGTTATATTCTTGTACATAGAGGGCAGTATTATAGTAGTTATATTCTTATACATAGGGAGCAGTATTATAGTAGTTATATTCTTGTACATAGAGGGCAGTATTATAGTAGTTATATTCTTATACATAGGGAGCAGTATTATAGTAGTTATATTCTTGTACACAGGGGGCAGTATTATAGTAGTTATATTCTTGTACATAGGAGCAGTATTATAGTAGTTATATTCTTGTACATAGGAGCAGTATTATAGTAGTTATATTCCTCTACATAGGAGCAGTATTATAGTAGTTATATTCTTGTACATAGGAGCAGTATTATAGCAATTATATTCCTGTACATAGGAGTAGCATTATAGTAGTTATATTCTTGTACATAGAGGGCAGTATTATAGTAGTTATATTCTTGTACATAGGGGCAGTATTATAGTAGCTATATTCTTGTACATAGGGGCAGTATTATAGTAGCTATATTCTGGTACATATTAGCAGTATTATAGTAGTTATATTCTTGTACATAGGGAGCAGTATTATAGTAGTTATATTCTTGTACATAGGGAGCAGTAATATAGTAGTTATATTCTTGTACATAGGGGCAGTATTATAATAGTTATATTCTGGTACATAGGAGGAGTATTATAGTAGTTATATTCTTGTACATAGGAGCAGTATTATAGTAGTTATATTCCTGTACATAGGAGCAGTATTATAGTAGTTATATTCTTGTACATAGGGGGCAGTATTATAGTAGTTTTATTCTGGTACATAGGAGCAGTATTATAGTAGTTATATTCTTGTACATAGGAGCAGTATTATAGTAGTTATATTCCTGTACATAGGAGCAGTATTATAGTAGTTATATTCCTGTACATAGGGGGCAGTATTATAGTAGTTATATTCTTGTACATAGGGGCAGTATTATAGTAGTTATATTCCTGTACATAGGAGCATTATTATAATAGTTATATTCTTGTACATAGGAGCATTATTATAATAGTTATATTCTTGTACATAGGAGCAGTATTATAGTAGTTATATTCCTGTACATAGGGGGCAGTATTATAGTAGTTATATTCTTGTACATAGGGGCAGTATTATAGTAGTTATATTCCTGTACATAGGAGCAGTATTATAATAGTTATATTCTTGTACATAGAGGGCAGTATTATAGTAGTTATATTCTTGTACATAGGAGCAGTATTATAGTAGTTATATTCCTGTACATAGGAGCAGTATTATAGTAGTTATATTCTTGTACATAGGAGCAGTATTATAGTAGTTATATTCCTCTACATAGGAGCAGTATTATAGTAGTTATATTCTTGTACATAGGAGCAGTATTATAGCAATTATATTCCTGTAAATAGGAGTAGCATTATAGTAGTTATATTCTTGTACATAGAGGGCAGTATTATAGTAGTTATATTCTTGTACATAGGGGCAGTATTATAGTAGCTATATTCTTGTACATAGGGGCAGTATTATAGTAGCTATATTCTGGTACATAGGAGCAATATTATAGTAGTTATATTCTTGTACATAGGGAGCAGTATTATAGTAGTTATATTCTTGTACATAGGGAGCAGTATTATAGTAGTTATATTCTTGTACATAGGGGCAGTATTATAATAGTTATATTCTGGTACATAGGAGGAGTATTATAGTAGTTATATTCTTGTACATAGGAGCAGTATTATAGTAGTTATATTCCTGTACATAGGAGCAGTATTATAGTAGTTATATTCTTGTACATAGGGGGCAGTATTATAGTAGTTATATTCTTATACATAGGGAGCAGTATTATAGTAGTTATATTCTTGTACATAGAGGGCAGTATTATAGTAGTTATATTCTTATACATAGGGAGCAGTATTATAGTAGTTATATTCTTGTACACAGGGGGCAGTATTATAGTAGTTATAATCTTGTACATAGGAGCAGTATTATAGTAGTTATATTCTTGTACATAGGAGCAGTATTATAGTAGTTATATTCCTCTACATAGGAGCAGTATTATAGTAGTTATATTCTTGTACATAGGAGCAGTATTATAGCAATTATATTCCTGTACATAGGAGTAGCATTATAGTAGTTATATTCTTGTACATAGAGGGCAGTATTATAGTAGTTATATTCTTGTACATAGGGGCAGTATTATAGTAGCTATATTCTTGTACATAGGTGCAGTATTATAGTAGCTATATTCTGGTACATAGGAGCAGTATTATAGTAGTTATATTCTTGTACATAGGGAGCAGTATTATAGTAGTTATATTCTTGTACATAGGGAGCAGTATTATAGTAGTTATATTCTTGTACATAGGGGCAGTATTATAATAGTTATATTCTGGTACATAGGAGGAGTATTATAGTAGTTATATTCTTGTACATAGGAGCAGTATTATAGTAGTTATATTCCTGTACATAGGAGCAGTATTATAGTAGTTATATTCTTGTACATAGGGGGCAGTATTATAGTAGTTATATTCTGGTACATAGGAGCAGTATTATAGTAGTTATATTCTTGTACATATGAGCAGTATTATAGTAGTTATATTCCTGTACATAGGAGCAGTATTATAGTAGTTATATTCCTGTACATAGGGGGCAGTATTATAGTAGTTATATTCTTGTACATAGGAGCAGTATTATAGTAGTTATATTCTTGTACATAGGGGCAGTATTATAGTAGTTATATTCCTGTACATAGGAGCATTATTATAATAGTTATATTCTTGTACATAGGAGCAGTATTATAATAGTTATATTCTTGTACATAGAGGGCAGTATTATAGTAGTTATATTCTTGTACATAGGGGCAGTATTATAGTAGCTATATTCTTGTACATAGGGGCAGTATTATAGTAGTTATATTCTTGTACATAGGAGCAGTATTATAGTAGTTATATTCTTGTACATAGGGGGCAGTATTATAGTACTTATATTCTTGTACATAGGAGCAGTATTATAGTAGTTATATTCTTGTACATAGGGGGCAGTATTATAGTAGTTATATTCCTGTACATAGGGGCAGTATTATAGTAGTTATATTCCTGTACATAGGGGCAGTATTATAGTAGTTATATTCCTGTACATAGGAGCAGTATTATAGTAGTTATATTCTTGTACATAGGAGCAGTATTATAGTAGTTATATTCTTGTACATAGGGGGCAGTATTATAGTAGTTATATTCCTGTACATAGGGGCAGTATTATAGTAGTTATATTCCTGTACATAGGGGGCAGTATTATAGTAGTTATATTCCTGTACATAGGGGCAGTATTATAGTAGTTATATTCCTGTACATAGGAGCAGTATTATAGTAGTTATATTCTTGTACATAGGAGCAGTATTATAGTAGTTATATTCCTGTACATAGGAGCAGTATTATAGTAGTTATATTCTTGTACATAGGGGGCAGTATTATAGTACTTATATTCTTGTACATAGGAGCAGTATTATAGTAGTTATATTCTTGTACATAGGGGGCAGTATTATAGTAGTTATATTCTTGTACATAGGGGCAGTATTATAGTAGTTATATTCTTGTACATAGGAGCAGTATTATAGTAGTTATATTCTTGTATATAGGGGGCAGTATTATAGTAGTTATATTCTTGTACATACGAGCAGTATTACAGTAGTTATATTCTTGTACATAGGGGCAGTATTATAGTAGTTATATTCTTGCACATAGGGGCAGTATTATAGTAGTTATATTCTTGTACATAGGGGCAGTATTATAGTAGTTATATTCATATACATAGGGAGCAGTATTATAGTAGTTATATTCTTGTACATAGGAGGCAGTATTATAGTAGTTATATTCTTGTACATAGAGGGCAGTATTATAGTAGTTATATTCTTATACATAGGGAGCAGTATTATAGTAGTTATATTCTTGTACATAGAGGGCAGTATTATAGTAGTTATATTCTTATACATAGGGGGCAGTATTATAGTAGTTATATTCTTGTACATAGAGGGCAGTATTATAGTAGTTATATTCTTATACATAGGGAGCAGTATTATAGTAGTTATATTCTTGTACATAGAGGGCAGTATTATAGTAGTTATATTCTTATACATAGGAAGCAGTATTATAGTAGTTATATTCTTGTACACAGGGGGCAATATTATAGTAGTTATATTCTTGTACATAGGAGCAGTATTATAGTAGTTATATTCTTGTACATAGGAGCAGTATTATAGTAGTTATATTCCTCTACATAGGAGCAGTATTATAGTAGTTATATTCTTGCACATAGGAGCAGTATTATAGCAATTATATTCCTCTACATAGGAGCAGTATTATAGTAGTTATATTCTTGCACATAGGGGGCAGTATTATAGCAATTATATTCCTGTACATAGGAGTAGCATTATAGTAGTTATAGTCTTGTACATAGAGGGCAGTATTATAGTAGTTATATTCTTGTACATAGGGGCAGTATTATAGTAGCTATATTCTTGTACATAGGGGCAGTATTATAGTAGCTATATTCTGGTACATAGGAGCAGTATTATAGTAGTTATATTCTTGTACATAGGGAGCAGTATTATAGTAGTTATATTCTTGTACATAGGGAGCAGTATTATAGTAGTTATATTCTTGTACATAGGGGCAGTATTATAATAGTTATATTCTGGTACATAGGAGGAGTATTATAGTAGTTATATTCTTGTACATAGGAGCAGTATTATAGTAGTTATATTCCTGTACATAGGAGCAGTATTATAGTAGTTATATTCTTGTACATAGGGGGCAGTATTATAGTAGTTATATTCTGGTACATAGGAGCAGTATTATAGTAGTTATATTCTTGTACATAGGAGCAGTATTATAGTAGTTATATTCCTGTACATAGGAGCAGTATTATAGTAGTTATATTCCTGTACATAGGGGGCAGTATTATAGTAGTTATATTCTTGTACATAGGAGCAGTATTATAGTAGTTATATTCTTGTACATAGGGGCAGTATTATAGTAGTTATATTCCTGTACATAGGAGCATTATTATAATAGTTATATTCTTGTACATAGGAGCAGTATTATAATAGTTATATTCTTGTACATAGAGGGCAGTATTATAGTAGTTATATTCTTGTACATAGGGGCAGTATTATAGTAGCTATATTCTTGTACATAGGGGCAGTATTATAGTAGTTATATTCTTGTACATAGGAGCAGTATTATAGTAGTTATATTCTTGTACATAGGGGGCAGTATTATAGTACTTATATTCTTGTACATAGGAGCAGTATTATAGTAGTTATATTCTTGTACATAGGGGGCAGTATTATAGTAGTTATATTCCTGTACATAGGGGCAGTATTATAGTAGTTATATTCCTGTACATAGGGGCAGTATTATAGTAGTTATATTCCTGTACATAGGAGCAGTATTATAGTAGTTATATTCTTGTACATAGGAGCAGTATTATAGTAGTTATATTCTTGTACATAGGGGGCAGTATTATAGTAGTTATATTCCTGTACATAGGGGCAGTATTATAGTAGTTATATTCCTGTACATAGGGGGCAGTATTATAGTAGTTATATTCCTGTACATAGGGGCAGTATTATAGTAGTTATATTCCTGTACATAGGAGCAGTATTATAGTAGTTATATTCTTGTACATAGGAGCAGTATTATAGTAGTTATATTCCTGTACATAGGAGCAGTATTATAGTAGTTATATTCTTGTACATAGGGGGCAGTATTATAGTACTTATATTCTTGTACATAGGAGCAGTATTATAGTAGTTATATTCTTGTACATAGGGGGCAGTATTATAGTAGTTATATTCTTGTACATAGGGGCAGTATTATAGTAGTTATATTCTTGTACATAGGAGCAGTATTATAGTAGTTATATTCTTGTATATAGGGGGCAGTATTATAGTAGTTATATTCTTGTACATACGAGCAGTATTACAGTAGTTATATTCTTGTACATAGGGGCAGTATTATAGTAGTTATATTCTTGCACATAGGGGCAGTATTATAGTAGTTATATTCTTGTACATAGGGGCAGTATTATAGTAGTTATATTCATATACATAGGGAGCAGTATTATAGTAGTTATATTCTTGTACATAGGAGGCAGTATTATAGTAGTTATATTCTTGTACATAGAGGGCAGTATTATAGTAGTTATATTCTTATACATAGGGAGCAGTATTATAGTAGTTATATTCTTGTACATAGAGGGCAGTATTATAGTAGTTATATTCTTATACATAGGGGGCAGTATTATAGTAGTTATATTCTTGTACATAGAGGGCAGTATTATAGTAGTTATATTCTTATACATAGGGAGCAGTATTATAGTAGTTATATTCTTGTACATAGAGGGCAGTATTATAGTAGTTATATTCTTATACATAGGAAGCAGTATTATAGTAGTTATATTCTTGTACACAGGGGGCAATATTATAGTAGTTATATTCTTGTACATAGGAGCAGTATTATAGTAGTTATATTCTTGTACATAGGAGCAGTATTATAGTAGTTATATTCCTCTACATAGGAGCAGTATTATAGTAGTTATATTCTTGCACATAGGAGCAGTATTATAGCAATTATATTCCTCTACATAGGAGCAGTATTATAGTAGTTATATTCTTGCACATAGGGGGCAGTATTATAGCAATTATATTCCTGTACATAGGAGTAGCATTATAGTAGTTATAGTCTTGTACATAGAGGGCAGTATTATAGTAGTTATATTCTTGTACATAGGGGCAGTATTATAGTAGCTATATTCTTGTACATAGGGGCAGTATTATAGTAGCTATATTCTGGTACATAGGAGCAGTATTATAGTAGTTATATTCTTGTACATAGGGAGCAGTATTATAGTAGTTATATTCTTGTACCAGGGAGCAGTATTATAGTAGTTATATTCTTGTACATAGGGGCAGTATTATAATAGTTATATTCTTGTACATAGGAGGAGTATTATAGTAGTTATATTCTTGTACATAGGAGCAGTATTATAGTAGTTATATTCCTGTACATAGGAGCAATATTATAGTAGTTATATTCTTGTACATAGGGGGCAGTATTATAGTAGTTATATTCTGGTACATAGGAGCAGTATTATAGTAGTTATATTCTTGTACATAGGAGCAGTATTATAGTAGTTATATTCCTGTACATAGGAGCAGTATTATAGTAGTTATATTCCTGTACATAGGGGGCAGTATTATAGTAGTTATATTCTTGTACATAGGAGCAGTATTATAGTAGTTATATTCTTGTACATAGGGGCAGTATTATAGTAGTTATATTCCTGTACATAGGAGCATTATTATAATAGTTATATTCTTGTACATAGGAGCAGTATTATAGTAGTTATATTCTTGTACATAGGAGCAGTATTATAATAGTTATATTCTTGTACATAGAGGGCAGTATTATAGTAGTTATATTCTTGTACATAGGAGCAGTATTATAGTAGTTATATTCCTGTACATAGGAGCAGTATTATAGTAGTTATATTCTTGTACATAGGAGCAGTATTATAGTAGCTATATTCCTGTACATAGGAGCAGTATTATAGTAGTTATATTCTTGTACATAGGGGGCAGTATTATAGTACTTATATTCTTGTACATAGGAGCAGTATTATAGTAGTTATATTCTTGTACATAGGGGGCAGTATTATAGTAGTTATATTCTTGTACATAGGGGCAGTATTATAGTAGTTATATTCTTGTACATAGGAGCAGTATTATAGTAGTTATATTCTTGTATATAGGGGGCAGTATTATAGTAGTTATATTCTTGTACATACGAGCAGTATTATAGTAGTTATATTCTTGTACATAGGGGCAGTATTATAGTAGTTATATTCTTGCACATAGGGGCAGTATTATAGTAGTTATATTCTTGTACAAAGGGGCAGTATTATAGTAGTTATATTCTTGTACATAGGAGCAGTATTATAGTAGTTATATTCTTGTATATAGGGGGCAGTATTATAGTAGTTATATTCTTGTACATACGAGCAGTATTATAGTAGTTATATTCTTGTACATAGGGGCAGTATTATAGTAGTTATATTCTTGCACATAGGGGCAGTATTATAGTAGTTATATTCTTGTACATAGGAGCAGTATTATAGTAGTTATATTCTTGTACATAGGAGCAGTATTATAGTAGTTATATTCTTGTATATAGGGGCAGTATTATAGTGGTTATATTCTTGTACATAGGGGGCAGTATTATAGTAGTTATATTCTTGTACATAGGAGCAGTATTATAGTAGTTATATTCTTGTACATAGGAGCAGTATTATAGTAGTTATATTCTTGTACATAGTTGCAGTATTATAGTAGTTATATTCTTGTACATAGGGGGCAGTATTATAGTAGTTATATTCTTGTACATTGGCGCAGTATTATAGTAGTGATATTCTTGTATATAGGTGGCATTATTATAGTAGTTATATTCTTGTACATACGAGCAGTATTATAGTAGTTATATTCTTGTACATAGGGGCAGTATTATAGTAATATTCTTGTACATAGGAGCAGTATTGTATTAGTTATATTCTTGTACATAGGAGCAGTATTGTAGTAGTTATATTCTTGTACATAGGGGGCAGTATTATAGTAGTTATATTCTTGTACATAGGAGCAGTATTATAGTAGTTATATTCCTGTACATAGGAGCAGTATTATAGTAGTTATATTCTTGTACATAGGAGCAGTATTATAGTAGTTATATTCCTGTACATAGGAGCAGTATTATAGTAGTTATATTCCTGTACATAGGAGCAGTATTATAGTAGTTATATTCCTGTACATAGGAGCAGTATTATAGTAGTTATATTCTTGTACATAGGGGGCAGTATTATAGTACTTATATTCTTGTACATAGGAGCAGTATTATAGTACTTATATTCTTGTACATAGGGGGCAGTATTATAGTAGTTATATTCTTGTACATAGGGGCAGTATTATAGTAGTTATATTCTTGTACATAGGAGTAGTATTATAGTAGTTATATTCTTGTACATAGGGGGCCGTATTATAGTAGTTATATTCTTGTACATAGGGGCAGTATTATAGTAGTTATATTCTTGTACATAGGAGCAGTATTATAGTAGTTATATTCTTGTACATAGCGGGCAGTATTATAGTAGTTATATTCTTGTACATAGGGGGCAGTATTATAGTAGTTATATTCTTGTACATAGGGGCAGTATTATAGTAGTTATATTCTTGTACATAGGAGCAGTATTATAGTAGTTATATTCTTGTATATAGGGGGCAGTATTATAGTAGTTATATTCTTGTACATACGAGCAGTATTATAGTAGTTATATTCTTGTACATAGGGGCAGTATTATAGTAGTTATATTCTTGCACATAGGGGCAGTATTATAGTAGTTATATTCTTGTACATAGGGGCAGTATTATAGTAGTTATATTCTTGTACATAGGAGCAGTATTATAGTAGTTATATTATTGTATATAGGGGGCAGTATTATAGTAGTTATATTCTTGTACATACGAGCAGTATTATAGTAGTTATATTCTTGTACATAGGGAGCAGTATTATAGTAGTTATATTCTTGTACATAGGGGCAGTATTATAATAGTTATATTCTGGTACATAGGAGGAGTATTATAGTAGTTATATTCTTGTACATAGGAGCAGTATTATAGTAGTTATATTCCTGTACATAGGAGCAGTATTATAGTAGTTATATTCTTGTACATAGGGGGCAGTATTATAGTAGTTATATTCTGGTACATAGGAGCAGTATTATAGTAGTTATATTCTTGTACATAGGAGCAGTATTATAGTAGTTATATTCCTGTACATAGGAGCAGTATTATAGTAGTTATATTCCTGTACATAGGGGGCAGTATTATAGTAGTTATATTCTTGTACATAGGAGCAGTATTATAGTAGTTATATTCTTGTACATAGGGGCAGTATTATAGTAGTTATATTCCTGTACATAGGAGCATTATTATAATAGTTATATTCTTGTACATAGGAGCAGTATTATAGTAGTTATATTCTTGTACATAGGAGCAGTATTATAATAGTTATATTCTTGTACATAGAGGGCAGTATTATAGTAGTTATATTCTTGTACATAGGAGCAGTATTATAGTAGTTATATTCCTGTACATAGGAGCAGTATTATAGTAGTTATATTCTTGTACATAGGAGCAGTATTATAGTAGTTATATTCCTGTACATAGGAGCAGTATTATAGTAGTTATATTCTTGTACATAGGGGGCAGTATTATAGTACTTATATTCTTGTACATAGGAGCAGTATTATAGTAGTTATATTCTTGTACATAGGGGGCAGTATTATAGTAGTTATATTCTTGTACATAGGGGCAGTATTATAGTAGTTATATTCTTGTACATAGGAGCAGTATTATAGTAGTTATATTCTTGTATATAGGGGGCAGTATTATAGTAGTTATATTCTTGTACATACGAGCAGTATTATAGTAGTTATATTCTTGTACATAGGGGCAGTATTATAGTAGTTATATTCTTGTACATAGGGGGCAGTATTATAGTAGTTATATTCTGGTACATAGGAGCAGTATTATAGTAGTTATATTCTTGTACATAGGAGCAGTATTATAGTAGTTATATTCCTGTACATAGGAGCAGTATTATAGTAGTTATATTCCTGTACATAGGGGGCAGTATTATAGTAGTTATATTCTTGTACATAGGAGCAGTATTATAGTAGTTATATTCTTGTACATAGGGGCAGTATTATAGTAGTTATATTCCTGTACATAGGAGCATTATTATAATAGTTATATTCTTGTACATAGGAGCAGTATTATAGTAGTTATATTCTTGTACATAGGAGCAGTATTATAATAGTTATATTCTTGTACATAGAGGGCAGTATTATAGTAGTTATATTCTTGTACATAGGAGCAGTATTATAGTAGTTATATTCCTGTACATAGGAGCAGTATTATAGTAGTTATATTCTTGTACATAGGAGCAGTATTATAGTAGTTATATTCCTGTACATAGGAGCAGTATTATAGTAGTTATATTCTTGTACATAGGGGGCAGTATTATAGTACTTATATTCTTGTACATAGGAGCAGTATTATAGTAGTTATATTCTTGTACATAGGGGGCAGTATTATAGTAGTTATATTCTTGTACATAGGGGCAGTATTATAGTAGTTATATTCTTGTACATAGGAGCAGTATTATAGTAGTTATATTCTTGTATATAGGGGGCAGTATTATAGTAGTTATATTCTTGTACATACGAGCAGTATTATAGTAGTTATATTCTTGTACATAGGGGCAGTATTATAGTAGTTATATTCTTGCACATAGGGGCAGTATTATAGTAGTTATATTCTTGTACATAGGGGCAGTATTATAGTATTTATATTCTTGTACATAGGAGCAGTATTATAGTAGTTATATTCTTGTATATAGGGGGCAGTATTATAGTAGTTATATTCTTGTACATTTCAGCAGTATTATAGTAGTTATATTCTTGTACATAGGGGCAGTATTATAGTAGTTATATTCTTGCACATAGGGGCAGTATTATAGTAGTTATATTCTTGTACATAGGAGCAGTATTATAGTAGTTATATTCTTGTACATAGGAGCAGTATTATAGTAGTTATATTCTTGTATATAGGGGCAGTATTATAGTGGTTATATTCTTGTACATAGGGGGCAGTTTTATAGTAGTTATATTCTTGTACATAGGAGCAGTATTATAGTAGTTATATTCTTGTACATAGGAGCAGTATTATAGTAGTTATATTCTTGTACATAGGGGCAGTATTATAGTAGTTATATTCTTGTACATAGGGGGCAGTATTATAGTAGTTATATTCTTGTACATTGGCGCAGTATTATAGTAGTGATATTCTTGTATATAGGGGGCATTATTATAGTAGTTATATTCTTGTACATACGAGCAGTATTATAGTAGTTATATTCTTGTACATAGGGGCAGTATTATAGTAATATTCTTGTACATAGGAGCAGTATTATAGTAGTTATATTCTTGTACATAGGAGCAGTATTATAGTAGTTATATTCTTGTACATAGGGGGCAGTATTATAGTACTTATATTCTTGTACATAGGAGCAGTATTATAGTAGTTATATTCTTGTACATAGGGGGCAGTATTATAGTAGTTATATTCCTGTACATAGGGGCAGTATTATAGTAGTTATATTCCTGTACATAGGGGCAGTATTATAGTAGTTATATTCCTGTACATAGGAGCAGTATTATAGTAGTTATATTCTTGTACATAGGAGCAGTATTATAGTAGTTATATTCTTGTACATAGGGGGCAGTATTATAGTAGTTATATTCTTGTACATAGGGGGCAGTATTATAGTAGTTATATTCCTGTACATAGGGGCAGTATTATAGTAGTTATATTCCTGTACATAGGGGGCAGTATTATAGTAGTTATATTCCTGTACATAGGGGCAGTATTATAGTAGTTATATTCCTGTACATAGGAGCAGTATTATAGTAGTTATATTCTTGTACATAGGAGCAGTATTATAGTAGTTATATTCCTGTACATAGGAGCAGTATTATAGTAGTTATATTCTTGTACATAGGGGGCAGTATTATAGTACTTATATTCTTGTACATAGGAGCAGTATTATAGTAGTTATATTCTTGTACATAGGGGGCAGTATTATAGTAGTTATATTCTTGTACATAGGGGCAGTATTATAGTAGTTATATTCTTGTACATAGGAGCAGTATTATAGTAGTTATATTCTTGTATATAGGGGGCAGTATTATAGTAGTTATATTCTTGTACATACGAGCAGTATTACAGTAGTTATATTCTTGTACATAGGGGCAGTATTATAGTAGTTATATTCTTGCACATAGGGGCAGTATTATAGTAGTTATATTCTTGTACATAGGGGCAGTATTATAGTAGTTATATTCATATACATAGGGAGCAGTATTATAGTAGTTATATTCTTGTACATAGGAGGCAGTATTATAGTAGTTATATTCTTGTACATAGAGGGCAGTATTATAGTAGTTATATTCTTATACATAGGGAGCAGTATTATAGTAGTTATATTCTTGTACATAGAGGGCAGTATTATAGTAGTTATATTCTTATACATAGGGGGCAGTATTATAGTAGTTATATTCTTGTACATAGAGGGCAGTATTATAGTAGTTATATTCTTATACATAGGGAGCAGTATTATAGTAGTTATATTCTTGTACATAGAGGGCAGTATTATAGTAGTTATATTCTTATACATAGGAAGCAGTATTATAGTAGTTATATTCTTGTACACAGGGGGCAATATTATAGTGGTTATATTCTTGTACATAGGAGCAGTATTATAGTAGTTATATTCTTGTACATAGGAGCAGTATTATAGTAGTTATATTCCTCTACATAGGAGCAGTATTATAGTAGTTATATTCTTGCACATAGGAGCAGTATTATAGCAATTATATTCCTCTACATAGGAGCAGTATTATAGTAGTTATATTCTTGCACATAGGGGGCAGTATTATAGCAATTATATTCCTGTACATAGGAGTAGCATTATAGTAGTTATATTCTTGTACATAGAGGGCAGTATTATAGTAGTTATATTCTTGTACATAGGGGCAGTATTATAGTAGCTATATTCTTGTACATAGGGGCAGTATTATAGTAGCTATATTCTGGTACATAGGAGCAGTATTATAGTAGTTATATTCTTGTACATAGGGAGCAGTATTATAGTAGTTATATTCTTGTACCAGGGAGCAGTATTATAGTAGTTATATTCTTGTACATAGGGGCAGTATTATAATAGTTATATTCTTGTACATAGGAGGAGTATTATAGTAGTTATATTCTTGTACATAGGAGCAGTATTATAGTAGTTATATTCCTGTACATAGGAGCAATATTATAGTAGTTATATTCTTGTACATAGGGGGCAGTATTATAGTAGTTATATTCTGGTACATAGGAGCAGTATTATAGTAGTTATATTCTTGTACATAGGAGCAGTATTATAGTAGTTATATTCCTGTACATAGGAGCAGTATTATAGTAGTTATATTCCTGTACATAGGGGGCAGTATTATAGTAGTTATATTCTTGTACATAGGAGCAGTATTATAGTAGTTATATTCTTGTACATAGGGGCAGTATTATAGTAGTTATATTCCTGTACATAGGAGCATTATTATAATAGTTATATTCTTGTACATAGGAGCAGTATTATAGTAGTTATATTCTTGTACATAGGAGCAGTATTATAATAGTTATATTCTTGTACATAGAGGGCAGTATTATAGTAGTTATATTCTTGTACATAGGAGCAGTATTATAGTAGTTATATTCCTGTACATAGGAGCAGTATTATAGTAGTTATATTCTTGTACATAGGAGCAGTATTATAGTAGCTATATTCCTGTACATAGGAGCAGTATTATAGTAGTTATATTCTTGTACATAGGGGGCAGTATTATAGTACTTATATTCTTGTACATAGGAGCAGTATTATTGTAGTTATATTCTTGTACATAGGGGGCAGTATTATAGTAGTTATATTCTTGTACATAGGGGCAGTATTATAGTAGTTATATTCTTGTACATAGGAGCAGTATTATAGTAGTTATATTCTTGTATATAGGGGGCAGTATTATAGTAGTTATATTCTTGTACATACGAGCAGTATTATAGTAGTTATATTCTTGTACATAGGGGCAGTATTATAGTAGTTATATTCTTGCACATAGGGGCAGTATTATAGTAGTTATATTCTTGTACAAAGGGGCAGTATTATAGTAGTTATATTCTTGTACATAGGAGCAGTATTATAGTAGTTATATTCTTGTATATAGGGGGCAGTATTATAGTAGTTATATTCTTGTACATACGAGCAGTATTATAGTAGTTATATTCTTGTACATAGGGGCAGTATTATAGTAGTTATATTCTTGCACATAGGGGCAGTATTATAGTAGTTATATTCTTGTACATAGGAGCAGTATTATAGTAGTTATATTCTTGTACATAGGAGCAGTATTATAGTAGTTATATTCTTGTATATAGGGGCAGTATTATAGTGGTTATATTCTTGTACATAGGGGGCAGTATTATAGTAGTTATATTCTTGTACATAGGAGCAGTATTATAGTAGTTATATTCTTGTACATAGGAGCAGTATTATAGTAGTTATATTCTTGTACATAGTTGCAGTATTATAGTAGTTATATTCTTGTACATAGGGGGCAGTATTATAGTAGTTATATTCTTGTACATTGGCGCAGTATTATAGTAGTGATATTCTTGTATATAGGTGGCATTATTATAGTAGTTATATTCTTGTACATACGAGCAGTATTATAGTAGTTATATTCTTGTACATAGGGGCAGTATTATAGTAATATTCTTGTACATAGGAGCAGTATTGCATTAGTTATATTCTTGTACATAGGAGCAGTATTGTAGTAGTTATATTCTTGTACATAGGGGGCAGTATTATAGTAGTTATATTCTTGTACATAGGAGCAGTATTATAGTAGTTATATTCCTGTACATAGGAGCAGTATTATAGTAGTTATATTCTTGTACATAGGAGCAGTATTATAGTAGGTATATTCCTGTACATAGGAGCAGTATTATAGTAGTTATATTCCTGTACATAGGAGCAGTATTATAGTAGTTATATTCCTGTACATAGGAGCAGTATTATAGTAGTTATATTCTTGTACATAGGGGGCAGTATTATAGTACTTATATTCTTGTACATAGGAGCAGTATTATAGTACTTATATTCTTGTACATAGGGGGCAGTATTATAGTAGTTATATTCTTGTACATAGGGGCAGTATTATAGTAGTTATATTCTTGTACATAGGAGTAGTATTATAGTAGTTATATTCTTGTACATAGGGGGCCGTATTATAGTAGTTATATTCTTGTACATAGGGGCAGTATTATAGTAGTTATATTCTTGTACATAGGAGCAGTATTATAGTAGTTTTATTCTTGTACATAGCGGGCAGTATTATAGTAGTTATATTCTTGTACATAGGGGGCAGTATTATAGTAGTTATATTCTTGTACATAGGGGCAGTATTATAGTAGTTATATTCTTGTACATAGGAGCAGTATTATAGTAGTTATATTCTTGTATATAGGGGGCAGTATTATAGTAGTTATATTCTTGTACATACGAGCAGTATTATAGTAGTTATATTCTTGTACATAGGGGCAGTATTATAGTAGTTATATTCTTGCACATAGGGGCAGTATTATAGTAGTTATATTCTTGTACATAGGGGCAGTATTATAGTAGTTATATTCTTGTACATAGGAGCAGTATTATAGTAGTTATATTATTGTATATAGGGGGCAGTATTATAGTAGTTATATTCTTGTACATACGAGCAGTATTATAGTAGTTATATTCTTGTACATAGGGAGCAGTATTATAGTAGTTATATTCTTGTACATAGGGGCAGTATTATAATAGTTATATTCTGGTACATAGGAGGAGTATTATAGTAGTTATATTCTTGTACATAGGAGCAGTATTATAGTAGTTATATTCCTGTACATAGGAGCAGTATTATAGTAGTTATATTCTTGTACATAGGGGGCAGTATTATAGTAGTTATATTCTGGTACATAGGAGCAGTATTATAGTAGTTATATTCTTGTACATAGGAGCAGTATTATAGTAGTTATATTCCTGTACATAGGAGCAGTATTATAGTAGTTATATTCCTGTACATAGGGGGCAGTATTATAGTAGTTATATTCTTGTACATAGGAGCAGTATTATAGTAGTTATATTCTTGTACATAGGGGCAGTATTATAGTAGTTATATTCCTGTACATAGGAGCATTATTATAATAGTTATATTCTTGTACATAGGAGCAGTATTATAGTAGTTATATTCTTGTACATAGGAGCAGTATTATAATAGTTATATTCTTGTACATAGAGGGCAGTATTATAGTAGTTATATTCTTGTACATAGGAGCAGTATTATAGTAGTTATATTCCTGTACATAGGAGCAGTATTATAGTAGTTATATTCTTGTACATAGGAGCAGTATTATAGTAGTTATATTCCTGTACATAGGAGCAGTATTATAGTAGTTATATTCTTGTACATAGGGGGCAGTATTATAGTACTTATATTCTTGTACATAGGAGCAGTATTATAGTAGTTATATTCTTGTACATAGGGGGCAGTATTATAGTAGTTATATTCTTGTACATAGGGGCAGTATTATAGTAGTTATATTCTTGTACATAGGAGCAGTATTATAGTAGTTATATTCTTGTATATAGGGGGCAGTATTATAGTAGTTATATTCTTGTACATACGAGCAGTATTATAGTAGTTATATTCTTGTACATAGGGGCAGTATTATAGTAGTTATATTCTTGCACATAGGGGCAGTATTATAGTAGTTATATTCTTGTACATAGGGGCAGTATTATAGTATTTATATTCTTGTACATAGGAGCAGTATTATAGTAGTTATATTCTTGTATATAGGGGGCAGTATTATAGTAGTTATATTCTTGTACATTTCAGCAGTATTATAGTAGTTATATTCTTGTACATAGGGGCAGTATTATAGTAGTTATATTCTTGCACATAGGGGCAGTATTATAGTAGTTATATTCTTGTACATAGGAGCAGTATTATAGTAGTTATATTCTTGTACATAGGAGCAGTATTATAGTAGTTATATTCTTGTATATAGGGGCAGTATTATAGTGGTTATATTCTTGTACATAGGGGGCAGTTTTATAGTAGTTATATTCTTGTACATAGGAGCAGTATTATAGTAGTTATATTCTTGTACATAGGAGCAGTATTATAGTAGTTATATTCTTGTACATAGGGGCAGTATTATAGTAGTTATATTCTTGTACATAGGGGGCAGTATTATAGTAGTTATATTCTTGTACATTGGCGCAGTATTATAGTAGTGATATTCTTGTATATAGGGGGCATTATTATAGTAGTTATATTCTTGTACATACGAGCAGTATTATAGTAGTTATATTCTTGTACATAGGGGCAGTATTATAGTAATATTCTTGTACATAGGAGCAGTATTATATTAGTTATATTCTTGTTCATAGGAGCAGTATTGTAGTAGTTATATTCTTGTACATAGGGGGCAGTATTATAGTAGTTATATTCTTGTACATAGGAGCAGTATTATAGTAGTTATATTCCTGTACATTGGAGCAGTATTATAGTAGTTATATTCTTGTACATAGGAGCAGTATTATAGTAGTTATATTCCTGTACATAGGAGCAGTATTATAGTAGTTATATTCTTGTACATAGGAGCAGTATTATAGTAGTTATATTCCTGTACATAGGAGCAGTATTATAGTAGTTATATTCTTGTACATAGGGGGCAGTATTATAGTACTTATATTCTTGTACATAGGAGCAGTATTATAGTAGTTATATTCTTGTACATAGGGGGCAGTATTATAGTAGTTATATTCTTGTACATAGGGGCAGTATTATAGTAGTTATATTCTTGTACATAGGAGCAGTATTATAGTAGTTATATTCTTGTATATAGGGGGCAGTATTATAGTAGTTATATTCTTGTACATACGAGCAGTATTATAGTAGTTATATTCTTGTACATAGGGGCAGTATTATAGTAGTTATATTCTTGCACATAGGGGCAGTATTATAGTAGTTATATTCTTGTACATAGGGGCAGTATTATAGTATTTATATTCTTGTACATAGGAGCAGTATTATAGTAGTTATATTCTTGTATATAGGGGGCAGTATTATAGTAGTTATATTCTTGTACATTTCAGCAGTATTATAGTAGTTATATTCTTGTACATAGGGGCAGTATTATAGTAGTTATATTCTTGCACATAGGGGCAGTATTATAGTAGTTATATTCTTGTACATAGGAGCAGTATTATAGTAGTTATATTCTTGTACATAGGAGCAGTATTATAGTAGTTATATTCTTGTATATAGGGGCAGTATTATAGTGGTTATATTCTTGTACATAGGGGGCAGTTTTATAGTAGTTATATTCTTGTACATAGGAGCAGTATTATAGTAGTTATATTCTTGTACATAGGAGCAGTATTATAGTAGTTATATTCTTGTACATAGGGGCAGTATTATAGTAGTTATATTCTTGTACATAGGGGGCAGTATTATAGTAGTTATATTCTTGTACATTGGCGCAGTATTATAGTAGTGATATTCTTGTATATAGGGGGCATTATTATAGTAGTTATATTCTTGTACATACGAGCAGTATTATAGTAGTTATATTCTTGTACATAGGGGCAGTATTATAGTAATATTCTTGTACATAGGAGCAGTATTATATTAGTTATATTCTTGTTCATAGGAGCAGTATTGTAGTAGTTATATTCTTGTACATAGGGGGCAGTATTATAGTAGTTATATTCTTGTACATAGGAGCAGTATTATAGTAGTTATATTCCTGTACATTGGAGCAGTATTATAGTAGTTATATTCTTGTACATAGGAGCAGTATTATAGTAGTTATATTCCTGTACATAGGAGCAGTATTATAGTAGTTATATTCCTGTACATAGGAGCAGTATTATAGTAGTTATATTCCTGTACATAGGAGCAGTATTATAGTAGTTATATTCTTGTACATAGGGGGCAGTATTATAGTACTTATATTCTTGTACATAGGAGCAGTATTATAGTAGTTATATTCTTATACATAGGGGGCAGTATTATAGTAGTTATATTCTTGTACATAGGAGCAGTATTATAGTAGTTATATTCCTGTACATAGGAGCAGTATTATAGTAGTTATATTCTTGTACATAGGAGCAGTATTATAGTAGTTATATTCCTGTACATAGGAGCAGTATTATAGTAGTTATATTCCTGTACATAGGAGCAGTATTATAGTAGTTATATTCTTGTACATAGGAGCAGTATTATAGTAGTTATATTCCTGTTCATAGGAGCAGTATTATAGTAGTTATATTCCTGTACATAGGAGCAGTATTATAGTAGTTATATTCCTGTACATAGGAGCAGTATTATAGTAGTTATATTCTTGTACATAGGGGGCAGTATTATAGTACTTATATTCTTGTACATAGGAGCAGTATTATAGTAGTTATATTCTTGTACATAGGGGGCAGTATTATAGTAGTTATATTCTTGTACATAGGGGCAGTATTATAGTAGTTATATTCTTGTACATAGGAGTAGTATTATAGTAGTTATATTCTTGTACATAGGGGGCAGTATTATAGTAGTTATATTCTTGTACATAGGGGCAGTATTATAGTAGTTATATTCTTGTACATAGGAGCAGTATTATAGTAGTTATATTCTTGTACATAGCGGGCAGTATTATAGTAGTTATATTCTTGTACATAGGGGGCAGTATTATAGTAGTTATATTCTTGTACATAGGGGCAGTATTATAGTAGTTATATTCTTGTACATAGGAGCAGTATTATAGTAGTTATATTCTTGTATATAGGGGGCAGTATTATAGTAGTTATATTCTTGTACATACGAGCAGTATTATAGTAGTTATATTCTTGTACATAGGGGCAGTATTATAGTAGTTATATTCTTGCACATAGGGGCAGTATTATAGTAGTTATATTCTTGTACATAGGGGCAGTATTATAGTAGTTATATTCTTGTACATAGGAGCAGTATTATAGTAGTTATATTCTTGTATATAGGGGGCAGTATTATAGTAGTTATATTCTTGTACATACGAGCAGTATTATAGTAGTTATATTCTTGTACATAGGGGCAGTATTATAGTAGTTATATTCTTGCACATAGGGACAGTATTATAGTAGTTATATTCTTGTACATAGGAGCAGTATTATAGTAGTTATATTCTTGTACATAGGAGCAGTATTATAGTAGTTATATTCTTGAACATAGGGGCAGTATTATAGTGGTTATATTCTTGTACATAGGGGGCAGTATTATAGTAGTTATATTCTTGTACATAGGAGCAGTATTATAGTAGTTATATTCTTGTACATAGGAGCAGTATTATAGTAGTTATATTCTTGTACATAGGGGCAGTATTATAGTAGTTATATTCTTGTACATAGGGGGCAGTATTATAGTAGTTATATTCTTGTACATTGGCGCAGTATTATAGTAGTGATATTCTTGTATATAGGGGGCATTATTATAGTAGTTATATTCTTGTACATACGAGCAGTATTATAGTAGTTATATTCTTGTACATAGGGGCAATATTATAGTAATATTCTTGTACATAGGAGCAGTATTATAGTAGTTATATTCTTGTACATAGGAGCAGTATTATAGTAGTTATATTCTTGTACATAGGGGGCAGTATTATAGTAGTTATATTCTTGTACATAGGAGCAGTATTATAGTAGTTATATTCTTGTACATAGGGGGCAGTATTATAGTAGTTATATTCTTGTACATAGGAGCAATATTATAGTAGTTATATTCTTGTACATAGGGGGCAGTATTATAGTAGTTATATTCTTGTACATAGGGGCAGTATTATAGTAGTTATATTCTTGTACATAGGGGGCAGTATTATAGTAGTTATATTCTTATACATAGGGAGCAGTATTATAGTAGTTATATTCTTGTACATAGGAGCAGTAATATAGTAGTTATATTCTTGTACATAGGAGCAGTATTATAGTAGTTATATTCTTGTACATAGAGGGCAGTATTATAGTAGTTATATTCTTATACATAGGGGGCAGTATTATAGTAGTTATATTCTTGTACATAGGGGGCAGTATTATAGTAGTTATATTCTTGTACATAGGGGGCAGTATTATAGTAGTTATATTCTTGTACATAGGGGGCAGTATTATAGTAGTTATATTCTTGTACATAGGAGCAGTATTATAGTAGTTATATTCTTGTACATAGGGGGCAGTATTATAGTAGTTATATTCTTGCACATAGGGGAAGTATTATAGTAGTTATATTCTTGTACATAGGGGGCAGTATTATAGTAGTTATATTCTTGTACATAGGAGCAGAATTATAGTAGTTATATTCCTGTACATAGGAGCAGTATTATAGTAGTTAGATTCTTGTACATAGGGGGCAGTATTATAGCAGTTATATTCTTGTACATAGGGGGCAGTATTATAGTAGTTATATTCTGGTACATAGGAGCAGTATTATAGTAGTTATATTCTTGTACATAGGAGCAGTATTATAGTAGTTATATTCCTGTACATAGGAGCAGTATTATAGTAGTTATATTCCTCTACATAGGAGCAGTATTATAGTAGTTATATTCTTGTACATAGGGGCAGTATTATAGTAGTTATATTCCTGTACATAGGAGCATTATTTTAATAGTTATATTCTTGTACATAGGAGCAGTATTATAGTAGTTATATTCTTGTACATAGGAGCAGTATTATAATAGTTATATTTTTGTACATAGAGGGCAGTATTATAGTAGTTATATTCTTGTACATAGGAGCAGTATTATAGTAGTTATATTCCTGTACATAGGAGCAGTATTATAGTAGTTATATTCTTGTACATAGGAGCAGTATTATAGTAGTTATATTCCTGTACATAGGAGCAGTATTATAGTAGTTATATTCTTGTACATAGGGGGCAGTATTATAGTACTTTTATTCTTGTACATAGGAGCAGTATTATAGTAGTTATATTCTTGTACATAGGGGGCAGTATTATAGTAGTTATATTCTTGTACATAGGGGCAGTATTATAGTAGTTATATTCTTGTACATAGGAGCAGTATTATAGTAGTTATATTCTTGTATATAGGGGGCAGTATTATAGTAGTTATATTCTTGTACATACGAGCAGTATTATAGTAGTTATATTCTTGTACATAGGGGCAGTATTATAGTAGTTATATTCTTGCACATAGGGGCAGTATTATAGTAGTTATATTCTTGTACATAGGGGCAGTATTATAGTAGTTATATTCTTGTACATAGGAGCAGTATTATAGTAGTTATATTCTTGTATATAGGGGGCAGTATTATAGTAGTTATATTCTTGTACATACGAGCAGTATTATAGTAGTTATATTCTTGTACATAGGGGCAGTATTATAGTAGTTATATTCTTGCACATAGGGGCAGTATTATAGTAGTTATATTCTTGTACATAGGAGCAGTATTATAGTAGTTATATTCTTGTACATAGGAGCAGTATTATAGTTGTTATATTCTTGTATATAGGGGCAGTATTATAGTGGTTATATTCTTGTACATAGGGGGCAGTATTATAGTAGTTATATTCTTGTACATAGGAGCAGTATTATAGTAGTTATATTCTTGTACATAGGAGCAGTATTATAGTAGTTATATTCTTGTACATAGGGGCAGTATTATAGTAGTTATATTCTTGTACATAGGGGGCAGTGTAACATACCTGGCGGCGTCCTTGCATGGTGGTCCATCTCCCACTGTGCAAGAGGGCGCACTTGATCTCCAGTCCAGAATGTCTCTCTGGCTTCCCTCCATGCTGTCTGTTTGTGTCTGTTTCTGCTGCTTAAGGGCGGCGCCCGATCACTTCCTGCCTTTTGTACCTGCTGTGGGTCACACCCCTTGTGCGTCCTCAGCCTATTGCTGTCTGTCACTTGGTATATAGCTCAGCAGCTCCCTTCTATCCCTGCCTGAGCATAGTGTTTCCTTCAGTGTGTGCTTTCACTCTGAAGGTGCCAGGTCCCGTTCTTTGTTTCCTTGTCTGCCTTTCCTGGAGGCTGTATTTCCAGGCCTGTCTGAACTGAGTCCTGTATGTCTTCTGCTTTGCGGTTTCAGCTCCCGTGTCTGAACTGAGTCCTGTATGTCTCCTGCTTTGCGGTATCAGCTCCCGTGTCTGAACTGAGTCCTGTATGTCTCCTGCTTTTCGGTATTAGTTCCCGTGTCTGAACTGAGTCCTTTCTGTGTTCTCTTGTCTGTCCTGTCTGAACACTCTCCTAGCCTGTTCCTCCCGCCTTCTAGGGGCCGATTACCTAGACCCGCTCCTGTATCTTGTCTGTCCTGTCTGAACACGCTCCTTGCCTGTTCGTCCCGCCTCTCTGGGGGCAGTATTCCCAGACCCGCTCCTGTATCCCGCTGCAGTGTCGGTCTCCTCCGTACACTCAGTTCCAGTCTGAACTCTCTCCTATCCTTTACCTGTTTTTGCCTCTATGTCCGTTCCCTTCCTTTTTCTGCAGAGTCTGAACTCGTACCTAACTCCTGACAGTTGTCTCTGTACTCCCGTTTGTGAGTTTGTGGTCCACTCGCTACTTCACTGCAAGTACCCTGTGGGTGTCTGGCTCTGCCTTTCCCTTCCTGTCTGTTCCGTGTGAACAGAGCCCTGTCCTCCCTGCTCAGCCTTGTCTGCACTCTAGCCGTGCTTGCCTGTACCCCTTTGCCTGTATTGTTCCTGTGTCCCGGTGTGTACTGGGTCCTATCCCGCCTGTGTTCCTACCTGCTAGTGCCTCCCTGTCTGCACTCTAGCTGTGCTTGCCTTTACCCCCCTGCCTGCATACCCGCCTGCCTGCATACCAGTCGTGCCTGCCTATACCCACCAGTCTGTGTGCCAGCCTACCAGCCTGTTCCTGTATTCCCCTGTGTGGGTCAACAGCCGTGTCCGGGGTCTGTCCTGGAGTAGCACCTGGTCCCTCTGCTCGGTTCCTCCTTGGTGCACTGGCGTCGTATGCCGTCGTGCGACCCTGGTCGGATCGGGTGAATACCTAGTCACGCCCCTCCAGGCATTCACTCTCCGGCACGGTCCAGTGGAATCACTACAATCACACGCACACGCCGCTCAGCCCGGGCGTGTGCATAACAGCATGCTCAGGCCATGGTTCCCGTTGAGCCCCACGGCCTTCGCTCTTTGAGAAGTTTTTCCAGCGAATACATGCATTAAAATAAATAAATAAATTTTTTTTCCCCCTTTAGCTGAGTTCCAGGCGAATTACGCACCCGTCCAGATGGATCTATCAGCTCTCGTTCCTGCGGATCCGCCACGTTACTATGGGGATCCAAGACAGTGTCGTGCATTTGTGGAGCAATGCATGCTACACTTTAAGGCCTACCCTCTCTATTTTCCTTCCGATTGGGCTAAAGTGGCCTTTATGATTGACTACCTAGCGGGTGATGCCTTGAAATGGGTCACCCCCCTATGGGAAGCATGGGATCCTGTCGTCCTTGACCTGCAGGCCTTCCTGGTGGCCTTTCGTATGGTCTTCGAGGACCCTAACTCTGAAGCCCCTGCTGAAGCTTCACTTCCCAATATCCCGGAGCAGCCCCGACGGGTAATGTGTGTGGGTAGCGCAATAGTCCTCCAGCCCAATGAGACTACTGCCCACCCAGAATCCTCACAGGGTGACTACGCTTTCCGGAATACTTCTCTCAACCTCAAGAGGCAGTCCAGACGTGCTAGACTTAGAGGCGAGCCGTCACGCCAGGGTCTGTCCTCCCTGAGACCTCCTGACCCCAACCTTGAAGTCCCTACTAAAGCTTCATCTCCCTGTATCCCGGAGAAACCCCAATGGGTAATGTGCGTGGGTAGTGCACCAGTTCTCCTGGCCGAAGAGACTTCTGCCCATCCAGACTCCACACAGGAGAACTTCCTGCACCCGGCATCAGATGCTTCTTTCTCTTTAACCGGTGTGCATGTCCAAGGATGCTCCAAAGCTGTGGTTACCTCAGAGTCTGTGCACCTCTACTACCTGGCGGAGGATCCCCTGTTGCCTCCTGAACCCTCCGGGATACCACTCGATGACAAATGGAGAGAGACTTCTCTACACCCGGTACTCAATACCTTGTCCGCTTCGTCCTGTGAGCCTGACAATGGGTACCCCAAAGTGGTAGTTACCTCCGAGTCTCTACACCCCTCCGACCAGGCGGAGGATCTCCAGTTGTCTCCTGAACCCTTCGGGGTGCTACCTGGTAGCGAAAGGACAGAGACTCTCCTATACTCTGTACCTGATACCTCGCTCGCTTCGTCCAGTGAGTCCAACCTAGTGTACTCCGAAGCAGAGGTTACTCCTGAGTCTCTACACCCCTCCGACCAGGCGGAGGACCTCCAGTTGTGTTCAGAATCCTTCGGGGTGCCACCTGGTGGTGAATGGACAGAGACTTTCCTATACTCTGTACCTGATACCTCGCTCGCTTCGTCCAGTGAGTCCAACCTAGTGTACTCCGAAGCAGAGGTTACTCCTGAGTCTCTACACCCCTCCGACCAGGCGGAGGACCTCCAGTTGTGTTCAGAATCCTTCGGGGTGCCACCTGGTGGTGAATGGACAGAGACTTTCCTATATCCTGGATCTGATACCTCGCTTGCTTCGTCCAGTGAGTCCGACCTAGTGTACTCTGAAGCAGAGGTTACCCGTGAGTCTCTACACCCCTCTGACCAGGCGGAGAACCGCCAGCTGTCTCCAGAACCCTTCGGGGTGCCACCTGGTGGTGAATGGACAGAGACTTTCCTATACTCGGTACCCGATACCTCGCCTGCTTCCTCCAGTGAGTCCGACCTAGTGTACTCTGAAGCAGTTGTTTTCTCTGAGCCTCTGCACTCTTCTGACCCGGCGGAGGACCTCCAGTTGTTTCCTGAATCCTCCGGGATACCACCAGATAACAAAGAGACAGTGACTTTTCCTCATTATGTACCTGATAACCCGTCTATTTCTTCCTGTGAGCTTGACAAGATGTACCTCGAAGCAGAGATTACCCTTAAGTCTCTGTCCCCCTCCAACCCAGTGAACGACTGGTCCTCGAATTCCCTGCAGAAGATTCTGGCAGGCCTGAAGAAGAGGGGGCGTAAGGGGGGAGGTACTGTAACATACCTGGCGGCGTCCTTGCATGGTGGTCCATCTCCCACTGTGCAAGAGGGCGCACTTGATCTCCTGTCCAGAATGTCTCTCTGGCTTCCCTCCATGCTGTCTGTTTGTGTCTGTTTCTGCTGCTTAAGGGCGGCGCCCGATCACTTCCTGCCTTTTGTACCTGCTGTGGGTCACACCCCTTGTGCGTCCTCAGCCTATTGCTGTCTGTCACTTGGTATATAGCTCAGCAGCTCCCTTCTATCCCTGCCTGAGCATAGTGTTTCCTTCAGTGTGTGCTTTCACTCTGAAGGTGCCAGGTCCCGTTCTTTGTTTCCTTGTCTGCCTTTCCTGGAGGCTGTATTTCCAGGCCTGTCTGAACTGAGTCCTGTATGTCTTCTGCTTTGCGGTTTCAGCTCCCGTGTCTGAACTGAGTCCTGTATGTCTCCTGCTTTGCGGTATCAGCTCCCGTGTCTGAACTGAGTCCTGTATGTCTCCTGCTTTTCGGTATTAGTTCCCGTGTCTGAACTGAGTCCTTTCTGTGTTCTCTTGTCTGTCCTGTCTGAACACTCTCCTAGCCTGTTCCTCCCGCCTTCTAGGGGCCGATTACCTAGACCCGCTCCTGTATCTTGTCTGTCCTATCTGAACACGCTCCTTGCCTGTTCGTCCCGCCTCTCTGGGGGCAGTATTCCCAGACCCGCTCCTGTATCCCGCTGCAGTGTCGGTCTCCTCCGTACACTCAGTTCCAGTCTGAACTCTCTCCTATCCTTTACCTGTTTTTGCCTCTATGTCCGTTCCCTTCCTTTTTCTGCAGAGTCTGAACTCGTACCTAACTCCTGCCAGTTGTCTCTGTACTCCCGTTTGTGAGTTTGTGGTCCACTCGCTACTTCACTGCAAGTACCCTGTGGGTGTCTGGCTCTGCCTTTCCCTTCCTGTCTGTTCCGTGTGAACAGAGCCCTGTCCTCCCTGCTCAGCCTTGTCTGCACTCTAGCCGTGCTTGCCTGTACCCCTTTGCCTGTATTGTTCCTGTGTCCCGGTGTGTACTGGGTCCTATCCCGCCTGTGTTCCTACCTGCTAGTGCCTCCCTGTCTGCACTCTAGCTGTGCTTGCCTTTACCCCCCTGCCTGCATACCCGCCTGCCTGCATACCAGTCGTGCCTGCCTATACCCACCAGTCTGTGTGCCAGCCTACCAGCCTGTTCCTGTATTCCCCTGTGTGGGTCAACAGCCGTGTCCGGGGTCTGTCCTGGAGTAGCACCTGGTCCCTCTGCTCGGTTCCTCCTTGGTGCACTGGCGTCGTATGCCGTCGTGCGACCCTGGTTGGATCGGGTGAATACCTAGTCACGCCCCTCCAGGCATTCACTCTCCGGCACGGTCCAGTGGAATCACTACAATCACACGCACACGCCGCTCAGCCCGGGCGTGTGCATAACAGGCAGTATTATAGTAGTTATATTCTTGTACATTGGTGCAGTATTATAGTAGTGATATTCTTGTATATGGGGGGCATTATTATAGTAGTTATATTCTTGTACATACGAGCAGTATTATAGTAGTTATATTCTTGTACATAGTGGCAGTATTATAGTAATATTCTTGTACATAGGAGCAGTATTATATTAGTTATATTCTTGTACATAGGAGCAGTATTATAGTAGTTATATTCTTGTACATAGGGGGCAGTATTATAGTAGTTATATTCTTGTACATAGGAGCAGTATTATAGTAGTTATATTCCTGTACATAGGAGCAGTATTATAGTAGTTATATTCTTGTACATAGGAGCAGTATTATAGTAGTTATATTCCTGTACATAGGAGCAGTATTATAGTAGTTATATTCCTGTACATAGGAGCAGTATTATAGTAGTTATATTCCTGTACATAGCAGCAGTATTATAGTAGTTATATTCTTGTACATAGGGGGCAGTATTATAGTACTTATATTCTTGTACATAGGAGCAGTATTATAGTAGTTATATTCTTGTACATAGGGGGCAGTATTATAGTAGTTATATTCTTGTACATAGGGGCAGTATTATAGTAGTTATATTCTTGTACATAGGAGTAGTATTATAGTAGTTATATTCTTGTACATAGGGGGCAGTATTATAGTAGTTATATTCTTGTACATAGGGGCAGTATTATAGTAGTTATATTCTTGTACATAGGAGCAGTATTATAGTAGTTATATTCTTGTACATAGCGGGCAGTATTATAGTAGTTATATTCTTGTACATAGGGGGCAGTATTATAGTAGTTATATTCTTGTACATAGGGGCAGTATTATAGTAGTTATATTCTTGTACATAGGAGCAGTATTATAGTAGTTATATTCTTGTATATAGGGGGCAGTATTATAGTAGTTATATTCTTGTACATACGAGCAGTATTATAGTAGTTATATTCTTGTACATAGGAGCAGTATTATAGTAGTTATATTCTTGCACATAGGGGCAGTATTATAGTAGTTATATTCTTGTACATAGGGGCAGTATTATAGTAGTTATATTCTTGTACATAGGAGCAGTATTATAGTAGTTATATTCTTGTATATAGGGGGCAGTATTATAGTAGTTATATTCTTGTACATAGGGAGCAGTATTATAGTAGTTATATTCTTGTACATAGGGGCAGTATTATAGTAGTTATATTCTTGCACATAGGGGCAGTATTATAGTAGTTATATTCTTGTACATAGGAGCAGTATTATAGTAGTTATATTCTTGTACATAGGAGCAGTATTATAGTAGTTATATTCTTGTATATAGGGGCAGTATTATAGTGGTTATATTCTTGTACATAGGGGGCAGTATTATAGTAGTTATATTCTTGTACATAGGAGCAGTATTATAGTAGTTATATTCTTGTACATAGGAGCAGTATTATAGTAGTTATATTCTTGTACATAGGGGCAGTATTATAGTAGTTATATTCTTGTACATAGGGGGCAGTATTATAGTAGTTATATTCTTGTACATTGGCGCAGTATTATAGTAGTGATATTCTTGTATATAGGGGGCATTATTATAGTAGTTATATTCTTGTACATACGAGCAGTATTATAGTAATATTCTTGTACATAGGAGCAGAATTATAGTAGTTATATTCTTGTACATAGGAGCAGTATTATAGTAGTTATATTCTTGTACATAGGGGGCAGTATTATAGTAGTTATATTCTTGTACATAGGAGCAGTATTATAGTAGTTATATTCTTGTACATAGGGGGCAGTATTATAGTAGTTATATTCTTGTACATAGGAGCAATATTATAGTAGTTATATTCTTGTACATAGGGGGCAGTATTATAGTAGTTATATTCTTGTACATAGGGGCAGTATTATAGTAGTTATATTCTTGTACATAGGGGGCAGTATTATAGTAGTTATATTCTTGTACATAGGGAGCAGTATTATAGTAGTTATATTCTTGTACATAGGAGCAGTAATATAGTAGTTATATTCTTGTACATAGGAGCAGTATTATAGTAGTTATATTCTTGTACATAGAGGGCAGTATTATAGTAGTTATATTCTTATACATAGGGGGCAGTATTATAGTAGTTATATTCTTGTACATAGGGGGCAGTATTATAGTAGTTATATTCTTGTACATAGGGGGCAGTATTATAGTAGTTATATTCTTGTACATAGGGGGCAGTATTATAGTAGTTATATTCTTGTACATAGGAGCAGTATTATAGTAGTTATATTCTTGTACATAGGGGGCAGTATTATAGTAGTTATATTCTTGCACATAGGGGAAGTATTATAGTAGTTATATTCTTGTACATAGGGGGCAGTATTATAGTAGTTATATTCTTGTACATAGGAGCAGAATTATAGTAGTTATATTCTTGTACATAGGGGGCAGTATTATAGTAGTTATATTCTTGTACATAGGGGGCAGTATTATAGTAGTTATATTGTTGTACATAGGGGGCATTATTATAGTAGTTATATTCTTGTACATAGGGGCAGTATTATAGTAGTTATATTCTTGTACAGAGGAGCAGTATTATTGTAGTTATAATCTTGTACATAGAGGGCAGTATTATAGTAGTTATATTCTTGTACATAGAGGGCAGTATTATAGTAGTTATATTCTTATACATAGGGGGCAGTATTATAGTAGTTATATTCTTGTACATAGAGGGCAGTATTATAGTAGTTATATTCTTATACATAGGGAGCAGTATTATAGTAGTTATATTCTTGTACATAGAGGGCAGTATTATAGTAGTTATATTCTTATACATAGGGAGCAGTAATATAGTAGTTATATTCTTGTACATAGAGGGCAGTATTATAGTAGTTATATTCTTATACATAGGGGGCAGTATTATAGTAGTTATATTCTTGTACATAGAGGGCAGTATTATAGTAGTTATATTCTTATACATAGGGAGCAGTATTATAGTAGTTATATTCTTGTACATAGAGGGCAGTATTATAATAGTTATATTCTTATACATAGGGAGCAGTATTATAGTAGTTATATTCTAGTACACAGGGGGCAGTATTATAGTAGTTATATTCTTGTACATAGGAGCAGTATTATAGTAGTTCTATTCTTGTACATAGGAGCAGTATTATAGTAGTTATATTCCTCTACATAGGAGCAGTATTATAGTAGTTATATTCTTGTACATAGGAGCAGTATTATAGCAGTTATATTCCTGTACATAGGAGCAGCATTATAGTAGTTATATTCTTGTACATAGAGGGCAGTATTATAGTAGTTATGTTCTTGTACATAGGGGCAGTATTATAGTAGCTATATTCTTGTACATAGGGGCAGTATTATAGCAGCTATATTCTGGTACATAGGAGCAGTATTATAGTAGTTATATTCTTGTACATAGGGTGCAGTATTATAGTAGTTATATTCTTGTACATAGGGAGCAGTATTATAGTAGTTATATTCTTGTTCATAGGGGCAGTATTATAGTAGTTATATTCTTGTACATAGGGTGCAGTATTATAGTAGCTATATTCTGGTACATAGGGGGCAGTATTATAGTAGTTATATTCTTGTACATAGGAGCAGTATTATAGTAGTTATATTCCTGTACATAGGAGCAGTATTATAGTAGTTATATTCCTGTACATAGGGGGCAGTATTATAGTAGTTATATTCTTGTACATAGGAGCAGTATTATAGTAGTTATATTCTTGTACATAGGAGCAGTATTATAGTAGTTATATTCTTGTACATAGGGGCAGTATTATAGTAGTTATATTCTTGTACGTAGGAGCAGTATTATAGTAGTTATATTCTTGTACATAGGGGCAGTATTATAGTAGTTATATTCTTGTACATAGGGGCAGTATTATAGTAGATATATTCTTGTACATAGGGACAGTATTATAGTAGTTATATTCTTGTACATAGGAGCAGTATTATAGTAGTTATATTCTTGTACATAGGAGCAGTATTATAGTAGTTATATTCTTGTATATAGGAGCAGTATTATAGCAGTTATATTCTTGTACATAGGAGCAGTATTATAGTAGTTATATTCTTGTACATAGGAGCAGTATTATAGTAGTTATATTCTTGTACATAGGAACAGTATTATAGTAGTTATATTCTTGTACATAGGAACATTATTATAGTAGTTATATTCTTGTACATAGGGACAGTATTATAGTAGTTATATTCTTGTACATAGGGGCAGTATTATAGCAGTTATATTCTTGTACATAGGAGCAGTATTATAGTAGTTATATTCTTGTACATTGGGGCAGTATTATAGTAGTGATATTCTTGTATATAGGGGGCAGTATTATAGTAGTTATATTCTTGTACATAGGGACAGTATTATAGTAGTTATATTCTTGTACATAGGAGCAGTATTATAGTAGTTATATTCTTGTATATAGGGGGCAGTATTATAGTAGTTATATTCTTGTACATCCGAGCAGTATTATAGTAGTTATATTCTTGTACATAGGGGCAGTATTATAGTAGTTATATTCTTGCACATAGGGGCAGTATTATAGTAGTTATATTCTTGTACATAGGGGCAGTATTATAGCAGTTATATTCTTGTACATAGGAGCAGTATTATAGTAGTTACATTCTTGTACATAGGAGCAGAATTATAGTAGTTATATTCTTGTATATAGGGGCAGTATTATAGTAGTTATATTCTTGTACATTGGGGCAGTATTATGGTAGTGATATTCTTGTATATAGGGGGCAGTATTATAGTAGTATTATTCTTGTACATACGAGCAGTATTATAGTAGTTATATTCTTGTACATAGGGGCAGTATTATAGTAGTTATATTCTTGTACATAGGGGCAGTATTATAGGAGTTATATTCTTGTACATAGGGGCAGTATTATAGTAGCTATATTCTTGTACATAGGGGCAGTATTATAGCAGCTATATTCTGGTACATAGGAGCAGTATTATAGTAGTTATATTCTTGTACATAGGGTGCAGTATTATAGTAGTTATATTCTTGTACATAGGGAGCAGTATTATAGTAGTTATATTCTTGTACATAGGAGCAGTATTATAGTAGTTATATTCTGGTACATAGGGGGCAGTATTATAGTAGTTATATTCTTGTACATAGGAGCAGTATTATAGTAGTTATATTCTTGTACATAGGAGCAGTATTATAGTAGTTATATTCTTGTACATAGGGGCAGTATTATAGTAGTTATATTCTTGTACATAGGAGCAGTATTTTAGTAGTTATATTCTTGTACATAGGGGGCAGTATTATAGTAGTTATATTCTTGTACATAGGGGCAGTATTATAGTAGTTATATTCTTGTACATAGGAGCAGTATTATAGTAGTTATATTCTTGTACATAGCGGGCAGTATTATAGTAGTTATATTCTTGTACATAGGCGGCAGTATTATAGTAGTTATATTCTTGTACATAGGGGCAGTATTATAGTAGCTATATTCTGGTACATAGGAGCAGTATTATAGTAGTTATATTCTTGTACATAGGGAGCAGTATTATAGTAGTTATATTCTTGTACATAGGGAGCAGTATTATAGTAGTTATATTCTTGTACATAGGGGCAGTATTATAGTAGTTATATTCTGGTACATAGGAGCAGTATTATAGTAGTTATATTCTTGTACATAGGAGCAGTCTTATAGTAGTTATATTCCTGTACATAGGAGCAGTATTATAGTAGTTATATTCTTGTACATAGGGGGCAGTATTATAGTAGTTATATTCTGGTACATAGGAGCAGTATTATAGTAGTTATATTCTTGTACATAGGAGCAGTATTATAGTAGTTATATTCCTGTACATAGGAGCAGTATTATAGTAGTTATATTCCTGTACATAGGGGGCAGTATTATAGTAGTTATATTCTTGTACATAGGAGCAGTATTATAGTAGTTATATTCTTGTACATAGGGGCAGTATTATAGTAGTTATATTCCTGTACATAGGAGCATTATTATAATAGTTATATTCTTGTACATAGGAGCAGTATTATAGTAGTTATATTCTTGTACATAGGAGCAGTATTATAGTAGTTATATTCTTGTACATAGAAGCAGTATTAAAGTAGTTATATTCTTGTACATAGGAGCAGTATTATAGTAGTTATATTCTTGTACATAGGAGCAGTATTATAGTAGTTATATTCTTGTACATAGGAGCAGTATTATAGTAGTTATATTCTTGAACATAGGAGCAGTATTATAGTAGTTATATTCCTGTACATAGGAGCAGTATTATAATAGTTATATTCTTGTACATAGAGTGCAGTATTATAGTAGTTATATTCTTGTACATAGGAGCACTATTATAGTAGTTATATTCCTGTACATAGGAGCAGTATTATAGTAGTTATATTCTTGTACATAGGAGCAGTATTATAGTAGTTATATTCCTGTACATAGGAGCAGTATTATAGTAGTTATATTCTTGTACATAGGGGGCAGTATTATAGTACTTATATTCTTGTACATAGGAGCAGTATTATAGTAGTTATATTCTTGTACATAGGGGCAGTATTATAGTAGTTATATTCTTGTACATAGGGGCAGTATTATAGTAGTTATATTCTTGTACATAGGAGCAGTATTATAGTAGTTATATTCTTGTACATAGGGGGCAGTATTATAGTAGTTATATTCTTGTACATAGGGGCAGTATTATAGTAGTTATATTCTTGTACATAGGAGCAGTATTATAGTAGTTATATTCTTGTACATAGCGGGCAGTATTATAGTAGTTATATTCTTGTACATAGGAGCAGTATTATAGTAGTTATATTCTTGTACATAGGAGCAGTATTATAGTAGTTATATTCTTGTACATAGGAGCAGTATTATAGTAGTTATATTCCTGTACATAGGAGCAGTATTATAATAGTTATATTCTTGTACATAGAGTGCAGTATTATAGTAGTTATATTCTTGTACATAGGAGCACTATTATATTAGTTATATTCCTGTACATAGGAGCAGTATTATAGTAGTTATATTCTTGTACATAGGAGCAGTATTATAGTAGTTATATTCCTGTACATAGGAGCAGTATTATAGTAGTTATATTCTTGTACATAGGGGGCAGTATTATAGTACTTATATTCTTGTACATAGGAGCAGTATTATAGTAGTTATATTCTTGTACATAGGGGCAGTATTATAGTAGTTATATTCTTGTACATAGGGGCAGTATTATAGTAGTTATATTCTTGTACATAGGAGCAGTATTATAGTAGTTATATTCTTGTACATAGGGGGCAGTATTATAGTAGTTATATTCTTGTACATAGGGGCAGTATTATAGTAGTTATATTCTTGTACATAGGAGCAGTATTATAGTAGTTATATTCTTGTACATAGCGGGCAGTATTATAGTAGTTATATTCTTGTACATAGGGGGCAGTATTATAGTAGTTATATTCTTGTACATAGGGGGCAGTATTATAGTAGTTATATTCTTGTACATAGGGGCAGTATTATAGTAGTTATATTCTTGTACATAGGAGCAGTATTATAGTAGTTATATTCTTGTATATAGGGGGCAGTATTATAGTAGTTATATTCTTGTACATAGGGGCAGTATTATAGTAGTTATATTCTTGCACATAGGGGCAGTATTATAGTAGTTATATTCTTGTACATAGGGGCAGTATTATAGTAGTTATATTCTTGTACATAGGAGCAGTATTATAGTAGTTATATTCTTGTATGTAGGGGCAGTATTATAGTAGTTATATTCTTGTACATACGAGCAGTATTATAGTAGTTATATTCTTGTACATAGGGGCAGTATTATAGTAGTTATATTCTTGCACATAGGGGCAGTATTATAGTAGTTATATTCTTGTACATAGGAGCAGTATTATAGTAGTTATATTCTTGTACATAGGGGGCAGTATTATAGTAGTTATATTCTTGTACATAGGAGCAGTATTATAGTAGTTATATTCTTGTATATAGGGGCAGTATTATAGTAGTTATATTCTTGTACATTGGCGCAGTATTATAGTAGTGATATTCTTGTATATAGGGGGCAGTATTATAGTAGTTATATTCTTGTACATACGAGCAGTATTATAGTAGTTATATTCTTGTACATAGGGGCAGTATTATAGTAGTTATATTCTTGTACATAGGAGCAGAATTATAGTAGTTATATTCTTGTACATAGGAGCAGTATTATAGTAGTTATATTCTTGTACATAGGATCAGTATTATAGTAGTTATATTCTTGTACACAGGGGCAGTATTATAGTAGTTATATTCTTGTACATAGGGGCAGTATTATAGTAGTTATATTCTTGTACATAGGGGGCAGTATTATAGTAGTTATATTCTTATACATGGGGGCAGTATTATAGTAGTTATATTCTTGTACATAGAGGGCAGTATTATAGTATTTATATTCTTATACATAGGGGGCAGTATTATAGTAGTTATATTCTTGTAAATAGGGGGCAGTATTATAGTAGTTATATTCTTGTACATAGGGGGCAGTATTATAGTAGTTATATTCTTGTACATAGGGGGCAGTATTATAGTAGTTATATTCTTGTACATAGGAGCAGTATTATAGTAGTTATATTCTTGTACATAGGGGGCAGTATTATAGTAGTTATATTCTTGCACATAGGGGAAGTATTATAGTAGTTATATTCTTGTACATAGGGGGCAGTATTATAGTAGTTATATTCTTGTACATAGGGGGCATTATTATAGTAGTTATATTCTTGTACATAGGGGCAGTATTATAGTAGTTATATTCTTGTACAGAGGAGCAGTATTATTGTAGTTATATTCTTGTACATAGGAGGCAGTATTATAGTAGTTATATTCTTATACATAGGGAGCAGTATTATAGTAGTTATATTCTTGTACATAGAGGGCAGTATTATAGTAGTTATATTCTTATACATAGGGAGCAGTATTATAGTAGTTATATTCTTGTACATAGAGGGCAGTATTATAGTAGTTATATTCTTATACATAGGGGGCAGTATTATAGTAGTTATATTCTTGTACATAGGAGCAGTATTATAGTAGTTATATTCTTGTACATAGGGGGCAGTATTATAGTAGTTATATACTTGCACATAGAGGGCAGTATTATAGTAGTTATATTCTTATACATAGGAATCAGTATTATAGTAGTTATATTCTTGTACATAGAGGGCAGTATTATAGTAGTTATATTCTTATACATAGGGAGCAGTATTATAGTAGTTATATTCTTGTACACAGGGGGCAGTATTATAGTAGTTATATTCTTGTACATAGGAGCAGTGTTATAGTAGTTCTATTATTGTACATAGGAGCAGTATTATAGTAGTTATATTCCTCTACATAGGAGCAGTATTATAGTAGTTATATTCTTGTACATAGGAGCAGTATTATAGCAGTTATATTCCTGTACATAGGAGCAGCATTATAGTAGTTATTTTCTTGTACATAGAGGGCAGTATTATAGTAGTTATATTCTTGTACATAGGGGCAGTATTATAGTAGCTATATTCTTGTACATAGGGGCAGTATTATAGTAGCTATATTCTGGTACATAGGAGCAGTATTATAGTAGTTATATTCTTGTACATAGGGTGCAGTATTATAGTAGTTATATTCTTGTACATAGGGAGCAGTATTATAGTAGTTATATTCTTGTACATAGGGTCAGTATTATAGTAGCTATATTCTGGTACATAGGAGCAGTATTATAGTAGTTATATTCTTGTACATAGGAGCAGTATTATAGTAGTTATATTCTTGTACATAGGAGCAGTATTATAGCAATTATATTCCTGTACATAGGAGCAGCATTATAGTAGTTATATTCTTGTACATAGAGGGCAGTATTATAGTAGTTATATTCTTGTACATAGGGGCAGTATTATAGTAGTTATATTCTTGTACATAGGGGCAGTATTATAGTAGCTATATTCTTGTACATAGGGGCAGTATTATAGTAGCTATATTCTGGTACATAGGGCAGTATTATAGTAGTTATATTCTTGTACATAGGGGGCAGTATTATAGTAGTTATATTCTTGTACATAGGGGCAGTATTTATAGTAGTTATATTCTGGTACATAGGAGCAGTATTATAGTAGTTATATTCTGGTACATAGGAGCAGTATTATAGTAGTTATATTCTTGTACATAGGAGCAGTATTATAGTAGTTATATTCCTGTACATAGGAGCAGTATTATAGTAGTTATATTCCTGTACATAGGGGGCAGTATTATATTAGTTATATTCTTGTACATAGGAGCAGTATTATAGTAGTTATATTCTGGTACATAGGAGCAGTATTATAGTAGTTATATTCTTGTACATAGGAGCAGTATTATAGTAGTTATATTCCTGTACATAGGAGCAGTATTATAGTAGTTATATTCTTGTACATAGGGGGCAGTATTATAGTAGTTATATTCTGGTACATAGGAGCAGTATTATAGTAGTTATATTCTTGTACATAGGAGCAGTATTATAGTAGTTATATTCCTGTACATAGGAGCAGTATTATAGTAGTTATATTCCTGTACATAGGGGGCAGTATTATAGTAGTTATATTCTTGTACATAGGAGCAGTATTATAGTAGTTATATTCTTGTACATAGGGGCAGTATTATAGTAGTTATATTCCTGTACATAGGAGCATTATTATAATAGTTATATTCTTGTACATAGGAGCAGTATTATAGTAGTTATATTCTTGTACATAGGAGCAGTATTATAGTAGTTATATTCTTGTACATAGAAGCAATATTAAAGTAGTTATATTCCTGTACATAGGAGCAGTATTATAGTAGTTATATTCTTGTACATAGGAGCAGTATTATAGTAGTTATATTCTTGTACATAGGAGCAGTATTATAGTAGTTATATTCTTGTACATAGGAGCAGTATTATAGTAGTTATATTCCTGTACATAGGAGCAGTATTATAATAGTTATATTCTTGTACATAGAGTGCAGTATTATAGTAGTTATATTCTTGTACATAGGAGCACTATTATAGTAGTTATATTCCTGTACATAGGAGCAGTATTATAGTAGTTATATTCTTGTACATAGGAGCAGTATTATAGTAGTTATATTCCTGTACATAGGAGCAGTATTATAGTAGTTATATTCTTGTACATAGGGGGCAGTATTATAGTACTTATATTCTTGTACATAGGAGCAGTATTATAGTAGTTATATTCTTGTACATAGGGGGCAGTATTATAGTAGTTATATTCTTGTACATAGGGGCAGTATTATAGGAGTTATATTCTTGTACATAGGAGCAGTATTATAGTAGTTATATTCTTGTACATAGGGGGCAGTATTATAGTAGTTATATTCTTGTACATAGGGGCAGTATTATAGTAGTTATATTCTTGTACATAGGAGCAGTATTATAGTAGTTATATTCTTGTACATAGCGGGCAGTATTATAGTAGTTATATTCTTGTACATAGGCGGCAGTATTATAGTAGTTATATTCTTGTACATAGGGGGCAGTATTATAGTAGTTATATTCTTGTACATAGGGGCAGTATTATAGTAGTTATATTCTTGTACATAGGAGCAGTATTATAGTAGTTATATACTTGTATATAGGGGGCAGTATTATAGTAGTTATATTCTTGTACATAGGGGCAGTATTATAGTAGTTATATTCTTGCACATAGGGGCAGTATTATAGTAGTTATATTCTTGTACATAGGGGCAGTATTATAGTAGTTATATTCTTGTACATAGGAGCAGTATTATAGTAGTTATATTCTTGTATATAGGGGCAGTATTATAGTAGTTATATTCTTGTACATACGAGCAGTATTATAGTAGTTATATTCTTGTACATAGGGGCAGTATTATAGTAGTTATATTCTTGCACATAGGGGCAGTATTATAGTAGTTATATTCTTGTACATAGGAGCAGTATTATAGTAGTTATATTCTTGTACATAGGAGCAGTATTATAGTAGTTATATTCTTGTATATAGGGGCAGTATTATAGTAGTTATATTCTTGTACATTGGCGCAGTATTATAGTAGTGATATTCTTGTATATAGGGGGCAGTATTATAGTAGTTATATTCTTGTACATACGAGCAGTATTATAGTAGTTATATTCTTGTACATAGGGGCAGTATTATAGTAGTTATATTCTTGTACATAGGGGCAGTATTATAGTAGTTATATTCTTGTACATAGGGGCAGTATTATAGTAGTTATATTCTTGTACACAGGGGCAGTATTATAGTAGTTATATTCTTGTACATAGGGGCAGTATTATAGTAGTTATATTCTTGTACATAGGGGGCAGTATTATAGTAGTTATATTCTTATACATAGGGGGCAGTATTATAGTAGTTATATTCTTGTACATAGAGGGCAGTATTATAGTATTTATATTCTTATACATAGGGGGCAGTATTATAGTAGTTATATTCTTGTAAATAGGGGGCAGTATTATAGTAGTTATATTCTTGTACATAGGGGGCAGTATTATAGTAGTTATATTCTTGTACATAGGGGGCAGTATTATAGTAGTTATATTCTTGTACATAGGAGCAGTATTATAGTAGTTATATTCTTGTACATAGGGGGCAGTATTATAGTAGTTATATTCTTGCACATAGGGGAAGTATTATAGTAGTTATATTCTTGTACATAGGGGGCAGTATTATAGTATTTATATTCTTGTACATTGGAGCAGTATTATAGTAGTTATATTCTTGTACATAGGGGGCAGTATTATAGTAGTTATATTCTTGTACATAGGGGGCAGTATTATAGTAGTTATATTCTTGTACATAGGGGGCAGTATTATAGTAGTTATATTCTTGTACATAGGGGCAGTATTATAGTAGTTATATTCTTGTACAGAGGAGCAGTATTATTGTAGTTATATTCTTGTACATAGGAGGCAGTATTATAGTAGTTATATTCTTATACATAGGGAGCAGTATTATAGTAGTTATATTCTTATACATAGGGGGCAGTATTATAGTAGTTATATTCTTGTACATAGGAGCAGTATTATAGTAGTTATATTCTTGTACATAGGGGGCAGTATTATAGTAGTTATATTCTTGCACATAGAGGGCAGTATTATAGTAGTTATATTCTTATACATGGTAAGCAGTATTATAGTAGTTATATTCTTGTACATAGAGGGCAGTATTATAGTAGTTATATTCTTATACATAGGGAGCAGTATTATAGTAGTTATATTCTTGTACACAGGGGGCAGTATTATAGTAGTTATATTCTTGTACATAGGAGCAGTGTTATAGTAGTTCTATTCTTGTACATAGGAGCAGTATTATAGTAGTTATATTCCTCTACATAGGAGCAGTATTATAGTAGTTATATTCTTGTACATAGGAGCAGTATTATAGCAGTTATATTCCTGTACATAGGAGCAGCATTATAGTAGTTATTTTCTTGTACATAGAGGGCAGTATTATAGTAGTTATATTCTTGTACATAGGGGCAGTATTATAGTAGCTATATTCTTGTACATAGGGGCAGTATTATAGTAGCTATATTCTGGTACATAGGAGCAGTATTATAGTAGTTATATTCTTGTACATAGGGTGCAGTATTATAGTAGTTATATTCTTGTACATAGGGAGCAGTATTATAGTAGTTATATTCTTGTACATAGGGGCAGTATTATAGTAGCTATATTCTGGTAAATAGGAGCAGTATTATAGTAGTTATATTCTTGTACATAGGAGCAGTATTATAGTAGTTATATTCTTGTACATAGGAGCAGTATTATAGCAATTATATTCCTGTACATAGGAGCAGCATTATAGTAGTTATATTCTTGTACATAGAGGGCAGTATTATAGTAGTTATATTCTTGTACATAGGGGCAGTATTATAGTAGCTATATTCTTGTACATAGGGGCAGTATTATAGTAGCTATATTCTGGTACATAGGAGCAGTATTATAGTAGTTATATTCTTGTACATAGGGAGCAGTATTATAGTAGTTATATTCTTGTACATAGGGGCAGTATTATAGTAGTTATATTCTTGTACATAGGAGCAGTATTATAGTAGTTATATTCTTGTATATAGGGGGCAGTATTATAGTAGTTATATTCTTGTACATAGGGGCAGTATTATAGTAGTTATATTCTTGCACATAGGGGCAGTATTATAGTAGTTATATTCTTGCACATAGGGGCAGTATTATAGTAGTTATATTCTTGTACATAGGAGCAGTATTATAGTAGTTATATTCTTGTACATAGGAGCAGTATTATAGTAGTTATATTCTTGTATATAGGGGCAGTATTATAGTAGTTATATTCTTGTACATACGAGCAGTATTATAGTAGTTATATTCTTGTACATAGGGGCAGTATTATAGTAGTTAGATTCTTGCACATAGGGGCAGTATTATAGTAGTTATATTCTTGTACATAGGAGCAGTATTATAGTAGTTATATTCTTGTACATAGGAGCAGTATTATAGTAGTTATATTCTTGTATATAGGGGCAGTATTATAGTAGTTATATTCTTGTACATTGGCGCAGTATTATAGTAGTTATATTCTTGTATATAGGGGGCAGTATTATAGTAGTTATATTCTTGTACATAGGGGCAGTATTATAGTAGTTAGATTCTTGCACATAGGGGCAGTATTATAGTAGTTATATTCTTGTACATAGGGAGCAGTATTATAGTAGTTATATTCTTGTACATAGGGAGCAGTATTATAGTAGTTATATTCTTGTACATAGGGGCAGTATTATAGTAGTTATATTCTTGTACACAGGAGCAGTATTATAGTAGTTATATTCTTGTATATAGGGGGCAGTATTATAGTAGTTATATTCTTGTACATAGGGGCAGTATTATAGTAGTTATATTCTTGCACATAGGGGCAGTATTATAGTAGTTATATTCTTGTACATAGGGGCAGTATTATAGTAGTTATATTCTTGTACATAGGAGCAGTATTATAGTAGTTATATTCTTGTACATAGGAGCAGTATTATAGTAGTTATATTCTTGTATATAGGGGCAGTATTATAGTAGTTATATTCTTGTATATAGGGAGCAGTATTATAGTAGTTATATTCTTGTACATACGAGCAGTATTATAGTAGTTATATTCTTGTACATAGGGGCAGTATTATAGTAGTTAGATTCTTGCACATAGGGGCAGTATTATAGTAGTTATATTCTTGTACATAGGAGCAGTATTATAGTAGTTATATTCTTGTACATAGGAGCAGTATTATAGTAGTTATATTCTTGTATATAGGGGCAGTATTATAGTAGTTATATTCTTGTACATTGGCGCAGTATTATAGTAGTGATATTCTTGTATATAGGGGGCAGTATTATAGTAGTTATATTCTTGTACATACGAACAGTATTATAGTAGTTATATTCTTGTACATAGGGGCAGTATTATAGTAGTTATATTCTTGTACATAGGAGCAGAATTATAGTAGTTATATTCTTGTACATAGGAGCAGTATTATAGTAGTTATATTCTTGTACATAGGATCAGTATTATAGTAGTTATATTCTTGTACATAGGGGCAGTATTATAGTAGTTATATTCTTGTACATAGGGGCAGTATTATAGTAGTTATATTCTTGTACATAGGGGGCAGTATTATAGTAGTTATATTCTTATACATAGGGGGCAGTATTATAGTAGTTATATTCTTGTACATAGAGGGCAGTATTATAGTAGTTATATTCTTATACATAGGGGGCAGTATTATAGTAGTTATATTCTTGTAAATAGGGGGCAGTATTATAGTAGTTATATTCTTGTACATAGGGGGCAGTATTATAGTAGTTATATTCTTGTACATAGGGGGCAGTATTATAGTAGTTATATTCTTGTACATAGGAGCAGTATTATAGTAGTTATATTCTTGTACATAGGGGGCAGTATTATAGTAGTTATATTCTTGCACATAGGGGAAGTATTATAGTAGTTATATTCTTGTACATAGGGGGCAGTATTATAGTTTTTATATTCTTGTACATAGGAGCAGTATTATAGTAGTTATATTCTTGTACATAGGGGGCAGTATTATAGTAGTTATATTCTTGTACATAGGGGGCAGTATTATAGTAGTTATATTCTTGTACATAGGGGGCATTATTATAGTAGTTATATTCTTGTACATAGGGGCAGTATTATAGTAGTTATATTCTTGTACAGAGGAGCAGTATTATTGTAGTTATATTCTTGTACATAGGAGGCAGTATTATAGTAGTTATATTCTTATACATAGGGAGCAGTATTATAGTAGATATATTCTTGTACATAGAGGGCAGTATTATAGTAGTTATATTCTTATACATAGGGAGCAGTATTATAGTAGTTATATTCTTGTACATAGAGGGCAGTATTATAGTAGTTATATTCTTATACATAGGGGGCAGTATTATAGTAGTTATATTCTTGTACATAGGAGCAGTATTATAGTAGTTATATTCTTGTACATAGGGGGCAGTATTATAGTAGTTATATTCTTGCACATAGAGGGCAGTATTATAGTAGTTATATTCTTATACATAGGAAGCAGTATTATAGTAGTTATATTCTTGTACATAGAGGGCAGTATTATAGTAGTTATATTCTTATACATAGGGAGCAGTATTATAGTAGTTATATTCTTGTACACAGGGGGCAGTATTATAGTAGTTATATTCTTGTACATAGGAGCAGTGTTATAGTAGTTCTATTCTTGTACATAGGAGCAGTATTATAGTAGTTATATTCTTGTACATAGGAGCAGTATTATAGTAGTTATATTCTTGTACATAGGAGCAGTATTATAGCAGTTATATTCCTGTACATAGGAGCAGCATTATAGTAGTTATATTCTTGTACATAGAGGGCAGTATTATAGTAGTTATATTCTTGTACATAGGAGCAGTATTATAGCAGTTATATTCCTGTACATAGGAGCAGCATTATAGTAGTTATATTCTTGTACATAGAGGGCAGTATTATAGTACTTATATTCTTGTACATAGGGTCAGTATTATAGTAGCTATATTCTGGTACATAGGAGCAGTATTATAGTAGTTATATTCTTGTACATAGGGTGCAGTATTATAGTAGTTATATTCTTGTACATAGGGAGCAGTATTATAGTAGTTATATTCTTGTACATAGGGGCAGTATTATAGTAGCTATATTCTGGTACATAGGAGCAGTATTATAGTAGTTATATTCTTGTACATAGGAGCAGTATTATAGTAGTTATATTCTTGTACATAGGAGCAGTATTATAGTAGCTATATTCTTGTACATAGGGGCAGTATTATAGTAGCTATATTCTGGTACATAGGAGCAGTATTATAGTAGTTATATTCTTGTACATAGGGAGCAGTATTATAGTAGTTATATTCTTGTACATAGGGGCAGTATTATAGTAGTTATATTCTGGTACATAGGAGCAATATTATAGTAGTTATATTCTTGTACATAGGAGCAGTATTATAGTATTTATATTCCTGTACATAGGAGCAGTATTATAGTAGTTATATTCCTGTACATAGGGGGCAGTATTATAGTAGTTATATTCTTGTACATAGGAGCAGTTTTATAGTAGTTATATTCTTGTACATAGGGGCAGTATTATAGTAGTTATATTCTTGTACATAGGAGCAGTATTATAGTAGTTATATTCCTGTACATAGGAGCAGTATTATAGTAGTTATATTCTTGTACATGGGAGCAGTATTATAGTAGTTATATTATTGTACATAGGAGCAGTATTATAGTAGTTATATTCTTGTACATAGGAGCAGTATTATAGTAGTTATATTCTTGTACATAGGAGCAGTATTATAGTAGTTATATTCTTGTACATAGGGGGCAGTATTATAGTAGTTATATTCTTGCACATAGAGGGCAGTATTATAGTAGTTATATTCTTGTACATAGGAGCAGTATTATAGTATTTATATTCCTGTACATAGGAGCAGTATTATAGTAGTTATATTCTTGTACATAGGAGCAGTATTATAGTATTTATATTCCTGTACATAGGAGCAGTATTATAGTAGTTATATTCCTGTACATAGGAGCATTATTATAATAGTTATATTCTTGTACATAGGAGCAGTATTATAGTAGTTATATTCTTGTACATAGGAGCAGTATTATAGTAGTTATATTCTTGTACATAGGAGCAGTATTATAGTAGTTATATTCCTGTACATAGGAGCAGTATTATAGTAGTTATATTCTTGTACATAGGAGCAGTATTATAGTAGTTATATTCTTGTACATAGGAGCAGTATTATAGTAGTTATATTCTTGTACATAGGAGCAGTATTATAGTAGTTATATTCTTGTACATAGGAGCAGTATTATAGTAGTTATATTCTTGTACATAGGGGGCAGTATTATAGTAGTTATATTCTTGCACATAGAGGGCAGTATTATAGTAGTTATATTCTTATACATAGGAAGCAGTATTATAGTAGTTATATTCTTGTACATAGAGGGCAGTATTATAGTAGTTATATTCTTATACATAGGGAGCAGTATTATAGTAGTTATATTCTTGTACACAGGGGGCAGTATTATAGTAGTTATATTCTTGTACATAGGAGCAGTGTTATAGTAGTTCTATTCTTGTACATAGGAGCAGTATTATAGTAGTTATATTCCTCTACATAGGAGCAGTATTATAGTAGTTATATTCCTGTACATAGGAGCAGTATTATAGTAGTTATATTCTTGTACATAGGGGGCAGTATTATAGTATTTATATTCTTGTACATAGGGGCAGTATTATAATAGTTATATTCTTGTACATAGAGGGCAGTATTATAGTAGTTATATTCTTGTACATAGGAGCACTATTATAGTAGTTATATTCCTGTACATAGGAGCAGTATTATAGTAGTTATATTCTTGTACATAGGAGCAGTATTATAGTAGTTATATTCCTGTACATAGGAGCAGTATTATAGTAGTTATATTCTTGTACATAGGGGGCAGTATTATAGTACTTATATTCTTGTACATAGGAGCAGTATTATAGTAGTTATATTCTTGTACATAGGGGGCAGTATTATAGTAGTTATATTCTTGTACATAGGGGCAGTATTATAGTAGTTATATTCTTGTACATAGGAGCAGTATTATAGTAGTTATATTCTTGTACATAGGGGGCAGTATTATAGTAGTTATATTCTTGTACATAGGGAGCAGTATTATAGTAGTTATATTCTTGTACATAGGAGCAGTATTATAGTAGTTATATTCTTGTACATAGCGGGCAGTATTATAGTAGCTATATTCTTGTACATAGGCGGCAGTATTATAGTAGTTATATTCTTGTACATAGGGGGCAGTATTATAGTAGTTATATTCTTGTACATAGGGGCAGTATTATAGTAGTTATATTCTTGTACATAGGAGCAGTATTATAGTAGTTATATTCTTGTATATAGGGGGCAGTATTATAGTAGTTATATTCTTGTACATAGGGGCAGTATTATAGTAGTTATATTCTTGCACATAGGGGCAGTATTATAGTAGTTATATTCTTGTACATAGGGGCAGTATTATAGTAGTTATATTCTTGTACATAGGCGCAGTATTATAGTAGTTATATTCTTGTATATAGGGGCAGTATTATAGTAGTTATATTCTTGTACATACGAGCAGTATTATAGTAGTTATATTCTTGTACATACGAGCAGTATTATAGTAGTTATATTCTTGTACATAGGGGCAGTATTATAGTAGTTATATTCTTGCACATAGGGGCAGTATTATAGTAGTTATATTCTTGTACATAGGAGCAGTATTATAGTAGTTATATTCTTGTACATAGGAGCAGTATTATAGTAGTTATATTCTTGTATATAGGGGCAGTATTATAGTAGTTATATTCTTGTACATTGGCGCAGTATTATAGTAGTGATATTCTTGTATATAGGGGGCAGTATTATAGTAGTTATATTCTTGTACATACGAGCAGTATCATAGTAGTTATATTCTTGTACATAGGGGCAGTATTATAGTAGTTATATTCTTGTACATAGGAGCAGAATTATAGTAGTTATATTCTTATACATAGGAGCAGTATTATAGTAGTTATATTCTTGTACATAGGATCAGTATTATAGTAGTTATATTATTGTACATAGGAGCAGTATTATAGTAGTTATATTCTTGTACATAGGGGACAGTATTATAGTAGTTATATTCTTGTACATAGGGAGCAGTATTATAGTAGTTATATTCTTGTACATAGGGGACAGTATTATAGTAGTTATATTCTTGTACATAGGGAGCAGTATTATAGTAGTTATATTCTTGTACATAGGGAGCAGTATTATAGTAGTTATATTCTTGTACATAGGGGGCAGTATTATAGTAGTTATATTCTTATACATAGGGAGCAGTATTATAGTAGTTATATTCTTGTACATAGGGGACAGTATTATAGTAGTTATATTCTTGTACATAGGGAGCAGTATTATAGTAGTTATATTCTTGTACATAGGGGACAGTATTATAGTAGTTATATTCTTGTACATAGGGGACAGTATTATAGTAGTTATATTCTTGTACATAGGGAGCAGTATTATAGTAGTTATATTCTTGTACATAGGGGCAGTATTATAGTAGTTATATTCTTGTACATAGGGGCAGTATTATAGTAGTTATATTCTTGTACATAGGGGCAGTATTATAGTAGTTATATTCTTGTACATAGGGGCAGTATTATAGTAGTTATATTCTTGTACATAGGGGCAGTATTATAGTAGTTATATTCTTGTACATAGGGAGCAGTATTATAGTAGTTATATTCTTGTACATAGGAGCAGTATTATAGTAGTTATATTCTTGTACATAGGGGCAGTATTATAGTAGTTATATTCTTGTACATAGGGAGCAGTATTATAGTAGTTATATTCTTGTACATAGGGGCAGTATTATAGTAGTTATATTCTTGTACATAGGGGCAGTATTATAGTAGTTATATTCTTGTACATAGGGGCAGTATTATAGTAGTTATATTCTTGTACATAGGAGCAGTATTATAGTAGTTATATTCTTCTACATAGGAGCAGTATTATAGTAGTTATATTCTTGTACATAGGGGGCAGTATTATAGTAGTTATATTCTTGTACATAGGGGGCAGTATTATAGTAGTTATATTCTTGTACATAGAGGCAGTATTATAGTAGTTATATTCTTGTATATAGGAGCAGTATTATAGTAGTTATATTCTTGTATATAGGAGCAGTATTATAGTAGTTATATTCTTGTACATAGGAGCAGTATTATAGTAGTTATATTCTTGTACATAGGGGGCAGTATTATAGCAGTTATATTCTTATACATAGGAGCAGTATTATAGTAGTTATATTCTTGTACATAGAGGCAGTATTATAGCAGTTATATTCTTGTACATAGGAGCAGTATTATAGTAGTTATATTCTTGTACATAGGAGCAGTATTATAGTAGTTATATTCTTGTACATAGGAGCAGTATTATAGTAGTTATATTCTTGTACATAGGGGGCAGTATTATAGTAGTTATATTCTTCTACATAGGGGGCAGTATTATAGTAGTTATATTCTTGTACATAGGGGGCAGTATTATAGTAGTTATATTCTTGTACATAGAGGCAGTATTATAGTAGTTATATTCTTGTACATAGGGGCAGTATTATAGTAGTTATATTCTTGTACATAGGAGCAGTATTATAGTAGTTATATTCTTGTACATAGAGAGCAGTATTATAGTAGTTATATTCTTATACATAGGGGACAGTATTATAGTAGTTATATTCTTGTACATAGGAGCAGTATTATAGTAGTTATATTCTTGTACATAGGAGGCAATATTATAGTAGTTATATTCTTGTACATAGGGGACAGTATTATAGTAGTTATATTCTTATACATAGCGGCAGTATTATAGTAGTTATATTCTTGTACATAGGGGCAGTATTATAGTAGTTATATTATTGTACATAGGGGCAGTATTATAGTAGTTATATTCTTGTACATAGGGGGCAGTATTATAGTAGTTATATTCTTGTACATAGGGGCAGTATTATAGTAGTTATATTCTTATACATAGGAGCAGTATAATAGTAGTTATATTCTTGTACATAGGGGCAGTATTATAGTAGTTATATTATTGTACATAGGAGCAGTATTATAGTAGTTATATTCTTGTACATAGGGGACAGTATTATAGTAGTTATATTCTTGTACATAGGGAGCAGTATTATAGTAGTTATATTCTTGTACATAGGGGACAGTATTATAGTAGTTATATTCTTGTACATAGGGAGCAGTATTATAGTAGTTATATTCTTGTACATAGGGACAGTATTATAGTAGTTATATTCTTGTACATAGGGAGCAGTATTATAGTAGTTATATTCTTGTACATAGGGGGCAGTATTATAGTAGTTATATTCTTATACATAGGGAGCAGTATTATAGTAGTTATATTCTTGTACATAGGGGACAGTATTATAGTAGTTATATTCTTGTACATAGGGAGCAGTATTATAGTAGTTATATTCTTGTACATAGGGGACAGTATTATAGTAGTTATATTCTTGTACATAGGGAGCAGTATTATAGTAGTTATATTCTTGTACATAGGAGCAGTATTATAGTAGTTATATTCTTGTACATAGGGGCAGTATTATAGTAGTTATATTCTTGTACATAGGGGCAGTATTATAGTAGTTATATTCTTGTACATAGGGGCAGTATTATAGTAGTTATATTCTTGTACATAGGGGCAGTATTATAGTAGTTATATTCTTGTACATAGGGAGCAGTATTATAGTAGTTATATTCTTGTACATAGGAGCAGTATTATAGTAGTTATATTCTTGTACATAGGGGCAGTATTATAGTAGTTATATTCTTGTACATAGGGAGCAGTATTATAGTAGTTATATTCTTGTACATAGGGGCAGTATTATAGTAGTTATATTCTTGTACATAGGGGCAGTATTATAGTAGTTATATTCTTGTACATAGGAGCAGTATTATAGTAGTTATATTCTTGTACATAGGAGCAGTATTATTGATGTGTTTTATTGATGTAGAACGGTATACACTAGGTTCTTACTCTCTCCCCATTATCAGCATGTTATACAGCATGTCAGTAATATTTGCTGACATTGATGTGGATGATTTACAAGCTATAAACCTCTTTTTGTTCTTCTTGATCTTCTCGGGGTTGTTATGGAGCGTTGATCTCCCGCGGGTGGATTCTCGGTGGAGTCTCTTGTTTTCCTCGGTCTTTGCGTCTTCTGAGACGTTCATTATGTGGTTGCAGAGTGACATCTCTCATGTAAGACATTGTTTTCTCTTATAACGAGTCCCAGTCCGGCTTTTCTAAGAATAATTAAATCAATTAGTGAAGATTATTGTGACTGTAAATTACCGCAGCGCCTCTTCATCCTTCTATTATCTCATGTATTTTAGGTTTTTATTATTACATGGACTGAATCATAAGAATAACCAGAGATTGTGATAGAAGATGAATATTGGCCGGATTCCCCATCATCCTTATATAATAGACCATGGTCTGGACTATTAATCTGAGCGACACGGACCCCTGTCCCACCTCATACATTGTGGTGAAGTACAGCGATATCCTGGATGAAAACCTCTTCCAGAGTGCTCTGGCCCTCAGACTTGGCTGAAGGTTCACCTTCCAACAAGACAATGACCCTAAGCCCACAGCTAAAATAACAAAGGAGAGGCTTCAGAACAACTCTGTGACCATTCTTGACAGATAAGGACCCTCAAATCAATACCAGACATAATTATATAGAAGTCAAAACATTATTAAATCAAATCCAGGCAGCCATAGTGCCCAATTGTGTGAAGGTTAAGGGGTCTTTGTTGCAAACACAGGACAAATCTCCAGATTGTGACGATTTTTCACCAGGTATTTCCTGACTTGATAGCATTCTAAAGACGGCTTATTACTGTACTTGGATGACCATTCGGCACCACCGTCCCATGATCGGTCCATTACAAAGGTCCCAGAATTGAGGCTGCACTGCCATGTAGACGTTCTAGTAATGATCTATAATGGCATCTCCCAGTGAGGAGACAGTAGAGCCATGTAGAGGTCCTAATAATGATCTATGATGACATCTCCTAGTGAGGACACAGTAGTCCCACATAGAGGTCCGAGTAATGATCTATGATGACATCTCCTAGTGAGGAGACAATAGTGCTATACAGAGGTCCTAGTAACGATCTATAATGATGTCTCCTAGTGAGGAGACAGTAGAGCCATGTAGATGTCCTAGTAATCATCTATGATGTCATCTCCCAGTGAGGAGACAGTAGAGCCATGTAGAGGTCCGAGTAATGATCTATGATGACATCTCCTAGTGAGGAGACAGTAGTGCCATGTAGAGGTCCTAGTAATGTTCTATGATGATGTCTCCTAGTGAGGAGACAGTAGAGCCATGTAGGGGTCCTAGTAATGTTCTATGATGATGTCTCCTAGTGAGGAGACAGTAGAGCCATGTAGGGGTCCTAATAATGATCTATGATGACATCTCCCAGTGAGGAGACAGTAGAGCCATGTAGAAGTCCTAATAATGATCTATGATGACATCTCCCAGTGAGGAGACAGTAGAGCCATGTAGGGGTCCTAATAATGATCTATGTAAACCAGGGATTGAAGCTTGAAGAGGACAATTTGCATATTCCAGGTGCCTTCTGGGAAAAGCGAAGAGTCTCTTTCAGCTAGAAGATCGTTGGGTACAGCCGGGACCAGCTGCTTGGAAAGCATCGCCAAACCAGGGATTGAAGCTTGAAGAGGACAATTTGCATATTCCAGGTGCCTTCTGGGAAAAGCGAAGAGTCTCCTTCAGCTAGAAGATCGTTGGGTACAGCTGGGACCAGCTGCTTGGAAAGCATCGCCAAACCAGGGATTGAAGCTTGAAGAGGACAATTTGCATATTCCAGATGCCTTCTGGGAAAAGCGAAGAGTCTCCTTCAGCTAGAAGATCGTTGGGTACAGCCGGAACCAGCTGCTTGGAAAGCATCGCCAAACCAGGGATTGAAGCTTGAAGAGGACAATTTGCATATTCCAGGTGCCTTCTGGGAAAAGCGAAGAGTCTCCTTCAGCTAGAAGATCGTTGGGTACAGCCGGAACCAGCTGCTTGGAAAGCATCGCCAAACCAGGGATTGAAGCTTGAAGAGGACAATTTGCATATTCCAGATGCCTTCTGGGAAAAGCGAAGAGTCTCCTTCAGCTAGAAGATCGTTGGGTACAGCCGGGACCAGCTGCTTGGAAAGCATCGCCAAACCAGGGATTGAAGCTTGAAGAGGACAATTTGCATATTCCAGGTGCCTTCTGGGAAAAGAGAAGAGTCTCCTTCAGCTAGAAGATTGTTGGGTACAGCCGGGACCAGCTGCTTGGAAAGCATCGCCAAACCGAATTTGTTTAATTTGTTTATCCTAGGGTATCACAAGAAAGAAGACAGACGTCAAGTCAGCAGGGACAAGGAGCAGCATGGCAGATGTGACAACCTACATGGTGAGCTTTAACATGTGCTACATGTTCACAGATCGACCAGAAGCTGAAAGCAACTTCACCTGCCAGAAGTGTAGACTACTGTCTCTTTTAGAAGAAAAGGTGCGGGGACTGGAAGAAAGAATTGCGACATTAAAACTCATCAAGGAAAATGAAGACTTCCTGGACAGAACAGAAGCGTCACTACTGGTCACGGAAAGTGAAGGAAGCGTCAGAGAACCTCCAGAGGCAGACAAGTGGAGGCAAGTGACCAAAAGAAGCAAGAAGACCATGGAGACACCACCAACCACACAACTGAGAAACAGATTCCAAGGACTTGTGGAGGACGAAGATGGCACACCTAAGGATGAGGCACTACCAGCAAGCTAAAAAGAAAAGAGCACCCAGAAACACCCAGAAGCGACAAGAAAAAGGACAGCCAAGAAGGGAAGAAGAGTGGTGGTGGTGGGAGACTCACTACTGAGAGGAACAGAAGCAGCTATCTGTAGACCGGACATAACTGCAAGAGAAGTATGCTGCCCCCCAGGGGCGAAGATCAGGGATGTTACCGATAGGATACCGAAGCTCATCAGTTCCAAGGATGTCCACCCATTTCTTCTGATACATGTTGGCACCAATGACACGGCAAAGAAGGACCTACCGACAATCTGCAAGGACTTTGAAGCATTGGGGAAGAAAGTAAAAGAACTGGATGCGCAGGTAGTTTTTTCTTCTATCCTTCCAGTAGACGGGCATGGCGTCAGGAGATGGGACAGGATCCTTGATGTGAACAACTGGCTGAGACGATGGTGCAGACAACAAGGATTTGGATTCCTGGACCACGGTGTGAATTACCTCTATGACGGACTCCTTGCCAGAGACGGACTACACCTCAACAAACCTGGGAAACACACATTCGCCAGGAGACTCGCAACACTCATCAGGAGGGCGTTAAACTAAAAGAAGAGGGGATGGGAAGAAAAACGCCGGACACGAACATGCAACCAGAGAACATACTAATGAAAGATATGAAGTGCGACAAAGAAGGTCCAAGACAAGATGCTTGGAAGGGAGGTAAGAAAATTTCTAATACAATCCACAGGGAGAAGATTGGAACAAAACAAAATCATGTAAACTGCGTGCTAGCAAATGCCAGGAGCCTGACAAACAAGATGGATGAACTGGAAGCAGAAATATCTACAGGTAACTATGACATAGTGGGAATAACCCAGACATGGTTAGATGAAAGCTATGACTGGGCAGTTAACTTACAGGGTTACAGTCTGTTTAGAAGGGATCGAAGAAATCAGAAAGGGGGTGGAGTCTGTCTATATGTAAAGACGTGTCTAAAGCCTACAATACGGGAGGATGTATGGGAGGGACATGAGGAGGTCGAGTCCTTATGGGTGGAGATACATGGGGCAAAAAACAATAATAAAATTATCATAGGAGTCTGTTATAAACCACCAAATATAGCAGAAGCCACGGAAAGTCTATTAATGAGACAAATAGACGAAGTAGCAAAAAATAACGAGGTGATTATTATGGGGGACTTCAACTACCCCGATATAGACTGGGAAACCGAAAGCTGTAGATCTCAGAAAGGAAACAGGTTTCTGTCAATTATCAAAGACAATTATTTGTCACAACTTGTGCAGGAACCAACTAGAGGGACGTCCCTTTTAGACTTAATATTAACTAACAGGCCAGACAGAATAACTGAGGTGCAGGTCGGGGGGCACCTGGGAAATAGTGACCCCAACATTATACAATTCCACATGTGCTTCAGTAGGGTGCCCAGCAAGGGAGTCACAAAAACACTGAACTTCAGCTAAGAGATGCCCTTCACCTTATAGACTGGGATAGGATCTTCAGGAATAGGAGCACGGATAGAAAATGGGAAATTTTCAAAACAGTCCTACATAGTCACTGTAGAAGGTCCATACCTTATGGGAATAAAAGGGCTAGGAATAGGAGGAAGCCAATGTGGCTAAATAAGGAAGTCAAGAGGGCAATGAAAAACAAAAAAAGGGCTTTCGGTAAACTTAAACAAGAAGGCAGCGAGGAAGCGCTAATATCTTATAGGGAAAAAAACAAAATCTGTAAGAAACAAATAAGAATAGCAAAAGAGGAGACAGAGAGACTAATTGCCAAAGAAAGTAAAACCAATCCCAAACTGTTCTTTAACTCTATAAACAGTAAAAGGATTAAAACTGATGGAGTTGGCCCATTGAAAAATAACCTGGGTAAAATCCTAGAGGGCGATGACGGTAAAGCAAACCTACTCAATAGCTTCTTCTCCACTGTTCTCACAAAAGAAAACAATTTATCGGAGGAAATGCAGAATGATAAAGTAAACCCTCCGTTAAATATCACCCACCTAACCCAGGAGGAAGTTCAGAAACGCCTAAAGAATATCAAAATAGACAAGTCACCAGGCCCAGATGGCATACACCCCCGAGTACTAAAAGAATTAAGTAATGTGATAGACAGGCCGCTGTATCTTATATTCAAGCACTCTTTATAGACAGGGACTGTCCCACTAGACTGGCGCCAAGCAAATGTGGTACCAATATTCAAAAAGGGGTCTAAAAGTGACCCTGGGAACTATAGCCCAGTCAGCTTAACGTCTGTGGTGGGTAAATTGTTTGAAGGATTTCTTAGAGATGCTATTGTAGAATATCTTAATGATAATAACTGTCTAACTCCATATCAGCATGGATTCATGAGGGATCGCTCCTGATGGCCTTCTACGAGGAGGTGAGCTCACAGCTGGACCGGGGAGAGTCAGTGGATGTTGTAGACCTGGACTTCTCCAAAGCGTTTGATACCGTGCCACACAAAAGGTTGGTATATAAAATGAGAATGCTTGGTCTGGGGGATAATGTGTGCAAGTGGGTAAATAGCTGGCTGAGTGATAGAAAGCAGAGGGTGGTTATCAATGGAGTAAGCTCAGGGGGTGTCAGGGTTACTAGCGGGGGGCCTCAAGGGTCTGTCTTGGGCCCTATATTATTTAATATATTTATTAATGATCTAGTGGAAGGGTTGCATAGTAAAATAGCAATATTTGCAGATGATACTAAACTTTGTAAAGTAGTTAATACAGATGAGGACAGGGCACAGCTACAGGAGGATTTAGATAAATTGGGGAGTTGGGCCAAAAAATGGCAAATGGGGTTCAATGCCGATAAATGTAAGGTCATGCACATGGGAAAGAAAAACAGCAGTCACCCATACATATTAAATGGGAAACCGTTGGGGAAATCTGACATGGAGAAGGACCTGGGCGTCTTGGTTAACAGCAAATTAAATTGGAGTGCCCAGTGTCAGGCAGCAGCTGCGAAGGCAAATAGAGTCATGGCATGCATCAGAAGAGGAATAGGGGCATATGATGAGAACATTGTTCTTCCTCTGTATAAAGCGCTGGTAAGGCCGCACTTAGAATATTGTGCACAGTTCTGGGCTCCGGTGCTCAGGAAAGACATATTGGAGCTAGAGAGGGTACAAAAGAGGGCGACTAAGGTAATAAAGGGAATGGAGGGACTAGAATACCCAGAGAGGTTGTCAAAATTAGGCCTATTTAAGTTGGAAAAGAGAAGGCTTAGGGGAGACCTCATAAACATGTATAAATACATCAGGGGGCAGTACAGAGATCTCTCCCATGACCTGTTTATACCAAGGATGGTGACAAAGACGAGGGGGCACACTATGCGTCTGGAGGAAAGGAGGTTCCTGCACCAGCATAGAAGGGGATTCTTTACGGTCAGAGCCGTGAGACTCTGGAACTCTCTGGGAGAGGAAGTGGTGATGTCCAACTCACTTAATGAGTTCAAGAGAGGCCTGGACGCCTTTCTGGAGAACAATAAAATTGCATCTTATGCTTAGTTAATTAATCCAGGGATTTAATCTGACTGCCAGATTGGTGTCGGGAAGTGAATTTTTCCTCAATGATGTAAATTGGCCTCTACCGCATGGTTTAGGAATAGCGGAATAGCTGCAGTGCACAAGAAATAGGCTGAACTGGATGGACGCTTGTCTTTTTTCAGCCTTATAAACTATGTAACTATGATGACATCTCCCAGTGAGGAGACAGTAGAACCATGTAGAGGTCCTAATAATGACCTACAGTTAGGTCCATATATATTTGGACAGAGAGAACATTTTTCTAATTTTGCTTCTAGACATTACCACAATGAATTTTAAACAAAACAATTCAGATGCAGTTGAAGTTCAGACTTTCAGCTTTCATTTGAGGGTATCCACATTAAAATTGGATGAAGGGTTTAGGAGTTTCAGCTCCTTAACATGTGCCGCCCTGTTTTTAAAGGGACCAAAAGTAATTGGACAGATGAAATAATTGTAAATAAACTGTTCATTTCTAGTACTTGGTTGAAAACCCTTTGTTGGCAATGACTGCCTGAAGTCTTGAACTCATGGACATCACCAGACGCTGTGTTTCCTCCTTTTTGATGCTCTGCCAGGCCGTCACTGCGGTGGTTTTCAGTTGCTGTTTGTTTGTGGGCCTTTCTGTCTGAAGTTTAGTCTTTAACAAGTGAAATGCTGCTCAATTGGGTTGAGATCAGGTGACTGACTTGGCCATTCAAGAATATTCCACTTCTTTGCTTTAATAAACTCCTGGGTTGCTTTGGCTTTATGTTTTGGGTCATTGTCCATCTGTAGTATGAAACGACGAGCAATCAGTTTGGCTGCATTTGGTTGGATCTGAGCACACAGTATGGCTCTGAATACATCAGAATTCATTCGGCTGCTTCGGTCCTGTGTCACATCATCAATAAACACTAGTGACCCAGTGCCACTGGCAGCCATGCATGCCCAAGCCATCACACTGCCTCCGCCGTGTTTTACAGATGATGTGGTATGCTTTGGATCATGAGCTGTACCACGCCTTCGCCATACTTTGATCTTTCCATCATTCTGGTAGAGATTGATCTTGGTTTCATCTGTCCAAAGAATATTCTTCCAGAACTGTGCTGGCTTTTTTAGATGTTTTTCAGCAAAGTCCAGTCTAGTCTTTTTCTTCTTGATGCTTATGAGTGGCTTGCACCGTGCAGTGAACCCTCTGTAGTTACTCTCATGCAGTCTTCTCTTTATGGTAGATTTGGATATTGATACGCCTACCTCCTGGAGAGTGGTGGTCACTTGGTTGGCTGTTGTGAAGGGGTTTCTCTTCACCATGGAGATTATTCTGTGATCAGCCACCACTGTTGTCTTCCGTGGGCGCCCAGGTCTTTTTGCATTGATGAGTTCACCAGTGCTTTCTTTCTTTCTCAGGATGTACCAAACTGTAGATTTTAATATTTTAGCAATTTCTCAGATGGGTTTTTTCTGTTTTTGCAGCTTAAGGATGGCTTGTTTCACCTGCATGGAGAGCTCCTTTGACCACATGTTTACTTCACAGCAAAACCTTCCAAATGGAAGCACCACACCTCAAATCAACTCCAGGCCTTTTATCTGCTTAATTGAGAATGACATAACGAAGGGATTGCCCACACCTGCCATGAAATAGCCTTGAAGTCAATTGTCCAATTACTTTTGGTCCCTTTAAAAACAGGGAGGCACATGTTAAGGAGCTGAAACTCCTAAACCCTTCATGCAATTTTAATGTGGATAACCTCAAATGAAAGCTGAAAGTCTGAACTTCCAGTAATGGTCTATGATGACGTCTCCTAGTGAGGAGACAGTAGAGCCATGTAGAAGTTCCAGTAATGATCTATGATGACGTCTCCTAGTGAGAAGATGGTAGTGCCATGTAGAGGTCCTAATAATGATCCATGATGACAACTCCCAGTGAGGAGACAGTAGAGTCATGTAGAGGTCCTCATAATGATCTATGATGACATCTCCCAGTGAGGAGACGGTAGAGCCATGTAGAGGTCCTAATAATGATCTATGATGACATCTCCTAGTGAGGAGACAGTAGAGCCATGTAGAGGTCCTAATAATGATCTATGATGACATCTCCAAGTGAGGAGACAGTAGTGCCATGTAGAGGTTCCAGTAATGATCTATGATGACGTCTCCTAGTGAGAAGATGGTAGTGCCATGTAGAGGTCCTAGTAATCATCTATGATGACATCTGCCAGTGAGGAGACAGTAGAGCCATGTAGAGGTCCTAGTAATGATCTATGATGATGTCTCCTTGTGAGGATACAGTAGAGCCATGTAGAGGTCCTAGTAATGATCTATGATGACATCTCCCAGTGAGGAGACAGTAGAGTCACGTAGAGGTCCTAATAATGATCTATGATGACATCTCCTAGTGAGGAGACAGTAGAGTCATGTAGAGGTCCTAATAATGATCTATGATGACATCTCCCAGTGAGGAGACAGTAGAGCCATGTAGAGGTCCTAGTAATGATCTATGATGACATCTCCCAGTGAGGAGACAGTAGAGCCATGTAGAGGTCCTAATAATGATCTATGATGACATCTCCTAGTGAGGAGACAGTAGAGTCATGTAGAGGTCCTAATAATGATCTATGATGACATCTCCCAGTGAGGAGACAGTAGAGCCATGTAGAGGTCCTAGTAATGATCTATGATGACATCTCCCAGTGAGGAGACAGTAGAGCCATGTAGAGGTCCTAATAATGATCTATGATGACATCTCCTAGTGAGGAGACAGTAGAGTCTTGTAGAGGTCCTAATAATGATCTATGATGACATCTCCTAGTGAGGAGACAGTAGAGCCATGTAGAGGTCCTAATAATGATCTATGATGACATCTCCCAGTGAGGAGACAGTAGAGCCATGTAGAGGTCCTAATAATGATCTATGATGACATCTCCTAGTGAGGAGACAGTAGAGTCTTGTAGAGGTCCTAATAATGATCTATGATGACATCTCCTAGTGAGGAGACAGTAGAGCCATGTAGAGGTCCTAATAATGATCTATGATGACATCTCCCAGTGAGGAGACAGTAGAGCCATGTAGAGGTCCTAGTAATGATCTATGATGACATCTCCCAGTGAGGAGACAGTAGAGTCACGTAGAGGTCCTAATAATGATCTATGATGACATCTCCTAGTGAGAAGACAGTAGAGCCATGTAGAGGTCCTAGTAATGATCTATGATGATGTCTCCTTGTGAGGATACAGTAGAGCCATGTAGAGGTCCTAGTAATCATCTATGATGACATCTGCCAGTGAGGATACAGTAGAGCCATGTAGAGGTTCTAGTAATCATCTATGATGATGTCTCCTAGTGAGAAGATGGTAGTGCCATGTAGAGGTCCTAATAATGACCTATGATGACATTTCCTAGTGAGGAGATTATAGTGCCATATACCGGTCACATTGAACAGCCTGTGTTTTTGTGATCCTGTTTTTCTCCTGATCCTTAGTTATTCCGGTATCTCAGCTCCTGTCTGGTACGTGGGTGGTTACTTTATGTATTAAATAATGGGACAGAACAATCTTCCACTTGTATAGTATATAAATAGATGTTTATATAGACGACTCCACCTATTGGCACCGTCCCATCGCTTCCTATACACATGAGTAGCACAAGGTGAAGGTTCTCCTCCTCCTCAAAACCTTATACACCTCTAATTAGTGCAGCATCTGAATGACCAATGTGGAGACCACACACTGCCTCCAATATATCTATTGTAGAAGAATATGACAACTCTTCTGGAATTCTCACAATTTAATCTAATTGTGTCCTTTTATTGGGGATGAAGGGGAATCAGTGCACAATTAAATGGAGGTCATATAAAAGATGTTGGAATTCAAAACAATAGAAATCTGTCACAAATAATTTGGGGATTCGTAACAGCTCTGGTTATGCTGTAATTTAAATGTAGTTTTTCCGTTGTTAGTCTCTTGCTGGCAGTCTTTTGTTAGCGGTCAGCTGATATTGGTTGGTGCCACTCCCACCTCCCTTTAAATAGCCACATGCTCCATCAGCTGACCCGGTTATAGTTCATTCTATGCTGACCTCTTTGAAGGAGCCAGTCTCTGGAGAAGCTGTGGTGTTCGCTGCTATTGCTGCGGTGAAGTTTCCTGTTGGAGAGATGTGTATTTTAGGTTATCTTCCCATTGTTTGTCTTCCCTTCCTTGTGTTGTCCTATTGTAGTGGTGAGACTCGTGCCACTCTGGCCTGTGCACTCGCCAGGTTAAGTCCAGGGCCAGCGAGGGCTTAGGTACGTGATCGCGCATGGGGGAAAGTACCCATCTAGGGACGATAGGAAACTTAGGGACAGACACAGGTTGGTGTCAGGAGGTGTTCCTTCCCTCGTCCCTTACTGTTTGGGCCTTCCTCCCCCTATATCACCCCGTTGTATCCATCACCTTGTCCATCCATGACAAAATCAGAGACATTGGGCAAGTGTGTAAAATATCCTGCAAAGTAAGGAGCTCTCAGAAATAGAAGGGTTAATAGTTTAGTTTTAGCAATTAACAAAATGCAAAGTGACTGAAGAAAAGAGAAATGTAAATCCCCTCAATATCTGGTGACCGCCCGTCGCCTCCATCATCAGTATCTGGTGACCGCTTGTCGCCTCCATCATCAGTATCTGGTGACTGCCCATCACCTCCACTGTCAATATCTGGTGACCACCCTTCTCCTCCGTCATCAGTTTCTGGTGACCACCTGTCGCCTCCATCATCAGTATCTGGTGACCATCCATCACTTCCGTCATTAGTATCTGGTGGCCACCCGTCGCCTCCATCATCAGTATCTGGAGACCGCCCGTCGCCTCCATCATCATTATCTGGTGACCGCCCGTCGCCTCCATCTCAGTATCTGGTGACCGCCCGTCGCCTCCATCATCAGTATCTGGTGACCGCATGTCGCCTCCATCATCAGTATCTGGTGACCGCCCGTCGCCTCCATCTCAGTATCTGGTGACAGCCCGTCGCCTCCATCATCAGTATCTGGTGACCGCATGTCGCCTCCATCATCAGTATCTGGTGACCGCCCGTCGCCTCCATCTCAGTATCTGGTGACAGCCCGTCGCCTCCATCATCAGTATCTGGTGACCGCCCGTTGCCTCCATCATCAGTATCTGGTGACCGCATGTCGCCTCCATCATCAGTATCTGGTGACCGCCCGTCGCCTTCATCATCAGTATCTGGTGACCGCCCGTCGCCTCCATCTCTTCTTCTCGTCACTTGTATGCAGGTTATGGAGGATCTCGGCAGAAGGTTGTGCCAAACTGAGAACTTCCCCCAGATCTTCTGTGTATGAGGCTTGTGCGGATCCTTCTGTCTCTTCATGTGACCCCAGACAGACGGGAGGATGTGAGATCAGAGCTCCGGGGCTGGATGTCATGTCCCATGATTTAGGAATCATACAGACAGTATTGTATTGTCTTTGTGCTGCTGTGTCGTTGCTATGCAGCAAGGTTTGCCTCTTTTGGAAGTTTGTCCTTCCTCTCTCCCTGTAGATGTAGCTCTGATGTCAGTGACCCCTCCCTTCTTCCTCATTCTGTATGTCAGCCATGTTATGAGGCTAATGTCTTGTATCTCTGTTTAAGAATCGTCTTTTTACCTACTGATAATTGTGCATAATTACAAGAGTTCAGCTCGAAAATAAACCTTCTTCTGGAATCGTCACACGTGCCTCTGTAGTCGAGTCAAGCTATCTGATGAAATCACTTTGTGAGTAACGGTACATAGAGAGCCACAGAAATGGTATCTGAAGCGCCCCACACACTCAGACTAGTAATGGAGTCAGAATACCGGATAATTACTTCCAGGACTCCTCGTCGTTAATGATATTGGACGGATGTTGGGGGTCGTTGTCCGGCTGCAGAATAAATTTAGAGCCAATAAGATTTTATGGTATTACATGATGGGTCAGTATCTGCCCGGATTTCTCTGCATTCAACCCGCTGCCATTTTTCGGCAACCCAGTATCAATGCTTTCCTAGTTGAGTCACTTGGTATTATTTCCATGTTGAAAGTCTGGCTTTTTGGCCTCAATTCTTCCATGAAGACCACATCTGGCCAGACATCTCTGAACATTCATGGGTGTAGGAGGTTCCCAATGGTTTTTGCCAGTTCTGAGATAGTGACACTGCTGGACAACTTCCGATTTTAAAAGCAGGTAATTATGATGTGTGTTTCATCTGCTGCACTAAGTTTCCGTGGCCCAGTTTTGCCCAGTTTTTTGAGCTTCTTCAAAAGAGCTTGAAGAACAATTCTTGAAAGCCCATTCCGCTTTGACATCTTTGCCTGGGATAGACCTTGTTGATGCAGCATAACTACCTGGTATCTTAGTGCTGTGCTCAGGCTTGCCATGATGTATGACATGCAACATGAAATGATCTTCTGCAACCTCACCTTTGTTGTATAGCCTCACCGAGTTGTAAGCCTCCCACACGGCTGTTTCTGTTTTAGTTAATGACTGTGTTTCAGCCTCCATATGAAAGTGATGATCTGTATCATCCGTTTGGTATAACTGGTTACCTGACTATAATCCTACAAAATCCATAACTTTGTGCAAGTGCACCTAGAAAATTGATGTTTTCATCCTGTTTTGAAGGGAAAAGGTCGCCAGCAAATAGAGATTTGATTTAGATTTCTAATTTGTTCATTACAGCTGTATTCATCACTGGAGCTCAGATGAAGGGCAAAGAACTGCGTCTATACTTGTCGAATGAAATCTGGGGGTTGTAACACACAGCAGAGTAACCAGTGTCCGATGGGCCCCAGTGCAAGATTTGATCTGCCCCCCATCCTAATATATAATGTAATATATAATATAATATAATATTATATAATATACACTGCTCAAAAAAATAAAGGGAACACTTAAACAACAGAATATAACTCCAAGTAAATCATACTTCTGTGAAATCAAACTGTCCACTTAGGAAGCAACACGGATTGACAATCAATTTCACATGCTGTTGTGCAAATGGAATAGACAATAGATGGAAATTATTGGCAATTATCAAGACCCCCTCAATAAAGGAGTGGTTCTGCAGGTGGGGACCACAGACCACAACTCAGTACCAATGCTTTCTGGCTGATGTTTTGGTCACTTTTGAATGTTGGTTGTGCTTTCACACTCGTGGTAGCAGGAGACGGACTCTACAACCCACAGAAGTCGCTCAGGTAGTGCAGCTCATCCAGGATGGCACATCAATGCGAGCTGTGGCAAGAAGGTTTGCAGTGTCTGTTAGCGTAGTGTCCAGAGACTGGAGGCGCTACCAGGAGACAGGCCAGTACACCATGAGACGTGGAGGGGGCCGAAGGAGGGCAACAACCCAGCAGCAGGACCGCTACCTCCGCCTTTGTGCAAGGAGGAACAGGAGGAGCACTGCCAGAACCCTGCAAAATAACCTCCAGCAGGCCACAAATGTGCATGTGTCTGCACAAACGGTTAGAAACCGACTCCATGAGGGTGGTATGAGGGCCCGACATCCACAGATGGGGGTTGTGCTCACAGCCCAACACCGTGCAGGACGCTTGGCATTTGCCACAGAACACCAGGATTGGCAAAGTGGCCACTGGCGCCCTGTGCTCTTCACAGATGAAAGCAGGTTCACACTGAGCACATGTGACAGACGTGACAGAGTCTGGAGACGCCGTGGAGAGCGATCTGCTGCCTGCAACTTCCTTCAGCATGACCGGTTTGGCAGTGGGTCAGTAATGGTGTGGGGTGGCATTTCTTTGGAGGGCCGCACAGCCCTCCATGTGCTCGTCAGAGGTGACCTGACTGCCATTAGGTACCGAGATGAGATCCTCAGACCCCTTGTGAGACCATATGCTGGTGCGGTTGGCCCTGGGTTCCTCCTAATGCAGGACAATGCCAGACCTCATGTGGCTGGAGTGTGTCAGCAGTTCCTGCAAGATGAAGGCATTGAAGCTATGGACTGGCCGCCCGTTCCCCAGACCTGAATCCGATTGAGCACATCTGGGACATCATGTCTCGCTCCATCCACCAACGTCACATTGCACCACAGACTGTCCAGGAGTTGGCGGATGCTTTAGTCCAGGTCTGGGAGGAGATCCCACAGGAGACCATCCGCAACCTCATCAGGAGCATACCCAGGCATTGTAGGGAGGTCAAACAGGTACGTGGAGGCCACACACAATACTCAGCCTCATCAGGAGCATGCCCAGGCGTTGTAGGGAGGTGATACAGGCATGTGGAGGCCACACACAATACTCAGCCTCATCAGGAGCATACCCAGGCGTTGTAGGGAGGTCATACAGGCACGTGGAGGCCACACACAATACTGAGCCTCATCAGGAGCATGCCCAGGCGTTGTAGGGAGGTCATACAGGCACGTGGAGGCCACACACAATACTCAGCCTCATCAGGAGCATGCCCAGGCATTGTAGGGAGGTCATACAGGTACGTGGAGGCCACACACAATACTCAGCCTCATCAGGAGCATGCCCAGGTGTTGTAGGGAGGTTATACAGGCACGTGGAGGCCACACACAATACTGAGCCTCATTAGGAACATGCCCAGGCGTTGTAGGGAGGTCATACAGGCACGTGGAGGCCACACACAATACTCAGCCTCATCAGGAGCATGCCCAGGTGTTGTAGGGAGGTCATACAGGCACGTGGAGGCCACACACAATACTCAACCTCATCAGGAGCATGCCCAGGCGTTGTAGGGAGGTCATACAGGCACGTGGAGGCCACACACAATACTCAGCCTCATCAGGAGCATGCCCAGGCGTTGTAGGGAGGTCATACAGGCACGTGGAGGCCACACACAATACTCAGCCTCATCAGGAGCATGCCCAGGTGTTGTAGGGGGGGTCATACAGGCACGTGGAGGCCACACACAATACTCAGCCTCATCAGGAGCATGCCCAGGCGTTGTAGGGAGGTCATACAGTCACGTGGTGGACACACACAATACTCAGCCTCATCAAGAGCATGCCCAGGCGTTGTATGGAGGTCATACAGGCACGTGGAGGCCACACACAATACTCAGCCTCATCAGGAGCATGCCCAGGCGTTGTAGGGAGGTCATACAGGCACGTGGAGGCCACACACAATACTCAGCCTCATCAGGAGCATGCCCAGGCATTGTAGGGAGGTCATACAGGTACGTGGAGGCCACACACAATACTCAGCCTCATCAGGAGCATGCCCAGGCGTTGTAGGGAGGTCATACAGGCAGGTGGAGGCCACACACAATACTCAGCCTCATCAGGAGCATGCCCAGGCATTGTAGGGAGGTCATACAGGCACGTGGAGGCCACACACAATACTCAGCCTCATCAGGAGCATGCTCAGGCGTTGTAGGGAGGTCATACAGGAACGTGGAGGCCACACACAATACTCAGCCTCATCAGGAGCATGCCCAGGCGTTGTAGGGAGGTCATACAGGCACGTGGAGGCCACACACAATACTCAGCCTCATCAGGAGCATGTCCAGGCGTTGTAGGGAGGTCATACAGGCACGTGGAGGCCACACACAATACTCAGCCTCATCAGGAGCATGCCCAGGCGTTGCAGGGAGGTCATACAGGCACGTGGAGGCCACACACAATACTCAGCCTCATCAGGAGCATGCCCAGGCGTTGTAGGGAGGTCATACAGGCACGTGGAGGCCACACACAATACTCAGCCTCATCAGGAGCATGTCCAGGCGTTGTAGGGAGGTCATACAGGCACGTGGAGGCCACACACAATACTCAGCCTCATCAGGAGCATGCCCAGGCATTGTAGGGAGGTCATACAGGCACGTGGAGGCCACACACAATACTCAGCCTCATCAGGAGCATGTCCAGGCGTTGTAGGGAGGTCATACAGGCACGTGGAGGCCACACACAATACTCAGCCTCATCAGGAGCATGCCCAGGCGTTGCAGGGAGGTCATACAGGCACGTGGAGGCCACACACAATACTCAGCCTCATCAGGAGCATGCCCAGGCGTTGTAGGGAGGTCATACAGGCACGTGGAGGCCACACATAATACTCAGCCTCATCAGGAGCATGTCCAGGCGTTGTAGGGAGGTCATACAGGCACGTGGAGGCCACACACAATACTCAGCCTCATCAGGAGCATGCCCAGGCATTGTAGGGAGGTCATACAGGCACGTGGAGGCCACACACAATACTCAGCCTCATCAGGAGCATACCCAGGCCTTGTAGGGAGGTCATACAGGCACGTGGAGGCCACACACAATACTCAGCCTCATCAGGAGCATGCCCAGGCGTTGTAGGAGGTCATACAGGCACGTGGAGGCCACACACAATACTCAGCCTCATCAGGAGCATGCCCAGGTGTTGTAGGGAGGCCATACAGGCACGTGGAGGCCACACACAATACTCAGCCTCATCAGGAGCATGCCCAGGCGTTGTAGGGAGGTCATACAGGCACGTGGAGGCCACACACAATACTCAGCCTCATCAGGAGCATGCCCAGGCGTTGTAGGGAGGTCATACAGGCACGTGGAGGCCACACACAATACTCAGCCTCATCAGGAGCATGCCAAGGCGTTGTAGGGAGGTCATACAGGCACGTGGAGGCCACACACAATACTCAGCCTCATCAGGAGCATACCCAGGCATTGTAGGGAGGTCATACAGGCACGTGGAGGCCACACACAATACTCAGCCTCATCAGGAGCATGCCTAGGGGTTGTAGGGAGGTCATACAGGCACGTGGAGGCCACACACAATACTCAGCCTCATCAGGAGAATGCCCAGGCGTTGTAAGGAGGTCATACAGGCACGTGGAGGCCACACACAATACTCAGCCTCATCAGGAGCATGCCCAGGGGTTGTAGGGAGGTCATACAGGCACGTGGAGGCCACACACAATACTCAGCCTCATCAGGAGAATGCCCAGGCGTTGTAAGGAGGTCATACAGGCACGTGGAGGCCACACACAATACTCAGCCTCATCAGGAGCATTCCCAGGCGTTGTAGGGGGGTCATACAGGCACGTGGAGGCCACACACAATACTCAGCCTCATCAGGAGCATGTCCAGGCGTTGTAGGGAGGTCATACAGGCACGTGGAGGCCACACACAATACTCAGCCTCATCAGGAGCATGCCCAGGCATTGTAGGGAGGTCATACAGGCACGTGGAGGCCACACACAATACTCAGCCTCATCAGGAGCATGTCCAGGCGTTGTAGGGAGGTCATACAGGCACGTGGATGACGCGCCCCTGGGCCTGTGTCGCGCTGCGTTGCGCATGCGGGAGCCTACCCGGAGCCGGATCAGTGGAGGGTTGTAGTCTCGTGGCGGTGACCCGGTCCGTGCCCAGGGAGTCAAACTAGACGGCAGTCTATTAGTAGTAAATAGTTGATGACTACGCCACCCGTTGAGTGCAGCCAGGGAGCTGCTGCTGCAGGGCAGACCGCTGAGGCCGGTGGTAGGATTGTGCAGCGTGATAGTATAACCCCCAACGGGAGGGGTATGGCCTCAGGGCAGCCGACGTTGATGATGGGGGTAGCAGGAACCACTCAGAGACGGTACGGTGTAGTTCAGGGTCTTTACTGGTAACAACGATAGACCCTCCCGGAGTACTTGCTAGCAAACGGGGCCTGGTCAGTCTTTGAGCAGATGGGATCTCCCCTGGCCAGGCGTAGTTGTAGGCCTCACAAACTGACTGTACTCTTCTGGCTACCTTGCTAGAAGCTGATGTAAGTAGCCCACGTCCCCGAGTGTACCGTGTGGTGCTCACCCGTATGGCCGGTGACTCGGGGCCTTCTAATGGCTTCCGCTCCACGATGGCGGTGCTGGTCCCACGCGTGTGACCGTGCCTTCGGGCTTCTGGGCCAGAGGACCTGAAATCCCCTGCCTGACGGATTCTGCTGCTGGGTAGAAGTTAGTCCCCACAGCCTCGGACTCCGGGTCCGGTAAAGAATCTTCTTAGTCAGGGCGAGCGCTGCAGCTGCCAGCCCCTGACTCCTTGGAACTCTCCTGTTTCCTATGCTGCTTCTTGTCTCCACTCTCCTTGTCTGACTCACCCTGCCTCAGCCCCGGGTTTATACAGGGGAAGTTCTTCCCCTCCCAAGACTGGGCAGGAGGTGTGGCATGCACAGGCTCCCTGACCAAAGGACCTCCCACCTGCTCTCAGACATAACATTACATTACTGTGGAAAACCAGACCCCTGGGGTGCCACATTCCCCCCTAGTGAAATTTAGTACTCCGGGACTAAACACATTTAGAAAAACATAACAAAGTATAACAATAACAACAGAATAAGAAAAACACATAAGATGGTTGCGGCGTGTCCGCAACCGGGTGCAGTCTTTGAAGAAAAGCAAAGGTGTCCATTTCACCAACACAGGGAGACGTAACCAGGTAGGGGTCTGTCCTACCCCGAGTCCTTAACAGTCTCTAGTCCATCCTGGGTTACGCTCCAACTATATACAAGGATTTCCGGTAAATCCACCAAGGTTTCCTAAAAACAACTGGAAACACAAAATTATTCACAAGCAACAATACACAGAAAAACATAAATAAAACAATTTATACACTTTAAATTCTCCAGCGTGCGGGTAACTGGCCTCTAGTGGCCCGAGTGGACCTACGGAGCTGACTGTCTGGCCCTGAACTACAGGGTGTAGGAGCTGTCAAGGGTAAACTGGGCAGCTGTCTACCGGCTCTTTGTCTCACTAGGGGTACGGCAGGCTCACTATAAGCAGAGGGTTGATTCTCCTGTTCTGCTTGTGTGGAGTCTTCTGCCTCCTGGACCGGCTGTTCTTCCAGCTCTACCCGTTGCTCCGTAGGTTCTTGGGATGATGGTTGGAGGAAGGTGAGTACGGGTACCACAACTGCACCATTGACTTGAGTCCAAGACTGAGGGAAGTCCCCGAGCACGGTACTAACCATATCTTCCCTTTCTTCCACGGGTCGATGGTCTTCTTGTTCCTCTTCAGGGTTCCTCAGTTGTTCGGGACACTTCTTCAGGTGGTCCCGGGATACAATGGCTGTGGTTTCCCCTCCGTCTTTACTGATGGTACAGACCTTCGGGTTCTCGTGGCTTGAGGGCAGTACGGTGTACGGGTCCTCCTCCCACTGGTCATCCAACTTGTGGAGCCGTCTTTTCCTCTTCAAGACCTGCTCTCCGGGTACCAGGGGAACAGCGGGAGCATACTGGTTGTAAGTCTTCTCTTGTCTTTCCCTAGCCTGACAGAGACTTCGCTCCACGCTCTCCTGTACTCTCCGGTACTGCTGCTGCCTCTCTGTGTCCCAGTCTGCTTCTGGTGAAGTGTCCTCAGGTGTCAGGACTCCCATTTCCAGGTCAACAGGTAACTTACCAGGTCTCGCCCTCATTAGGTAAGCCGGGGTACAGTTGGTGGAACCTACCGGGATGTGGTTGTATAGGTCCACCAGATCGGGCAACTTCTCAGGCCACAGACTGCGTTCTTCCAGGGGCAATGTTTTTAGCAGATCCATTACCACCTGGTTCATTTTTTCACAAAGTCCATTAGTTTGCGGATGGTAGGGTGTCGTCCTTATCTTCCGGCAGCCATACAGATTGCAGAATTCCTGGAAGACCTCCGCTTCAAAGGCAGGTCCCTGGTCCGTCAGCACTTGGTCCGGGTACCCGTGTGGACGGCAGAAGTGCTGCTGGAAGGCTCTAGCTGCTGTTTGAGCCGTTAAGTCCTTGACGGGGACGACAACCAAGAACCGGGAATAATGATCCACGATGGTTAACGCGTAGACGTAGCCACTTCTGCTTGGGGTCAGTTTTACATGATCCAAGGCTACCAGTTCCAACAGTTGCCGGGTGACGATGGACTGCAGGGGAGTCTTCTGGCTGGCCCGGTCCTTCCTTCTCAGATTGCACGGGCCACAGTCTCTGCACCACTTCTCGATGGTTCCCCTCATGCCTACCCAGTGGAACCGCTCGCGCAGCAGGAACTCCAGCTTTTTCCACCCGAAGTGTCCAGCTCCGTCGTGGTATGCCTCCATCACCATGGCTGCGTCTCTTCGTGGCACCACTACTTGCCAGAGTAGTTCATGCGTCCGGGAGTTGACCATTCTGCGGCACAACTTCCCCTTGTAAAGGAATAGTCGACTCTTCTCCGCCCATAGTTGTTTGGCTTCCTCCGGAGCGTCTGGTTCAAGTCGAGCCTCCGGCCGAGTCAGCATCTCCTTCACCAGTCGGACGGCAGGGTCGCTGTCTTGCGTTTCCGCCCAGTTGTAGTGGGGTAAGGGGTTCAACGTAGCAGCCTGTTTACCCCTTACCCGGTGGGAATACTGGATAGTCCCATGACGGTGGAACGCAGGGAGTTCAACTTCTTCCAGTCCCTCCGGATCTTCTCCTTCGTCCGGCAGGTTGGGCATCCTGGACAGGGCATCCGCGTTAGTATTGGAGCGTCCTGCCCGGTATTTGATTGTGAACTCGTAGTTGGACAGACGGGCCATCCACCTCTGCTCCAGGGCACCGAGTCTTGCCGTGTCCAGGTGTATCAACGGGTTGTTATCCGTGTATACGGTGAACCGGGAAGAAGCGAGGTAATGCCTAAAGCGCTCGGTGACTGCCCATACCACGGCCAGGAACTCTAGCTTAAATGAGCTGTAATTCTCGGGGTTCCTTTCGGTGGGTCGCAGTTTTCGGCTGGCATAGGAGATCACTCGTTCTCTCCCCTGCTGAATCTGGGATAGTACGGCTCCTAGCCCGATGTTACTGGCGTCGGTGTAGAGGATGAAGGGCTGGCTATAGTCTGGGTACGCCAAGATTTCATCCCCCGTGAGGGCCATCTTCAGCTGGCGGAAGGACTCTTCTTCTAGCTCTTCCCATTTGAAGGGCGGCTTCTGGTTCTTGGCCTTCCGGGACTGGCCTATCAGGAGGTCCTGCATAGGCGCTGCCTTTTTGGTGAAACCGGGAATAAACCTTCGGTAGTAGCCTACCAACCCTAGGAACTGCCGCACTTCTTTTACGCTGGAGGGGCTTGGCCATCCCTTAATTGCGGTGATCTTATCGGGGTCGGGAGCCACTCCGTCAGCGCTCACCACGTGTCCCAGGTATTGCACCTTTGGTTTCAGGAGGTGACACTTGGAGGGTTTCACCTTTAGGCCGTAACTCGCCAGAGCTTCGAACACCTCCGCCAGGTGTTTCAGGTGGTCCTCATAAGTTTTGGAGTATACGATGACATCGTCCAGGTACAACAGGACCGTCTCGAAGTTTCTGTGGCCCAGACAGCACTCCATTAATCGTTGGAAGGTTCCTGGGGCGTTGCAGAGTCCGAACGGCATGCAGGTGAACTCACTAAGTCCCATCGGGGTGGTGAATGCGGTCTTCTCCCGGTCCGCCTCTGCTACAGGAACCTGCCAGTACCCGCTAGTGAGATCCAAGGTAGAGAAGAAGTTAGCAGATCTTAAAGCAGCCAATGACTCCTCTATCCTTGGTAAGGGGTACGCATCCTTGTGTGTGATACGGTTGATTTTCCGGTAATCTACACACATCCTCATGGTGTTGTCTTTCTTTTTGACTAAAACTAGTGGGGCTGCCCAGGGGCTACAGCTATCCCGGATTACCCCAGCCTCCTTCATGTCTTTAAGCATCCCCTTGGCGTGTTGGTAATGTGCAGGGGGTACGGGTCGATACCTCTCTTTTATGGGAGGATGATCTCCCGTGGGGATGCGGTGTTCTACCCCCTTGACTCGCCCGAAGTCTAACGGGTGTTTACTAAACACTCTCTCATACTCTTGAACCACCCGATAGACTCCTTGTTTCTGATGTGGGGGAGTGGAATCAGTACCCAAATGTAGTTGCTGACACCAGTCCTCCATGTCTTTCTTAGAGCCGTTACCTTCCTCCGGGTGAGATGGAGGCAAGGGTTCCACAGATTGTATAGAATTTTGATTAGTGGTATATAATTTGGCTAGCGTGGCATACCGGGGCAGGTACACTTCCCTCTCCCCGATATTTATTATGCGAATGGGCACCCTCCCATGGCGTACATTGACCACCCCCCGTGCTGTCAAAATGGTGGGCCTACTGTCTGAGAAAACTGGTTCTACCATTGCCTGGTAATCTCTTCCTCTCAGACCAATAGCTGCCCGGCACCAAATCATCATTTCACTTTTTGGGGGCATGGCAATAGGAAAAGGGTCACACATTCTTACGCTACCAATCTCACCGCCGGAGAGTTCCACTTGTTGCCGTTGCATCAGTGCCCGGATCTCTTTCTGGAGCACCCGCTGCTCGCCGGAGCTGGCGTTCTTGGCAACCTGCTGTAAAAGGAAAATCACCTCTGCAAGACAATTTTCAATTACGTTAGTTCCTAGAGTTATTTTTGGGTGACTCTCATGTTTATCAATATCTACAATGATCAGTCCCTGTGCGGCCAGTTCGACTCTACCGATTTTGAGGGCCACCTCCTTAAATCCGATCTGTGGCACGGGCTGGCCATTGCTGGCGATGATACTCAAGTCGTCGTCAGGGTAGTGGGTAATATCCGAGTCATTCCAGTACTGCTTGAAGAGCACGTACGGGATGGTGGTGACCTGTGACCCGGTATCCAGTAGGGCACTCATGGGAATGCCATCCAGTACCACAGGCAAGACTGGACGTCCTCCCACATATCTGTCGCGCCAGTTCGATGGGCCTGGTGATCTTTTTCCTGGGGGTTGGCCCTCTACCCCAGGTTGTGCCCGTTTAAAGAACAGTACCTTTCCATATGTCCGGGTTGATTGCAGCGGCGGCAGATGGGTCGTCCGTCCTCGCTGTATCGGTCACTGGGTCTTCCTCTGGCCGGTGGGGTCCTCCTTGGTCGACGCCACGGGATGTCCTCCGGTCCGGATGCCAGCTGGATCTTCCCTGGGGTGGAAACCTGTAAAGACTGCACAGTTCGGGTTAGCGCAGCAACGCTCTTAGCTAGCTCTTGGACCTGATGGTGTAGGTCTGGAGCCGGGTCATTGTCCAAAGCCTGCGCATCAGCTCCCACAGGCCCTGCTAACAAGGGCGCCGCCTCCTGGTAGTAAGTGGTAGTGGGGCGTCTGTGGGTCACAACGCCACCTGGTGCCGGTTCTCGGAGCACCCGGATGGCTCTGTCCTTGAACTGTGCAAAGTCCAGATGGGGATCCTGTAAGGCCATTGCCCGCAACTGGGTTCGGTGGGCATTGCAATATAAACCCTCTATAAATTGTTCAGTCAACAGCCTGTCCTCGTTTCCCACCCCATCAGGGTCGGTCTGCTTTATGGCCCTCAGGGCCTCTTGTAGGTTTAGTGCATAGTCCCTTATACTCTCATGCGCTCGCTGCTTGCACCCGTAGAATCTAAGCTTAATCTCGGCTGAGGTGCGGGTATGAAAGGTGTCCTTCAGCCGGGTTAGTATCCCTGCGACAGTCTTCCTCCCAGGTGGCCAGGATTTTACTTCCCTTTTGGCTGCCCCGGTTAGTTGGGCCACCAGGATGCTCACTTTTTGCTCTTCTGTGAGGGGGTACACCTGGAAGAGGCTATCCAGCTTTTCTCTAAAGTCATGCAGGGTATGTGACTCCCCTGAGTACTGGGGTAGCCAAGCTGCTCCCGGGATATAGGGCATGGTGAAGGGCATAACTGCAGCAGCGGTAGCGCTGGCGGGGGTTGGGGCAGTGAAGCTCTCCTCCGTATCCGACATCTTCCTCCCCCCTAGTGGACCGTGGCCTACCTTGCGATGATCCTCTTCCGTAGGCCGCGGCTCCGCAGTGGATCGTCAGGGTTGAGGACCTTCCGTCGCGCTCCTGTGACGTCGGCGTCTGCTGGGCTCCTTCCAGGACCTTACGCAACGTCCGGACGTGAGGCGGGGCTTCAGTTCTCGCGCGCTTTCGGAGTCCACGCCCCTCTTCTTCCCGCGCGGCGTCCCCAAGATGGCGTCCAACGGCGGGAAAACTCCACGGATGGCGGGAAGAAGGCCGAAGATGGCGCCGGATGGCGGGAAACTTCACCGATGGCGGGAAGAAGGTAGAAGATGGCGCCGGATGGCGGGAAACCTCCACGGATAGCGGGAATCTTCACCACTGGTAAGTTTGAACAGTCTTTGCTTTTCAGGCACGCAGTACCCGGTGGTTGCGGGCACGAAATCCTGCCGACTACGCCAAAGTTGACGCGCCCCTGGGCCTGTGTCGCGCTGCGTTGCGCATGCGGGAGCCTACCCGGAGCCGGATCAGTGGAGGGTTGTAGTCTCGTGGCGGTGACCCGGTCCGTGCCCAGGGAGTCAAACTAGACGGCAGTCTATTAGTAGTAAATAGTTGATGACTACGCCACCCGTTGAGTGCAGCCAGGGAGCTGCTGCTGCAGGGCAGACCGCTGAGGCCGGTGGTAGGATTGTGCAGCGTGATAGTATAACCCCCAACGGGAGGGGTATGGCCTCAGGGCAGCCGACGTGGATGATGGGGGTAGCAGGAACCACTCAGAGACGGTACGGTGTAGTTCAGGGTCTTTACTGGTAACAACGATAGACCCTCCCGGAGTACTTGCTAGCAAACGGGGCCTGGTCAGTCTTTGAGCAGATGGGATCTCCCCTGGCCAGGCGTAGTTGTAGGCCTCACAAACTGACTGTACTCTTCTGGCTACCTTGCTAGAAGCTGATGTAAGTAGCCCACGTCCCTGAGTGTACCGTGTGGTGCTCACCCGTATGGCCGGTGACTCGGGGCCTTCTAATGGCTTCCGCTCCACGATGGCGGTGCTGGTCCCACGCGTGTGACCGTGCCTTCGGGCTTCTGGGCCAGAGGACCTGAAATCCCCTGCCTGACGGATTCTGCTGCTGGGTAGAAGTTAGTCCCCACAGCCTCGGACTCCGGGTCCGGTAAAGAATCTTCTTAGTCAGGGCGAGCGCTGCAGCTGCCAGCCCCTGACTCCTTAGAACTCTCCTGTTTCCTATGCTGCTTCTTGTCTCCACTCTCCTTGTCTGACTCACCCTGCCTCAGCCCCGGGTTTATACAGGGGAAGTTCTTCCCCTCCCAAGACTGGGCAGGAGGTGTGGCATGCACAGGATCCCTGACCAAAGGACCTCCCACCTGCTCTCAGACATAACATTACATTACTGTGGAAAACCAGACCCCTGGGGTGCCACATGGAGGCCACACACAATACTCAGCCTCATCAGGAGCATGCCCAGGCGTTGCAGGGAGGTCATACAGGCACGTGGAGGCCACACACAATACTCAGCCTCATCAGGAGCATGTCCAGGCGTTGTAGGGAGGTCATACAGGCACGTGGAGGCCACACACAATACTCAGCCTCATCAGGAGCATGCCCAGGCGTTGTAGGGAGGTCATACAGGCACGTGGAGGCCACACACAATACTCAGCCTCATCAGGAGCATGCCCAGGCGTTGTAGGGAGGTCATACAGGCACGTGGAGGCCACACACAATACTGAGCCTCATCAGGAGCATGCCCAGGCGTTGTAGGGAGGTCATACAGACACGTGGAGGCCACACACAATACTCAGCCTCATCAGGAGCATGCCCAGGCGTTGTAGGGAGGTCATACAGGCACGTGGAGGCCACACACAATACTCAGCCTCATCAGGAGCATGCCCAGGCGTTGTAGGGAGGTCATACAGGCACGTGGAGGCCACACACAATACTCAGCCTCATCAGGAGCATGCCCAGGCGTTGTAGGGAGGTCATACAGGCACGTATAGACCACACACAATACTCAGCCTCATTAGGAGCATGCCCAGGCGTTGTAGGGAGGTCATACAGGCACGTGGAGGCCACACACAATACTCAGCCTCATCAGGAGCATGTCCAGGCGTTGTAGGGAGGTCATACAGGCACGTGGAGGCCACACACAATACTCAGCCTCATCAGGAGCATGCCCAGGCGTTGTAGGGAGGTCATACAGGCACGTGGAGGCCACACACAATACTCAGCCTCATCAGGAGCATGCCCAGGCGTTGTAGGGAGGTCATACAGGCACGTGGAGGCCACACACAATACTCAGCCTCATCAGGAGCATGCCCAGGGGTTGTAGGGAGGTCATACAGGCACGTGGAGGCCACACACAATACTCAGCCTCATCAGGAGCATGCCCAGGCGTTGTAGGGAGGTCATACAGGCACGTGGAGGCCGCAAACAATACTCAGCCTCATCAGGAGCATGCCCAGGCGTTGTAGGGAGGTCATACAGGCACGTGGAGGCCACACACAATACTCAGCCTCATCAGGAGCATGCCCAGGCGTTGTAGGGAGGTCATACAGGCACGTGGAGGCCACACACAATACTCAGCCTCATCAGGAGCATGCCCAGGCGTTGTAGGGAGGTCATACAGGCACGTGGAGGCCACACACAATACTCAGCCTCATCAGGAGCATGCCCAGGTGTTGTAGGGAGGTCATACAGGCACGTGGAGGCCACACACAATACTCAGCCTCATCAGGAGCATGCCCAGGTGTTGTAGGGAGGTCATACAGGCACGTGGAGGCCACACACAATACTCAGCCTCATTGTGACTTGTTTTAAGGACATTACATCACAGTTGGATCGGCCTGTAGTGGGTTTTTCCACTTTAATTTTGGGGGTGACTCCAAATCCAGGCCTCCATTGGTTAATAAATGTGATTTCCATTGATGATTTTTGTGTGATTTTGTTGTCGGCACATTCAGCTTTCTACAGAACAAAGTATTCAATGAGAAGATTTCATCCATTCACATCTAGGAGGGGGGATTTCAGTGGTCCCTTTATTTTTTTGAGCAGTGTATATATATATATATATATATATATATATGTGTGGCGCCCCTGAGGGTTCAGTCGCCACAGAGGTACTGCACCTCATCCAGAGGTGTGGTGTCTCCTTCTCTCAGGTAAGGAGGGAGTGCTGCCCGGGACCCCAACACCTGCATCCAACACTACACTGCTGCAGGCCGGCTGGAAGGGCAAGATGCATTGTGTCTCCTGCTGAGCCCTATCCCTGGCTGGAGTGGGGGGAACCCAAAGGTAGGGGGAACCAGTAGTGGGTGTGGGTGGAGGAAGTAGTTTAGGGGAGCACCATAGAAGGAGGTACATAAAGGGAAGCCATCTTAGGGTGGCAGGTCAGTCAGTGAGAGGAGAGAGTGAAGACAGTCAAGGAGCAGAGTCTCTTTAGGACCTCTGCTCCACAAGTAGGGCCTAGTGCTAGAGGCCCAGGAGGGGAGCAGAGGAGTAGGCTCCGTTCTGTTGAAGGGATCCCAGGGGGTACAGCGAGTGCAGGACGGCACCTGTACGCCCCGAATCTGTCAGAAGACAGAGGGATCGTAGGCCGCAAGAAGGGGACCGGCCCCTGGACCAGCCGTGTCACTTCAGGTCTCGGCTGGGAAAACCGGAGGCTTCTGGCTTTTATAGTTCAGTTGCCAAAGCCTCATTCTAACCACCGTGAGGGTCAAGCAGGTCCGGGAACTCCAGTTTGACAGGAGGGTCTTCAGAGCACCCGAACGGGACTGTGAGTGGGGAAGTGCAGGGCAGGAGGGAGAAGACCCAGCGTGAAGACGGTCTAGAGAGGAACATAAGAAAGTTCCGTCAGGTGCTCCTAACCTACCTGAGGAAGAGCTGAACCCCCGGTCTGGTGAACGCAGCGCGATATATATGCACACGCTGTATATACCTCCTGTGCTGCGCTGCTATCCTCCGCCTCTGTATAACCAGTTGCCAGGCTTTGTGTGAACGGCCCTGAGCTCGGCCCTGTGGACGTCCTTGTTCTGGGAGATATTCTTCCATAAACCGCCCCTGACTGTCACTGTACAATGTCACCTACGCCCAGCAACATATTGCATACATTATATAACACAAGATGTCTCTCCCATTAATCACATGCTGGATGCCCCTCTATAATATCTGCTGGGGTCTTCTTATGTTGCCCTCATATGTCACAACATTCCTGCAATATACAGTTGTGCTCAAAAGTTTACACACCCCGGCAGAATTTTTCCTTTCTTGGCCTTGTTTCAGAGAATATGAATGATACCAAAAATCTTTTTCTCCCCTCACGGTTATTGGTTGGGTGAAGCCATTTATTGTTAAACTACTGTGTTTTCTCTTTTTAAATCTTAATGACAACAAAAAACATCCAAATGACCCTGATCAAAAGTTCACATACCCTGGTGATTTGGGCCTGATAACATGCACAAAATTTGACACAAATGGGTTTGAATGGCTACTAAAGGTAACATCCTCACCTGTGACCTGTTTGCTTGTAATCAGTGTGTGCACATAAAAGCTGAGTGAGTTTCTGGGATCCAGACAGACTCTTGCATCTTTCATCCAGCCACTGACGTTTCTGGATTGTGAGTCATAGGGAAAGCAAAAGAATTGTCAATGGATCTACGGGAAAAGGTGGTTGAACTGTATAACACAGGAAAGGGATACAAAAAAATATCCAAGGAATTGATAATGCCAGTCAGCAGCATTCAAACTGTGACTAACAAATAGAAAATCAGGGACTCTGTAAAAACCAAACCACGGTCAGGTAGACCAACAAAAATTTCGGCCACAACTGCCAGGAAAATTGTCCGGGATGCAAAAAAAAAACCACAAACAACATCAGCTGAAATTCAGGACTCTCTGAAAACTAGCGGTGTGGCTGTTTCAAGATGCACAATAAGGAGGCACTTGAAGGAAAATGGGCTGCATGGTCGAGACGCCTGAAGATAGCCATTACTGCGCAAATGCCACAAAGTATCTCGCCTACAATATGCCAAACAGCACAGAGACAAGCCTCAAAACCTCTGGAACAAGGTAATTTGGAGTGATGAGACCAAAATTGAACTTTTTTGCCACAACCATAAACGTTACATTTGGAGAGAGGTCAACAAGGCCTATGATGAAAGGAACACCATTCCTACAGTAAAGCATGGAGGTGGATCGCTGATGTTTTGGGGATGTGTGAGCTGCAAAGGCACAGGAAACTTGGTAAAAGTTGAAGGAAAGATGAATGCAGCACGTTATCAGCAAATACTGGAGGCAAATTTGCACTCATCAGCCCGGAAGCTGCGCATGGGACATACTTGGACGTTCCAATATGACAACGATCAGACACACAAGCCCATGTCGACCTGTCATTGGCTACAGCAGAACAAAGTGAAGGTTCTGTAGTGGCCATCTCAGTCTCCTGACCTCAATATCATTGAGCCACTCTGGGGAGATCTCAAGCGCGCAGTTCATGCTAGACAGCCCAGGAATTTACAGGAACTGGAGGCTTTTTGCCAAGAAGAATGGGCAGCTTTACCATCTGAGAAAATAAAGAACCTCGTCCATAACTACCACAAAAGACTTCAAGCTGTCATTGATGTTAGAGAGGGCAATACACGGTATTAAGAACTGGGTCATTTGGATGTTTTTGGTTGTGTAAGGTGGCGGTGTTCACACCGTGCAGTAACTGAGGCATTTGTTAGAACCCTCCTGTTTGCTTTTTTCCATTTTGTGTTTTGCGGTCACGTGACCTTCTGCCTTTATATTCCAGCTCCGCCCTTTTGGCTGAGCTGGACTTCAGTGTTTGACTGTTTCTCTAGCCAGGTGCTTCGGTGCCTTTCTCTGTCAGTTCGCTTGGGACTTCTAGTACCTATTTATCAGTTTGTCTTTTTGTGTTCTGCAACTACTTCTTTGCTTAGGAGGTGTCCCATTTTGTGTCCCAGTCCTTCGTTCTTTTAGGGACCCCTTCCCTTATGCCATAGGTCTTCGTTCAGACTAGCCGAGGACTAAGGCGGGTCTGTTCGCTAGGAACAGGCAGCCCGCTACATCGTAGGGATTCCTTAGTTCATGTTGCAGATTATAACAGTATTGACCCCAGCAAGTCCAATATAAACAGCTTTTATTTCAGCAACTTACGGGTAAACAGAAAGTCCTTTAGTTTGCAGCCGGGTTAACATAAGTCCATAAATAACGGCTGCCGTGGGCAAAGGCCGCGCCGGGCCGCCCAGAGCCTGACAGGAGTGGGTTCAGCTGCTTACAGGCCCGCCGTGCTTTCCTGCTCTGCTCCTAGCAGGTCCCAACACTGAACAACACTAATCCTTAATGCAGGGTTTTAAAAGGACCTGTGGCAAGAGCCACTGGAAAACCCGGGTTGGAGGGAGGACGCCGCCCCACTGCCTTCCTGTAGCCCCCTGCAATAAATAAAGGCCGTGCCGGGTTTTACTAATCTGCCTTAGCCAGTAGCCGGACCAGGTCAACGCTCACCTTCATTCCTGCATTGCAGCCGCAGCTGTGTCTGGGACTCCAATGGGTTTAATAGGTCTCTGTGCACATTCTGGGGGAGATATAACGTCCCTCGTATACGATCCCGGTCACTGCCTCACAGTTGTCATTAAGATTTAAAAAGAGAAATCACAGGAGTTTGACAATAAATGGCTTCACCTAATCAATAACCATGAGGGGAGAAAAAGTTTTTTTGTGATCATTCATATTCTCTGAAACAAGAAAGGAAAACTTCTGCCGGGGTGTGTAGACTTTACAGCACAACTGTATGTACAAGAGAAACTAAACTATAGAAAGCAGAGAGGAAGGAGATAATGCTGAGGAGGACTATGGAAGATTTACCCGTAATGATGATAATATCAGGGACTCTCATTACTCCATACATCAGGGGATGCGGGAGGTTTGGGAAGGTTTGTCTCTACATCTCATTAGCTGAGTTCCCATCACAAGGAGACGATCAGGTTCATCAACTTCACATTGTAGTAATTATAATAATCATCTGTAATTATAATAACTGTATAGAGATCAGCTGCTTCTATCAACACAACCACTAATGAGATGTGCAGAAGTATCAGTACTACATTACCGATCCTGTACTGATCCTGAGTTACCTCCTGTATTATACTCCAGAGCTGCACTCACTATTCTGCTGGTGCAGTCACTGTGTACATACATTACATTACTGATCCTGAGTTATCTCCTGTATTATACTCCAGAGCTGCACTCACTATTCTGCTGGTGCAGTCACTGTGTACATACATTACATTACTGATCCTGAGTTACCTCCTGTATTATACTCCAGAGCTGCACTCACTATTCTGCTGGTGCAGTCACTGTGTACATACATTACATTACTGATCCTGAGTTACCTCCTGTATTATACTCCAGAGCTGCACTCACTATTCTGCTGGTGCAGTCACTGTGTACATACATTACACTACTGATCCTGAGTTACATCCTGTATTATACTCCAGAGCTGCACTCACTATTCTGCTGGTGCAGTCACTGTGTACATACATTACATTACTGATCCTGAGTTACATCCTGTATTATACTCCAGAGCTGCACTCACTATTCTGCTGGTGCAGTCACTGTGTACATACATTACATTACTGATCCTGAGTTACATCCTGTATTATACTCCAGAGCTGCACTCACTATTCTGCTGGTGCAGTCACTGTGTACATACATTACATTACTGATCCTGAGTTACATCCTGTATTATACTCCAGAGCTGCACTCACTATTCTACTGGTGCAGTCACTGTGTACATACATTACATTACTGATCCTGAGATACATCCTGTATTATACTCCAGAGCTGCACTCACTATTCTGCTGGTGCAGTCACTGTGTACATACATTACTTTACTGATCCTGAGTTATATCCTGTATTATACTCCAGAACTGCACTCACTATTCTGCTAGTGCAGTCTCTGTGTACATACATTACATTACTGATCCTGAGTTACCTCCTGTATTATACTCCAGAGCTGCGCTCACTATTCTGCTGGTGCAGTCACTGTGTACATACATTACACTACTGATCCTGAGTTACATCCTGTATTATACTCCAGAGCTGCACTCACTATTCTGCTGGTGCAGTCACTGTGTACATACATTACATTACTGATCCTGAGATACATCCTGTATTATACTCCAGAGCTGCACTCACTATTCTGCTGGTGCAGTCACTGTGTACATACATTACTTTACTGATCCTGAGTTATATCCTGTATTATACTCCAGAACTGCACTCACTATTCTGCTAGTGCAGTCTCTGTGTACATACATTACATTACTGATCCTGAGTTACCTCCTGTATTATACTCCAGAGCTGCGCTCACTATTCTGCTGGTGCAGTCACTGTGTACATACATTACACTACTGATCCTGAGTTACATCCTGTATTATACTCCAGAGCTGCACTCACTATTCTGCTGGTGCAGTCACTGTGTACATACATTACATTACTGATCCTGAGTTACATCCTGTATTATACTCCAGAGCTGCACTCACTATTCTGCTGGTGCAGTCACTGTGTACATACATTACATTACTGATCCTGAGTTACATCCTGTATTATACTCCAGAGCTGCACTCACTATTCTGCTGGTGCAGTCACTGTGTACATACATTACATTACTGATCCTGAGTTACATCCTGTATTATACTCCAGAGCTGCACTCACTATTCTACTGGTGCAGTCACTGTGTACATACATTACATTACTGATCCTGAGTTACCTCCTGTATTATACTCCAGAGCTGCGCTCACTATTCTGCTGGTGCAGTCACTGTGTACATACATTACATTACTGATCCTGAGTTACATCCTGTATTATACTCCAGAGCTGCACTCACTATTCTGCTGGTGCAGTCACTGTGTACATACATTACATTACTGATCCTGAGTTACATCCTGTATTATACTCCAGAGCTGCACTCACTATTCTGCTGGTGCAGTCACTGTGTACATACATTACATTACTGATCCTGAGTTACATCCTGTATTATACTCCAGAGCTGCACTCACTATTCTGCTGGTGCAGTCACTGTGTACATACATTACATTACTGATCCTGAGTTACCTCCTGTATTATCCTCCAGAGCTGCACTCACTATTCTGCTGGTGCAGTCACTGTGTACATACATTACATTACTGATCCTGAGTTACATCCTGTATTATATTCCAGAGCTGCACTCACTATTCTGCTGGTGCAGTCACTGTGTACATACATTACATTACTGATCCTGAGTTACATCCTGTATTATCCTCCAGAGCTGCACTCACTATTCTGCTGGTGCAGTCATCGTGTACATACATTACATTACTGATCCTGAGTTACATCCTGTATTATACTCCAGAGCTGCACTCACTATTCTGCTGGTGCAGTCACTGTGTACATACATTACATTACTGATCCTGAGTTACCTCCTGTATTATACTCCAGAGCTGCACTCACTATTCTGCTGGTGCAGTCACTGTGTACATACATTACATTACCGATCCTGTACTGATCCTGAGTTACCTCCTGTATTATACTCCAGAGCTGCACTCACTATTCTGCTGGTGCAGTCACTGTGTACATACATTACATTACTGATCCTGAGTTACCTCCAGTATTATACCCCAGAGCTGCACTCACTATTCTGCTGGTGCAGTCACTGTGTACATACATTACATTACTGATCCTGAGTTACATCCTGTATTATACTCCAGAGCTGCACTCACTATTCTGCTGGTGCAGTCACTGTGTACATACATTACATTACTGATCCTGAGTTACATCCTGTATTATACTCCAGAGCTGCACTCACTATTCTACTGGTGCAGTCACTGTGTACATACATTACATTACATTACTGATCCTGAGATACATCCTGTATTATACTCCAGAGCTGCACTCACTATTCTGCTGGTGCAGTCACTGTGTACATACATTACTGATCCTGAGTTATATCCTGTATTATACTCCAGAGCTGCACTCACTATTCTGCTGGTGCAGTCACTGTGTACATACATTACATTACTGATCCTGAGTTACCTCCTGTATTATACTCCAGAGCTGCACTCACTATTCTGCTGGTGCAGTCACTGTGTACATACATTACATTACCGATCCTGTACTGATCCTGAGTTACCTCCTGTATTATACTCCAGAGCTGCACTCACTATTCTGCTGGTGCAGTCACTGTGTACATACATTACATTACTGATCCTGAGTTACCTCCAGTATTATACCCCAGAGCTGCACTCACTATTCTGCTGGTGCAGTCACTGTGTACATACATTACATTACTGATCCTGAGTTACATCCTGTATTATACTCCAGAGCTGCACTCACTATTCTGCTGGTGCAGTCACTGTGTACATACATTACATTACTGATCCTGAGTTACATCCTGTATTATACTCCAGAGCTGCACTCACTATTCTACTGGTGCAGTCACTGTGTACATACATTACATTACTGATCCTGAGATACATCCTGTATTATACTCCAGAGCTGCACTCACTATTCTGCTGGTGCAGTCACTGTGTACATACATTACTGATCCTGAGTTATATCCTGTATTATACTCCAGAGCTGCACTCACTATTCTGCTAGTGCAGTCTCTGTGTACATACATTACATTACTGATCCTGAGTTACATCCTGTATTATACTCCAGAGCTGCGCTCACTATTCTGCTGGTGCAGTCACTGTGTACATACATTACATTACTGATCCTGAGTTACATCCTGTATTATACTCCAGAGCTGCACTCACTATTCTGCTGGTGCAGTCACTGTGTACATACATTACATTACTGATCCTGAGATACATCCTGTATTATACTCCAGAGTTGCGCTCACTATTCTGCTGGTGCAGTCACTGTGTACATACATTACATTACTGATCCTGAGTTACATCCTGTATTATACTCCAGAGCTGCACTCACTATTCTGCTGGTGCAGTCACTGTGTACATATATTACATTACTGATCCTGAGTTACCTCCTGTATTATACTCCAGAGCTGCACTCACTATTCTGCTGGTGCAGTCACTGTGTACATACATTACATTACTGATCCTGAGTTACATCCTGTATTATACCCCAGAGCTGCACTCACTATTCTGCTGGTGCAGTCACTGTGTACATACATTACATTACTGATCCTGAGTTACATCCTGTATTATACTCCAGAGCTGCACTCACTATTCTGCTGGTGCAGTCACTGTGTACATACATTACATTACTGATCCTGAGTTACATCCTGTATTATACTCCAGAGCTGCACTCACTATTCTGCTGGTGCAGTCACTGTGTACATACATTACATTACTGATCCTGAGATACATCCTGTATTATACTCCAGAGCTGCACTCACTATTCTGCTGGTGCAGTCACTGTGTACATACATTACATTACTGATCCTGAGTTATATCCTGTATTATACTCCAGAGCTGCACTCACTATTCTGCTAGTGCAGTCTCTGTGTACATACATTACATTACTGATCCTGAGTTACATCCTGTATTATACTCCAGAGCTGCGCTCACTATTCTGCTGGTGCAGTCACTGTGTACATACATTACATTACTGATCCTGAGTTACATCCTGTATTATACTCCAGAGCTGCACTCACTATTCTGCTGGTGCAGTCACTGTGTACATACATTACATTACTGATCCTGAGATACATCCTGTATTATACTCCAGAGCTGCACTCACTATTCTGCTGGTGCAGTCACTGTGTACATACATTACATTACTGATCCTGAGTTATATCCTGTATTATACTCCAGAGCTGCACTCACTATTCTGCTAGTGCAGTCTCTGTGTACATACATTAAATTACTGATCCTGGGTTACCTCCTGTATTATACTCCAGAGCTGCACTCACTATTCTGCTGGTGCAGTCACTGTGTACATACATTACATTACTGATCCTGAGTTACATCCTGTATTATCCTCCAGAGCTGCACTCACTATTCTGCTGGTGCAGTCACTGTGTACATACATTACATTACTGATCCTGAGTTATCTCCTGTATTATACTCCAGAGCTGCACTCACTATTCTGCTGGTGCAGTCACTGTGTACATACATTACATTACTGATCCTGAGTTACCTCCTGTATTATCCTCCAGAGCTGCACTCACTATTCTGCTGGTGCAGTCACTGTGTACATACATTACATTACTGATCCTGAGTTATCTCCTGTATTATACTCCAGAGCTGCACTCACTATTCTGCTGGTGCAGTCACTGTGTACATACATTACATTACTGATCCTGAGTTACCTCCTGTATTATACTCCAGAGCTGCACTCACTATTCTGCTGGTGCAGTCACTGTGTACATACATTACGTTACTGATCCTGAGTTACCTCCTGTATTATCCTCCAGAGCTGCGCTCACTATTCTGCTGGTGCAGTCACTGTATACATACATTACATTACTGATCCTGAGTTACCTCCTGTATTATACTCCAGAGCTGCGCTCACTATTCTGCTGGTGCAGTCTCTGTGTACATACATTACATTACTGATCCTGAGTTACATCCTGTATTATCCTCCAGAGCTGCACTCACTATTCTGCTGGTGCAGTCACTGTGCACATACATTACATTACTGATCCTGAGTTACCTCCTGTATTATACCCCAGAGCTGCACTCCCTATTCTGCTGGTGCAGTCACTGTGTACATACATTACATTACTGATCCTGAGCTACATCCTGTATTATACTCCAGAGCTGCACTCACTATTCTGCTGGTGCAGTCACTGTGTACATACATTACATTACTGATCCTGAGTTACATCCTGTATTATACTCCAGAGCTGTACTCAGTATTCTGCTGGTGCAGTCACTGTGTACATACATTACATTACTGATCCTGAGTTACCTCCTGTATTGTACTCCAGAGCTGCGCTCACTATTCTGCTGGTGCAGTCACTGTGTACATACATTACATTACTGATCCTGAGTTACATCCTGTATTATACTCCAGAGCTGCACTCACTATTCTGCTGGTGCAGTCACTGTGTACATATATTACATTACTGATCCTTGGTTACCTCCTGTATTATACTCCAGAGCTGCACTCACTATTCTGCTGGTGCAGTCACTGTGTACATGCATTACATTACTGATCCTGAGTTACCTTCTGTATTATACTCCAGAGCTGCACTCACTATTCTGCTGGTGCAGTCACTGTGTACATACATTACATTACTGATCCTGAGTTACATCCTGTATTATCCTCCAGAGCTGCACTCACTATTCTGCTGGTGCAGTCACTGTGTACATACATTACATTACTGATCCTGAGTTACATCCTGTATTATACTCCAGAGCTGCACTCACTATTCTGCTGGTGCAGTCACTGTGTACATACATTACATTACTGATCCTGAGTTACATCCTGTATTATACTCCAGAGCTGCACTCACTATTCTGCTGGTGCAGTCACTGTGTACATACATTACATTACTGATCCTGAGTTACCTCCTGTATTATACTCCAGATCTGCACTCACTATTCTGCTGGTGCAGTCACTGTGTACATACATTACATTACTGATCCTGAGTTACATCCTGTATTATCCTCCAGAGCTGTACTCACTATTCTGCTGGTGCAGTCACTGTGCACATACATTACATTACTGATCCTGAGTTACATCCTGTATTATACTCCAGATCTGCACTCACTATTCTGCTGGTGCAGTCACTGTGTACATACATTACATTACTGATCCTGAGTTACATCCTGTATTATACTCCAGAGCTGCACTCACTATTCTGCTGGTGCAGTCACTGTGTACATACATTACATTACTGATCCTGAGTTACCTCCTGTATTATACTCCAGAGCTGCACTCACTATTCTACTGGTGCAGTCACTGTGTACATATATTACATTACTGATCCTGAGTTACATCCTGTATTATACTCCAGAGCTGCACTCACTATTCTGCTGGTTCAGTCACTGTGTACATACATTACATTACTGATCCTGAGTTACATCCTGTATTATACTCCAGAGCTGCACTCACTATTCTGCTGGTGCAGTCACTGTGTACATACATTACATTACTGATCCTGAGTTACATCCTGTATTATCCTCCAGAGCTGCACTCACTATTCTGCTGGTGCAGTCATCGTGTACATACATTACATTACTGATCCTGAGTTACATCCTGTATTATACTCCAGAGCTGCACTCACTATTCTGCTGGTGCAGTCACTGTGTACATACATTACATTACTGATCCTGAGTTACCTCCTGTATTATACTCCAGAGCTGCACTCACTATTCTGCTGGTGCAGTCACTGTGTACATACATTACATTACCGATCCTGTACTGATCCTGAGTTACCTCCTGTATTATACTCCAGAGCTGCACTCACTATTCTGCTGGTGCAGTCACTGTGTACATACATTACATTACTGATCCTGAGTTACCTCCTGTATTATACCCCAGAGCTGCACTCACTATTCTGCTGGTGCAGTCACTGTGTACATACATTACATTACTGATCCTGAGTTACATCCTGTATTATACTCCAGAGCTACACTCACTATTCTGCTGGTGCAGTCACTGTGTACATACATTACATTACTGATCCTGAGTTACATCCTGTATTATACTCCAGAGCTGCACTCACTATTCTACTGGTGCAGTCACTGTGTACATACATTACATTACTGATCCTGAGTTACCTCATGTATTATACTCCAGAGCTGCACTCACTATTCTGCTGGTGCAGTCTCTGTGTACATACATTACATTACTGATCCTGAGTTACCTCCTGTATTATACCCCAGAGCTGCACTCACTATTCTGCTGGTGCAGTCACTGTGTACATACATTACATTACTGATCCTGAGTTACATCCTGTATTATACTCCAGAGCTGCACTCACTATTCTGCTGGTGCAGTCACTGTGTACATACATTACATTACTGATCCTGAGTTACATCCTGTATTATACTCCAGAGCTGCACTCACTATTCTGCTGGTGCAGTCACTGTGTACATACATTACATTACTGATCCTGAGTTACATCCTGTATTATACTCCAGAGCTGCACTCACTATTCTGCTGGTGCAGTCACTGTGTACATACATTACATTACTGATCCTGAGTTACATCCTGTATTATACTCCAGAGCTGCACTCACTATTCTGCTGGTGCAGTCACTGTGTACATACATTACATTACTGATCCTGAGTTACATCCTGTATTATACCCCAGAGCTGCACTCACTATTCTGCTGGTACAGTCACTGTGTACATACATTACATTACTGATCCGGAGTTACATCCTGTATTATACTCCAGAGCTGCACTCACTATTCTGCTGGTGCAGTCACTGTGTATATACATTACATTACTGATCCTGAGTTACCTCCTGTATTATACTCCAGAGCTGCACTCACTATTCTGCTGGTACAGTCACTGTGTACATACATTACATTACTGATCCTGAGTTACCTCCTGTATTATACTCCAGAGCTGCACTCACTATTCTGCTGGTGCAGTCACTGTGTACATACATTACATTACTGATCCTGAGTTACATCCTGTATTATACTCCAGAGCTGCACTCACTATTCTGCTGGTGCAGTCACTGTGTACATACATTACATTACTGATCCTGAGTAACCTCCTGTATTATACCCCAGAGCTGCACTCACTATTCTGCTGGTGCAGTCACTGTGTACATACATTACATTACTGATCCTGAGTTACATCCTGTATTATACTCCAGAGCTACACTCACTATTCTACTGGTGCAGTCACTGTGTACATACATTACATTACTGATCCTGAGTTACCTCCTGTATTATACTCCAGAGCTACACTCACTATTCTACTGGTGCAGTCACTGTGTACATACATTACATTACTGATCCTGAGTTACATCCTGTATTATACTCCAGAGCTACACTCACTATTCTGCTGGAGCAGTCACTGTGTACATACATTACATTACTGATCCTGAGTTACCTCCTGTATTATACTCCAGAGCTGCACTCACTATTCTGCTGGTGCAGTCACTGTGTACATACATTACATTACTGATCCTGAGTTACATCCTGTATTATACTCCAGAGCTGCACTCACTATTCTGCTGGTGCAGTCACTGTGTACATACATTACATTACTGATCCTGAGTTACATCCTGTATTATACTCCAGAGCTGCACTCACTATTCTGCTGGAGCAGTCACTGTGTACATACATTACATTACTGATCCTGAGTTACCTCATGTATTATACTCCAGAGCTGCGCTCACTATTCTGCTGGTGCAGGCACTGTGTACATACATTACATTACTGATCCTGAGTTACATCCTGTATTATACTCCAGAGCTGCACTCACTATTCTGCTGGTGCAGTCACTGTGTACATACATTACATTACTGATCTTGAGTTACATCCTGTATTATACTCCAGAGCTGCACTCACTATTCTGCTGGTGCAGTCACTGTGTACATTCATTACATTACTGATCCTGAGTTACATCCTGTATTATACTCCAGAGCTGTACTCACTATTCTGCTGGTGCAGTCACTGTGTACATATATTACATTACTGATCCTGGGTTACCTCCTGTATTATACTCCAGAGCTGCACTCACTATTCTGCTGGTGCAGTCTCTGTGTACATACATTACATTACTGATCCTGAGTTACCTCCTGTATTATACCCCAGAGCTGCACTCACTATTCTGCTGGTGCAGTCACTGTGTACATACATTACATTACTGATCCTGAGTTATCTCCTGTATTATACTCCAGAGCTGCACTCACTATTCTGCTGGTGCAGTCACTGTGTACATACATTACATTACTGATCCTGAGTTACCTCCTGTATTATACCCCAGAGCTGCACTCACTATTCTGCTGGTGCAGTCACTGTGTACATACATTACATTACTGATCCTGAGTTACATCCTGTATTATACTCCAGAGCTACACTCACTATTCTGCTGGTGCAGTCACTGTGTACATACATTACATTACTGATCCTGAGTTACATCCTGTATTATACTCCAGAGCTGCACTCACTATTCTACTGGTGCAGTCACTGTGTACATACATTACATTACTGATCCTGAGTTACCTCATGTATTATACTCCAGAGCTGCACTCACTATTCTGCTGGTGCAGTCTCTGTGTACATACATTACATTACTGATCCTGAGTTACCTCCTGTATTATACCCCAGAGCTGCACTCACTATTCTGCTGGTGCAGTCACTGTGTACATACATTACATTACTGATCCTGAGTTACATCCTGTATTATACTCCAGAGCTGCACTCACTATTCTGCTGGTGCAGTCACTGTGTACATACATTACATTACTGATCCTGAGTTACATCCTGTATTATACTCCAGAGCTGCACTCACTATTCTGCTGGTGCAGTCACTGTGTACATACATTACATTACTGATCCTGAGTTACATCCTGTATTATACTCCAGAGCTGCACTCACTATTCTGCTGGTGCAGTCACTGTGTACATACATTACATTACTGATCCTGAGTTACATCCTGTATTATACCCCAGAGCTGCACTCACTATTCTGCTGGTACAGTCACTGTGTACATACATTACATTACTGATCCGGAGTTACATCCTGTATTATACTCCAGAGCTGCACTCACTATTCTGCTGGTGCAGTCACTGTGTATATACATTACATTACTGATCCTGAGTTACCTCCTGTATTATACTCCAGAGCTGCACTCACTATTCTGCTGGTACAGTCACTGTGTACATACATTACATTACTGATCCTGAGTTACATCCTGTATTATACTCCAGAGCTGCACTCACTATTCTGCTGGTGCAGTCACTGTGTACATACATTACATTACTGATCCTGAGTTACATCCTGTATTATACTCCAGAGCTGCACTCACTATTCTGCTGGTGCAGTCACTGTGTACATACATTACATTACTGATCCTGAGTAACCTCCTGTATTATACCCCAGAGCTGCACTCACTATTCTGCTGGTGCAGTCACTGTGTACATACATTACATTACTGATCCTGAGTTACATCCTGTATTATACTCCAGAGCTACACTCACTATTCTACTGGTGCAGTCACTGTGTACATACATTACATTACTGATCCTGAGTTACCTCCTGTATTATACTCCAGAGCTACACTCACTATTCTACTGGTGCAGTCACTGTGTACATACATTACATTACTGATCCGGAGTTACATCCTGTATTATACTCCAGAGCTACACTCACTATTCTGCTGGAGCAGTCACTGTGTACATACATTACATTACTGATCCTGAGTTACCTCCTGTATTATACTCCAGAGCTGCACTCACTATTCTGCTGGTGCAGTCACTGTGTACATACATTACATTACTGATCCTGAGTTACATCCTGTATTATACTCCAGAGCTGCACTCACTATTCTGCTGGTGCAGTCACTGTGTACATACATTACATTACTGATCCTGAGTTACATCCTGTATTATACTCCAGAGCTACACTCACTATTCTACTGGTGCAGTCACTGTGTACATACATTACATTACTGATCCTGAGTTACATCCTGTATTATACTCCAGAGCTGCACTCACTATTCTGCTGGAGCAGTCACTGTGTACATACATTACATTACTGATCCTGAGTTACCTCATGTATTATACTCCAGAGCTGCGCTCACTATTCTGCTGGTGCAGGCACTGTGTACATACATTACATTACTGATCCTGAGTTACATCCTGTATTATACTCCAGAGCTGCACTCACTATTCTGCTGGTGCAGTCACTGTGTACATACATTACATTACTGATCTTGAGTTACATCCTGTATTATACTCCAGAGCTGCACTCACTATTCTGCTGGTGCAGTCACTGTGTACATTCATTACATTACTGATCCTGAGTTACATCCTGTATTATACTCCAGAGCTGTACTCACTATTCTGCTGGTGCAGTCACTGTGTACATATATTACATTACTGATCCTGGGTTACCTCCTGTATTATACTCCAGAGCTGCACTCACTATTCTGCTGGTGCAGTCTCTGTGTACATACATTACATTACTGATCCTGAGTTACCTCCTGTATTATACCCCAGAGCTGCACTCACTATTCTGCTGGTGCAGTCACTGTGTACATACATTACATTACTGATCCTGAGTTACATCCTGTATTATACTCCAGAGCTGCACTCACTATTCTGCTAGTGCAGTCTCTGTGTACATACATTACATTACTGATCCTGAGTTACATCCTGTATTATACTCCAGAGCTGCACTCACTATTCTGCTGGTGCAGTCTCTGTGTACATACATTACATTACTGATCCTGAGTTACCTCCTGTATTATACCCCAGAGCTGCACTCACTATTCTGCTGGTGCAGTCACTGTGTACATACATTACATTACTGATCCTGAGTTACATCCTGTATTATACTCCAGAGCTGCACTCACTATTCTGCTGGTGCAGTCACTGTGTACATACATTACATTACTGATCCTGAGTTACATCCTGTATTATACTCCAGAGCTGCACTCACTATTCTGCTGGTGCAGTCACTGTGTACATACATTACATTACTGATCCTGAGTTACATCCTGTATTATACTCCAGAGCTGCGCTCACTATTCTGCTGGTGCAGTCACTGTGTACATACATTACATTACTGATCCTGAGTTACATCCTGTATTATACTCCAGAGCTGCACTCACTATTCTGCTGGTGCAGTCACTGTGTACATACATTACATTACTGATCCTGAGATACATCCTGTATTATACTCCAGAGCTGCACTCACTATTCTGCTGGTGCAGTCACTGTGTACATATATTAGATTACTGATCCTGGGTTACCTCCTGTATTATACCCCAGAGCTGCACTCACTATTCTGCTGGTGCAGTCACTGTGTACATACATTACTGATCCTGAGTTACATCCTATATTATACTCCAGAGCTGCACTCACTATTCTGCTGGTGCAGTCACTGTGTACATACATTACATTACTGATCCTGAGTTACATCCTGTATTATACTCCAGAGCTGCACTCACTATTCTGCTGGTGCAGTCACTGTGTACATACATTACATTACTGATCCTGAGTTACATCCTGTATTATACTCCAGAGCTGCACTCACTATTCTGCTGGTGCAGTCACTGTGTACATACATTACATTACTGATCCTGAGTTACATCCTGTATTATACTCCAGAGCTGCACTCACTATTCTGCTGGTGCAGTCACTGTGTACATACATTACATTACTGATCCTGGGTTACCTCCTGTATTATACTCCAGAGCTGCACTCACTATTCTGCTGGTGCAGTCACTGTGTATATACATTACTGATCCTGAGTTACATCCTGTATTATACTCCAGAGCTGCACTCACTATTCTGCTGGTGCAGTCACTGTGTACATACATTACATTACTGATCCTGAGTTACCTCCTGTATTATACTCCAGAGCTGCACTCACTATTCTGCTGGTGCAGTCACTGTGTACATACATTACATTACTGATCCTGAGTTACATCCTGTATTATACTCCAGAGCTGCACTCACTATTCTGCTGGTGCAGTCACTGTGTACATACATTACATTACTGATCCTGAGTTACCTCATGTATTATACTCCAGAGCTGCACTCACTATTCTGCTGGTGCAGTCACTGTGTACATACATTACATTACTGATCCTGAGTTACATCCTGTATTATACTCCAGAGCTGCACTCACTATTCTGCTGGTGCAGTCACTGTGTACATACATTACATTACTGATCCTGAGTTACATCCTGTATTATACTCCAGAGCTGCACTCACTATTCTGCTGGTGCAGTCACTGTGTATATACATTACTGATCCTGAGTTACATCCTGTATTATACTCCAGAGCTGCACTCACTATTCTGCTGGTGCAGTCACTGTGTACATACATTACATTACTGATCCTGAGTTACCTCCTGTATTATACTCCAGAGCTGCACTCACTATTCTGCTGGTGCAGTCACTGTGTACATTCATTACATTACTGATCCTGAGTTACATCCTGTATTATACTCCAGAGCTGCACTCACTATTCTGCTGGTGCAGTCACTGTGTACATACATTACATTACTGATCCTGAGTTACATCCTGTATTATCCTCCAGAGCTGCACTCACTATTCTGCTGGTGCAGTCACTGTGTACATACATTACATTACTGATCCTGAGTTACATCCTGTATTATACCCCAGAGCTGCACTCACTATTCTGCTGGTGCAGTCACTGTGTACATACATTACATTACTGATCCTGAGTTACCTCCTGTATTATACTCCAGAGCTGCACTCACTATTCTGCTGGTGCAGTCACTGTGTATATACATTACTGATCCTGAGTTACATCCTGTATTATACTCCAGAGCTGCACTCACTATTCTGCTGGTGCAGTCACTGTGTACATACATTACATTACTGATCCTGAGTTACCTCCTGTATTATACTCCAGAGCTGCACTCACTATTCTGCAGGTGCAGTCACTGTGTACATTCATTACATTACTGATCCTGAGTTACATCCTGTATTATACTCCAGAGCTGCACTCACTATTCTGCTGGTGCAGTCACTGTGTACATATATTACATTACTGATCCTGGGTTACCTCCTGTATTATACTTCAGAGCTGTGCTCCCATGAATTGATGTTCTGTGACATTCTAGAAGCTTTGGTATGACACATGACCCTGCAGTGAGTTCTGAGGCTTTGTTATCTTTATTATATCCTTCATATCTAGTTACAGCTGTTACATTGTATCTTAGTATTTTCTCCCCGGATATAAACAATCTGTCAATCAATAGCGATGATGGAATAAAGTGACTGTCAGGAGTCCTCGGGCTTCTCCCATTCATTCATCGTGTTCGGCTTTTGCTCGGTGTCACTCTCTTGCGTCTCCACCGTGTCTTGTCCTTCTGATGAGCCTTCTCCCTCCTCTTTGAAGACAGACTGGAGAGCTTGTGTGGTGGAGACGCTCGTCTTCCATCGGCCCACAACCATGTAGATGTAGGGATTGACAGTGGAATTGATGGCTGAACACAGTGAAATCATAATGTAGCTGAGGACCCTTATCTTCCCTGCAGGGATGAAGCCAAAGACGGCCAAGAGTCTCACCATGGTGGCCGGAACCAGAGAAATCAGGAAGGTAACGACCGCGGTGACAACCACCACGTACAGTTTCATGGGTCGGCAGTGAATGGAGGTCTTCCGAATCTCTACGAGAAGTACAACACTAGAGCCAATAATGGCCAGAGTCACCATCAGAAATACGACTGATACCACGGTGTAGACAGTGGATCTGTGCTCCGGGATGAGGAATCTCTCCAGAACAGTTATCAGGATCGACAGGATCCATATCATCCCGCACAATATGGCCGACAAGTGCCGCGGGCGTCGACACTTGTACCACATGGGAAAGCAAACGGTGAGACATCGTTCAACGCAAAGAGCGGCCAGAAAGAACAAGCTGGAATTAAACCCAAAACTGTGCAGGAACTCGCCAAATATGGAGAATGTCCTGTCATTCTCCGAGGTGGTGGGCACTCCATTATACAAGCACAGAAAGTACAAGGAGACCATGCAGCAGCAGAACAGGTAGATGAAGTCCGCCAAGGCCAAATTCAAGATATAGACCGTGGACTGGTTCAGCTTGATGCGGAAACACAACAGATATACTGTGAGGCCGTTCCCGACCAGACCCACCAGGCATACGAGAACCGTCACCAGGCAGATGGTGATTGGGATGGTGGCCAGGGACAGATCTACTGGGGGGTTCGTATGGTTGACTGATGAGTTGAGGGACATTTTTCTCTACAGTGATTGGAGGCCGGGAATGTCCATTCCCCTGAAAAAACAAAAAAATAATTAGTAAATTAAAAGCGCAAAACAATTTAAAAAAAGGCAACAAGGTGTTGTCGGAGCCCCAAATTAGAACGGGATCACCTGCGAATCAGGCCTCTCCTTTGTGCCGGATGACCGCGTTTCTTAAATACAGCCGTTAAAGAAGCCATTAAAGTGGTTTTCTGGGCAGAATTGTGACGGTGTGTAATGTGCATACTGTCAGGATTCCCCGTTACTTCCATCTCAAGTGGGAATTCATGTGGTTCGCATAGTTGTGCTCATGAGTAAGTATTCCTCCTTCATTCGTTATTCTATTGAGAGAAGAAGAGGAGAAGCTAGACAACATGTGAGCGACCACTCGAGCTGGAAATAGAGGGAAGTCCTGACAGTGTGCACATTGCGTAGAGTAGCTGCAGACCTTCATGAAATTTATGTTCCGCCTGAAATAACCTTCTTAGGTTCTGCCTGCGGGCCACATTTTCTGGACTTTTGCAGTATTGCTCAGGTGATGTGTTTATTGTCCGTATATCATGAATGGCCACAGACATCTCATTACGGGATATCGCGATGTGATGCCCGGAGGTCTGCAGTCCAGAAGCTGCGCTCTAGAAGACCCCTCGATGTTATACACCTGGTGTACAGACATTATGGGGTAGGAATACATTGGATCAAGCGTTCAGCATTTTTTGGCCTAGTCAAAAATAACAATAAAGGGAGGGGGGGCACATAATTAACAAATTGTAAGCTGTGAAACGTGTTGCACGTTATTATTCTTTTATATAAACAGATTAGTTTACTTCATGCATTGCCTCGAAGGCTGGAGTTTGGTCATTTGTAGCAATGAGCGAATCAATTCAAGGTGAATCCTTAAATATTACAAAAAAAAACATCAGATTTACCCAATTCTGAATTTTTTAGTTTTCTGTGAGAAAATTCAGCCCGGAGAGGAGTTTAGAAACTTGTGCTCGCCTTGGTGCTCGCCTCTCCCGTGAGCGCAGCTTCCCTTCCGGTCATCCCTTCTCTCCGCAGTACCGGTGTCTCTTCTCTTGAGGTGTGCTGACGGACGCCCTCTTCTATGATTTCAATCTTTGGCCGCGGTTCCATTTCTGGCTAGACCTAGGTGGCACGTCGTGAAGTCTCAATGTCAGGACATCACTACGTGCGCTGCCCGATGCCCGGAAATGCCAGCAAAGACTGAAGATCTGGGAGTGGAGTTGGCACAATCGAAAAGAAGACACCTTTGTGGCTCAGGTCCTTAAACCCTTTCGGATGCTCAAAGAAGATCTAAACCTTCCAAACAAGTACACACAATTGTAACATGTCCTTAAGACCTTGTTCCCGGGTCCTCCACCCTGTCCTGCAGAAATACCCCTCGTCACTGGTGCTACTGGATCCCGTTGGATCTGGGCTTACATCCCAATTCCATGCCCTTTTGCTGGCAGACTGCACGGATCCAATACATGACAGCCCAGGCGAGAAGTGAGTGCGAGACAGATGTAGCATAGATGAGTGCTGAGAATTCGAAGCTCTTAATCATGTTTCCTGAACTCTACTGAAAGAGCCACACAACTATATGTTCTTCACCGTACGTGTTCCACTGCCGATAGGGAATGCTGGGCCAAAGTGGTTCAGTTCCTACATAACCACATGGGAATCCACATTACAGATGACCCTAAAACTTGAAAATGTGTGGCCACACGAGGTGTCTTCAAGAGCATCAACCATCTCGAAATGGAAAATCGGCCATAAACCTCTCCCTCAAAGTAATCGGCCATAAACCTGTCCCTCAAAGTAATCGGCCATAAACCTGTCCCTCAAAGTAATCGGCCATAAACCTGTCCCTCAAAGTAATCGGCCATAAACCTGTCCCTCAAAGTAATCGGCCATAAACATCTCCTTCAAAGTAATCGGCCATAAATCTCTCCCTCAAAGTAATCGGCCATAAACCTGTCCCTCAAAGTAATCGGCCATAAACCTCTCCCTCAAAGTAATCGGCCATAAACCTGTCCCTCAAAGTAATCGGCCATAAATCTCTCCCTCAAAGTAATCGGCCATAAACATCTCCTTCAAAGTAATCGGCCATAAATCTCTCCCTCAAAGTAATCGGCCATAAACCTGTCCCTCAAAGTAATCGGCCATAAACCTGTCCCTCAAAGTAAAAAAAAATATCTACATTTCGCTGGGCCCACCCTAGAAAATTCCCCCAAAATTTTAGGTAGATCAATTGACTCCACCCTGACTGCATAAAGAGTGTGGGGTGGAGGAATGGGAGGAGGAGAGGGAGGAGAGTTTCTATGGTCGCACCCCTTCTGTTTTGGGTGGGTGACATAGCCGAGCAGCAATGTCTGGTGTTTGCCTTAGTTTTAGTGTGATTTTCCTTTTGTGGGTGGTCAGTAGCGAGGGGAGTGGTGACGAAGCTTTGGAGTCGGGAGATCACAAAGAATAATAATAAGGGACATATCATTTTCATCATATAACTTCATCTGTAAATTGAAATTTCCTGATACATTGAAGCAATTTGCTGAATTTTAATGTCTCTGGTCTCGGGGTCAGGATTACTAGTGCTAAGGTTACATTTGGGGATAGGATTAATAGGACATTGACTACGGTTTATGGATTATTATAGTTAGAGTTTGTTTTGGAGTTAGGCTTAGCAGGGTAAAAATTAGTCTTGGGGTTAAGATTAGTAGGGTTAAGGTTTGGACTGGAGCTAGGACTTGTAGGGTAGATGTTGGGTTTGAGGTTCGGATTACTAGGACTATGATTTATGGATTAGTATAGTTTGGGTTCGTTTTGGGTTTAGTGTTACTGGGGTGAAGTCTAGGTTCAGGGTCAGGATCTGTAGGGTTAAGTATCGTCTTGGGGATAGGATTAGTACAGTTAGGGTTAGGCAGTACACACAGATGAATTTAGTTCATAAATGACCTCTCTGTCCAGCAATGACTACGCCATGAGCCTGATGTAATGGCCATCGATACGTCTGTAGATATTTGTGGGCAGATGGAGCTCATGTTGGTGGCATCTTCTCATCTTCTATTACATCTGCCTGTACCTCCCACCTCAGATATCTAATCACTGTCCACCTGATACAGGTGCATTTCACTAAATTAGAATATCATCAAAAAGTTACTTTATTTCAGTTCTTCACTACAAAAAGGTGAAGCTCCGATATTATATAGAGTCATTACACACAGAGGGATCTATTATATAGAGTCATTACACACAGAGGGATCTATTATATAGAGTCATTACACACAGAAGGATCTATTATATAGAGTCATTACACCCAGAGGGATCTATTATATAGAGTCATTACACACAGAGGGATCTATTATATAGAGTCATTACACACAGAGGGATCTATTATATAGAGTCATTACACACAGAGGGATCTATTATATAGAGTCATTACACACAGAGAGATCTATTATATAGAGTCATTACACGCAGAGGGATCTATTATATAGAGTCATTACATGCAGAGGGATCTATTATATAGAGTCATTACACACAGAGGGATCTATTATATAGAGTCATTACACACAGAGGGATCTATTATATAGAGTCATTACACACAGAGGGATCTATTATATAGAGTCATTACACACAGAGGGATCTATTATATAGAGTCATTACACACAGAGAGATCTATTATATAGAGTCATTACACACAGAGAGATCTATTATATAGAGTCATTACACACAGAGGGATCTATTATATAGAGTCATTACACACAGAGGGATCTATTATATAGAGTCATTACACGCAGAGGGATCTATTATATAGAGTCATTACACGCAGAGGGATCTATTATATAGAGTCATTACACACAGAGGGATCTATTATATAGAGTCATTACACACAGAGGGATCTATTATATAGAGTCATTACACACAGAGGGATCTATTATATAGAGTCATTACACGCAGAGGGATCTATTATATAGAGTCATTACATGCAGAGGGATCTATTATATAGAGTCATTACACACAGAGGGATCTATTATATAGAGTCATTACACACAGAGGGATCTATTATATAGAGTCATTACACACAGAGTGATCTATTATATAGTGTCATTACACAGAGGGATCTATTATATAGAGTCATTACACACAGAGGGATCTATTATATAGAGTCATTACACACAGAGGGATCTATTATATAGAGTCATTACACACAGAGGGATCTATTATATAGAGTCATTACACACAGAGGGATCTATTATATAGAGTCATTACACACAGAGGGATCTATTATATAGAGTCATTACACACAGAGCGATCTATTATATAGAGTCATTACACACAGAGCGATCTATTATATAGAGTCATTACACGCAGAGGGATCTATTATATAGAGTCGTTACACACAGAGGGATCTATTATATAGAGTCATTACATGCAGAGGGATCTATTATATAGAGTCATTACACACAGAGCGATCTATTATATAGAGTCATTACACACAGAGGGATCTATTATATAGAGTCATTACACACAGAGATCCCTCTGTGTGCAATGACTCTATCTAATAGATCGCTCTGTGTGTAATGACTCTATATAATAGATCCCTCTGCATGTAATGACTCTATATAATAGATCCCTCTGTGTGTAATGACTCTATATAATAGATCGCTCTGTGTGTAATGACTCTATATAATAGATCCCTCTGGGTGTAATGACTCTATATTATAGATCCCTCTGTGTGTAATGACTCTATATAATAGATCCCTCTGTGTGTAATGACTCTATATTATAGATCCCTCTGCGTGTAATGACTCTATATAATAGATCGCTCTGTGTGTAATGACTCTATATAATAGATCCCTCTGCATGTAATGACTCTATATAATAGATCCCTCTGCGTGTAATGACTCTATATAATAGATCCCTCTGTGTGCAATGACTCTATCTAATAGATCGCTCTGTATGTAATGACTCTATATAATAGATCCCTCTGCATGTAATGACTCTATATAATAGATCCCTCTGCGTGTAATGACTCTATATAATAGATCCCTCTGCGTGTAATGACTCTATATAATAGATCCCTCTGCATGTAATGACTCTATATAATAGATCCCTCTGCGTGTAATGACTCTATATAATAGATCCCTCTGTGTGTAATGACTCTATATAATAGATCCCTCTGTGTGTAATGACTCTATATAATATAGGAGCTTCACTATTTGTATTGAAGAACTGAAATTAATTAACTTTTTGATGATATTCTAATTTACTGAGATGCAGCTGTATATAGATCAGCGGAGCTGTACTCACCAGCGAGGGTGGTATGAAGATCCGATGCTCTCAGCACAAGGAGGCACAGGGACTGGATGCAAGGTCTCTGGCAGGATGCAGCGCGCTTTACTTGGCTCGAAGCCTCTCCATAGTCTGAGATTTCCTCATCACCGGCGCTTGTCTAATAACTGCATTCCTGGGCGTATATAGACTCGTGTGTATGTAAATGTAATAGCTCAGAAGTGAACTCATTGACCCAAATAGAAGCCCAGACTGAGCCACAGATCATGGCCGACCAACCATACACAACAAGTCTCCATCAAAAGATGTATGGCTCTATAGAGGCAGTGGTAGCACAGATAGAATATGGAGCATGATGGGTATTGAGTACAGGCAGGGTGCAGTAGCAGTACAGTATGGAACATGATGGACAGGCAGAATATGTGCGGCTGTAGGTAGCAGTGATAGCAGCAGTACAGTATGGAACATGATGGACAGGCAGAATATGTGCGGCTGTAGGTAGCACTGGTAGCAGCAGTACAGTATGGAACATGATGGACCGGCAGAATATGTGCGGCTGTAGGTAGCACTGGTAGCAGCAGTACAGTATGGAACATGATGGACCGGCAGAATATGTGCGGCTGTAGGTAGCACTGGTAGCAGCAGTACAGTATGGAACAGGATGGACAGGCAGAATATGTGCGGCTGTAGGTAGCAGTGATAGCAGCAGTACAGTATGGAACATGATGGACAGGCAGAATATGTGCGGCTGTAGGTAGGAGTGATAGCAGCAGTACAGTATGGAACAGGATGGACAGGCAGAATATGTGCGGCTGTAGGTAGCACTGGTAGCAGCAGTACAGTATGGAACAGGATGGACCGTCAGAATATATGCGGCTGTAGGAAGCAGTGATAGCAGCAGTACAGTATGAAACATGATGGACAGGCAGAATATGTGCGTCTGTATGGTAGCACTGGTAGCAGCAGTACACTATGGAACAGGATGGACCGTCAGAATATATGCGGCTGTAGGAAGCAGTGATAGCAGCAGTACAGTATGAAACATGATGGACAGGCAGAATATGTGCAGCTGTAGGTAGCACTGGTAGCAGCAGTACAGTATGGAACAGGATGGACAGGCAGAATATGTGCGGCTGTAGGTAGCAGTGATAGCAGCAGTACAGTATGGAACATGATGGACAGGCAGAATATGTGCGGCTGTAGGTAGCAGTGATAGCAGCTGTACTGTATGGAACATGATGGACAGGCAGAATATGTGCGGCTGTAGGTAGCAGTGATAGCAGCAGTACAGTATGGAACATGATGGACAGGCAGAATATGTGCGGCTGTATGGTAGCACTGGTAGCAGCAGTACACTATGGAACAGGATGGACCGTCAGAATATATGCGGCTGTAGGAAGCAGTGATAGCAGCAGTACAGTATGGAACATGATGGACAGGCAGAATGCGTGCGCCTGTAGGTAGCAGTGATAGCAGCAGTACAGTATGGAACATGATGGACAGGCAGAATATGTGCGGCTGTATGGTAGCACTGGTAGCAGCAGTACACTATGGAACAGGATGGACCGTCAGAATATATGCGGCTGTAGGAAGCAGTGATAGCAGCAGTACAGTATGGAACATGATGGACAGGCAGAATATGTGCGGATGTAGGTAGCATTGATAGCAGCAGTACAGTATGGAACATGATGGACAGGCAGAATATGTGCAGCTGTATGGTAGCACTGGTAGCAGAAGTACAGTATGGAACATGACAGACCAGCAGAATATGTGCGGCTGTAGGTAGAAGTGATAGCAGCAGTATAGTATGGAACAGGATGGACAGGCAAAATATGTGCAGCTGTAGGTAGAAGTGATAGCAGCTGTACAGTATGGAACATGATGGACAGGCAGAATGTGTGTGGCCGTAGGTAGGAGTGATAGCAGCAGTACAGTATGGAACAGGATGGATCGGCAGAATATGCGTGGCTGAAGGTAGCAGTGATTGCAGCAGTACAGTATGGAACAGGATGGACAGGCAGAATATGTGCGGCTGTAGGTAGGAGTGATAGCAGCAGTACAGTATGGAATAGGATGGACAGGCAGAATGTGTGTGGCTGTAGGTAGGAGTGATAGCAGCAGTACAGTATGGAACAGGATGGACAGGCAGAATATGTTCAGCTGTAGATAGCACTGGTAGCAGCAGTACAGTATGGAACATGATGGACAGGCAGAATATGTGCGGCTGTAGGTAGCATTGATAGGAGCAGTACAGTATGGAACATGATGGACAGGCAGAATATGTGCAGCTGTAGGTGGGAGTGATAGCAGCAGTACAGTATGGAACAGGATGGACAGGCAGAATATGTGTGGCTGTAGGTAGGAGTGATAGCAGCAGTACAGTATGGAATAGGATGGACAGGCAGAATGTGTGTGGCTGTAGGTAGGAGTGATAGCAGCAGTAAAGTATGGAACAGGATGGACAGGCAGAATATGTTCAGCTGTAGATAGCACTGGTAGCAGCAGTACAGTATGGAACATGATGGACAGGCAGAATATGTGCGGCTGTAGGTAGCATTGATAGGAGCAGTACAGTATGGAACATGATCTACAGGCAGAATATGTGCGTCTGTAGGTAGCAGTGATAGCAGCAGTACAGTATGGAACATGATGGACAGGCAGAATATGTGCGGCTGTAGGCAGCAGTGATAGCAGTAGTACAGTATGGAATATGATGGACTGGCAGAATGTGTGTGGCTGTAGGTAAGAGTGATAGCAGCAGTACAGTGTGGAACATGATGGACAGGCAGAATATGTGCGGATGTAGGTAGCATTGATAGCAGCAGTACAGTATGGAACAGGATGGACAGGCAGAATATGTGCGGCTGTAGGTAGGAGTGATAGCAGCAGTACAGTATGGAATAGGATGGACAGGCAGAATGTGTGTGGCTGTAGGTAGGAGTGATAGCAGCAGTACAGTATGGAACAGGATGGACAGGCAGAATATGTTCAGCTGTAGATAGCACTGGTAGCAGCAGTACAGTATGGAACATGATGGACAGGCAGAATATGTGCGGCTGTAGGTAGCATTGATAGGAGCAGTACAGTATGGAACATGATGGACAGGCAGAATATGTGCAGCTGTAGGTGGGAGTGATAGCAGCAGTACAGTATGGAACAGGATGGACAGGCAGAATATGTGTGGCTGTAGGTAGGAGTGATAGCAGCAGTACAGTATGGAATAGGATGGACAGGCAGAATGTGTGTGGCTGTAGGTAGGAGTGATAGCAGCAGTAAAGTATGGAACAGGATGGACAGGCAGAATATGTTCAGCTGTAGATAGCACTGGTAGCAGCAGTACAGTATGGAACATGATGGACAGGCAGAATATGTGCGGCTGTAGGTAGCATTGATAGGAGCAGTACAGTATGGAACATGATCTACAGGCAGAATATGTGCGTCTGTAGGTAGCAGTGATAGCAGCAGTACAGTATGGAACATGATGGACAGGCAGAATATGTGCGGCTGTAGGCAGCAGTGATAGCAGTAGTACAGTATGGAATATGATGGACTGGCAGAATGTGTGTGGCTGTAGGTAAGAGTGATAGCAGCAGTACAGTGTGGAACAGGATGTATCGGCAGAATATGTGCGGCTGTAGGTAGCAATGATAGCAGCAGTACAGTATGGAATAGGATGGACAGGCAGAATATGTGCGGCTGTAGGTAGCAGTGATAGCAGCAGTACAGTATGGAATAGGATGGACAGGCAGAATATGTGCGGCTGTAGGTAGCAGTGATAGCAGCAGTACAGTATGGAACAGGATGGACCGGCAGAATATGTGCGGCTGTAGGTAGGAGTGATAGCAGCAGTACAGTATGGAACAGGATGGACAGGCAGAATATGTGCGGCTGTAGGTAGCAATGAAAGCAGCAGTACAGTATGGAATATGATGGACTGGCAGAATGTGTGTGGCTGTAGGTAAGAGTGATAGCCGCAGTACAGTGTGGAACAGGATGGATCGGCAGAATATGTGTGGCTGTAGGTAGCAGTGATAGCAGCAGTACAGTATGGAACAGGATGGACCGGCAGAATATGTGCGGCTGTAGGTAGGAGTGATAGCAGCAGTACAGTATGGAACTGGATGGACCGGCAGAATATGTGCAGCTGTAGGTAGGAGTGATAGCAGCAGTACATTATGGAACAGGATGGACAGGCAGAATATGTGCGGCTGTAGGTAGGAGTGATAGCAGCAGTACAGTATGGAATAGGATGGACAGGCAGAATGTGTGTGGCTGTAGGTAGGAGTGATAGCAGCAGTACAGTATGGAACAGGATGAACCGGCAGAATATGTGCGGCTGTAGGTAGCAGTGATAGCAGCAGTACAGTGTGGAACAGGATGGACCGGCAGAATATGTGTGGCTGTGGGTAGCAGTGATAGCAGCAGTACAGTATGGAACATGATGGACAGGCAGAATATGTGTGGCTGTAGGTATCACTGGTAGCAGCAGTACAGTATGGAACATGATGGACAGGCAGAATATGTGTGGCTGTAGGTAGCAGTGATAGCAGCAGTACAGTATGGAATAGGATGGACAGGCAGAATATATGCGGCTGTAGGTAGCAGTGATAGCAGCAGTACAGTATGGAACATGATGGACAGGCAAAATATGTTCGGATGTAGGTAGCACTGGTAGCAGCAGTACAGTATGGAACATGATAGACAGGCAGAATATGTGTGGCTGTAGGTAGCAGTGATAGCAGCAGTACAGTATGGAATAGGATGGACAGGTAGAATGTGTGTGGCTGTTGGTAGGAGTGATAGCAGAAGCACAGTATGGAACATGATGGACAGGCAGAGTATGTGCGGCTGTAGGTAGGAGTGATAGCAGCAGTACATACAGTATGGAGCAGGATGGACAGGCAGAATATGTGCGGCTGTAGGTAGCAGTGATAGCAGCAGTACAGTATGGAACAGGATGGACCGGCAGAATATGTGTGGCTGTAGGTAGCAGTGATAGCAGCAGTACAGTATGTAACATGATGCACAGGCAGAATATGTGTGGATGTAGGTAGCACTGGTAGCAGCAATACAGTATGGAACATGATGGACAGGCAGAGTAAGTGCGGCTGTAGGTAGCAGTGATAGCAGCAGTACAGTATGGAACATGATGCATAGGCAGAATATGTGTGGATGTAGGTAGCACTGGTAGCAGCAGTACAGTATGGAACATGATGGACAGGCAGAATGTGTGTGGCTGTAGGTAGCAGTGATAGCAGCAGTACAGTATGGAACATGATGGACAGGCAGAATATGTGTGGCTGTAGGTAGCAGTGATAGCAGCTGTACAGTATGGAACATGATGGACAGGCAGAATATGTGCGGCTGTAGATAGCACTGGTAGCAGCAGTACAGTATGGAACACGATGGACAGGCAGAATATGTGTGGCTGTAGGCAGCAGTGATAGCAGCAGTACAGTATGGAGCATGATGGAGAGGCAGAATATGTGCGGCTGTAGGTAGCAGTGATAGCAGCAGTACAGTATGGAACATGATGGACAGGCAGAATATGTGCGGCTGTAGGTAGCAGTGATAGCAGCAGTACAGCATGGAACATGATGGACAGGTAGAATATGTGCGGCTGTAGGTAGGAGTGATAGCAGAAGTACAGTATGGAACATGATTGACAGGCAGAATGTGTGTGGTTGTAGGTAGCACTGGTAGCACCAGTGCAGTATGGAACATGATGGACAGGCAGAATATGTGCGGCTGTAGGTAGGAGTGATAGCAGCAGTACAGTATGGAACAGGATGGACCGGCAGAATATGTGCGGCTGTAGGTTGGAGTGATAGCGGCAGTACAGTATGGAACAGGATGGACAGGCAGAATATGTGCGGCTGTAGGTAGCAATGATTGCAGCAGTAAAGTATGGAACAGGATGGAGCGGCAGAATATGTGCGGCTGTAGGTTGCAGTGATAGCAGCAGTACAGTATGGAATAGGATGGAGAGGCAGAATATGTGGGGCTGTAGGTAGGAGTGATAGCAGCAGTACAGCATGGAACAGGATGGACCGGCAGAATATGTGTGGCTGTAGGTAGGAGTGATAGCAGCAGTACAGTATGGAATAGGATAGACAGGCAGAATATGTGCGGCTGTAGGTAGCAGTGATAGCAGCAGTACAGTATGGAACAGGATGGACCGGCAGAATATGTGTGGCTGTGGGTAGCATTGATAGCAGCAGTACAGTATGGAACAGGATGGACAGGCAGAAAATGTGTGGCTGTAGGTAGCACTGGTAGCAGCAGTACAGTATGGAACATGATGGACAGGCAGAATATGTGCGGCTGTAGGTAGCACTGGTAGCAGCAGTACAGTATGGAACATGATGGACAGGCAGAGAATGTGTGGCTGTAGGTAGCACTGGTAGCAGCAGTACAGTATGGAACATGATGGACAGGCAGAATATGTGTGGCTGTAGGTAGCAGTGATAGCAGCAGTACAGTATGGAACAGGATGGACAGGCAGAATATGTGCGGCTGTAGGTAGCAATGATAGCAGCAGTAAAGTATGGAACAGGATGGACGGGCAGAATATGTGCGGCTGTAGGTTGCAGTGATAGCAGCAGTACAGTATGGAATAGGATGGACAGGCAGAATATGTGAGGCTGTAGGTAGGAGTGATAGCAGCAGTACAGCATGGAACATGATGGACAGGCAGAATATGTGTGGCTGTAGGTAGCAGTGATAGCAGCTGTACAGTATGGAACATGATGGACAGGCAGAATATGTGCGGCTGTAGATAGCACTGGTAGCAGCAGTACAGTATGGAACACGATGGACAGGCAGAATATGTGTGGCTGTAGGCAGCAGGGATAGCAGCAGTACAGTATGGAGCATGATGGAGAGGCAGAATATGTGCGGCTGTAGGTAGCAGTGATAGCAGCAGTACAGTATGGAACATGATGGACAGGCAGAATATGTGCGGCTGTAGGTAGCAGTGATAGCAGCAGTACTGTATGGAACATGATGGACAGGCAGAATATGTGTGGCTGTAGGTAGCAGTGATAGCAGCAGTACAGCATGGAACATGATGGACAGGCAGAATGTGTGTGGCTGTAGGTAGGAGTGATAGCAGAAGTACAGTATGGAACATGATTGACAGGCAGAATATGTGTGGTTGTAGGTAGCACTGGTAGCACCAGTGCAGTATGGAACATGATGGACAGGCAGAATATGTGCGGCTGTAGGTAGGAGTGTTGGCAGCAGTACAGTATGGAACAGGATGGACAGGCAGAATATGTGAGGCTGTAGGTAGGAGTGATAGCAGCAGTACAGCATGGAACATGATGGACAGGCAGAATATGTGTGGCTGTAGGTAGCAGTGATAGCAGCTGTACAGTATGGAACATGATGGACAGGCAGAATATGTGCGGCTGTAGATAGCACTGGTAGCAGCAGTACAGTATGGAACACGATGGACAGGCAGAATATGTGTGGCTGTAGGCAGCAGTGATAGCAGCAGTACAGTATGGAGCATGATGGAGAGGCAGAATATGTGCGGCTGTAGGTAGCAGTGATAGCAGCAGTACTGTATGGAACATGATGGACAGGCAGAATATGTGTGGCTGTAGGTAGCAGTGATAGCAGCAGTACAGCATGGAACATGATGGACAGGCAGAATGTGTGTGGCTGTAGGTAGGAGTGATAGCAGAAGTACAGTATGGAACATGATTGACAGGCAGAATATGTGTGGTTGTAAGTAGCACTGGTAGCACCAGTGCAGTATGGAACATGATGGACAGGCAGAATATGTGCGGCTGTAGGTAGGAGTGTTGGCAGCAGTACAGTATGGAACAGGATGGACAGGCAGAATATGTGAGGCTGTAGGTAGGAGTGATAGCAGCAGTACAGTATGGAATAGGATAGACAGGCAGAATATGTGTGGATGTAGGTAGCACTGGTAGCAGCAGTACAGTATGGAACATGATGGACAGGCAGAAAATGTGTGGCTGTAGGTAGCACTGGTAGCAGCAGTACAGTATGGAACAGGATGGACATGCAGAATATGTGCGGCTGTAGGAAGCAATGATAGCAGCAGTAAAGTATGGAACAGGATGGACCGGCAGAATATGTGCGGCTGTAGGTTGCAGTGATAGCAGCAGTACAGTATGGAATAGGATGGACCGGCAGAATATGTGAGGCTGTAGGTAGGAGTGATAGCAGCAGTACAGCATGGAATAGGATAGACAGGCAGAATATGTGCGGCTGTAGGTAGCAGTGATAGCAGCAGTACAGTATGGAACAGCATGGACCGGCAGAATATGTGTGGCTGTGGGTAGCAGTGATAGCAGCAGTACAGTATGGAACATGATGGACAGGCAAAATATGTTCGGATGTAGGTAGCACTGGTAGCAGCGGTACAGTATGGAACATAATGGACAGGCAGAATATGTGTGGCTGTAGGTAGCAGTGATAGCAGCAGTACAGTATGGAATAGGATGGACAGGCAGAATATGTGTGGCTGTGGGTAGCAGTGAAAGCAGAAGTACAGTATGGAACATAATGGACAGGCAGAATACGTGTGGCTGTAGGTAGCAGTGATAGCAGCAGTACAGTATGGAGCATGATGGAGAGGCAGAATATGTGCGGCTGTAGGTAGCAGTGATAGTAGCAGTACAGTATGGAATATGATGGACAGGCAGAATATGTGTGGCTGTAGGCAGCAGTGATAGCAGCAGTACAGTATGGAGCATGATGGATCGGCAGAATATGTGCGGCTGTAGGTAGCAGTGATAGTAGCAGTACAGTATGGAACATGATGGACAGGCAGAATATGTGCGGCTGTAGATAGCACTGGTAGCAGCAGTACAGTATGGAACATGATGGACCAGTAGAATATGTGCGGCTGTAGGTAGCACTGGTAGCAGCAGTACAGTATGGAACAGGATGGACAGGTAGAATATGTGCAGCTGTATGGTAGCAGTGATAGCCGCAGTACAGTATGGAACAGGATGGACAGGCAAAATATGTGCAGCTGTAGGTAGCACTGATAGCAGCAGTACAGTATGGAACATGATGGACAGGCAGAATATGTGCGGCTGTAGGTAGCAGTGATAGCAGCAGTACAGTATGGAACATGATGGACAGGCAGAATATGTGCGGCTGTAGGGAGCAGTGATAGCAGCAGTACAGTATGGAACGTGATGGACAGGCAAAATATGTGCAGCTGTAGGTAGCAGTGATAGCAGCAGTACAGTATGGAACATGATGGACAGGCAGAATATGTGCGGCTGTATGATAGCAGTGATAGCAGAAGTACAGTATGGAACATGATGGACAGGCAGAATATGTGCGGCTGTATGGTAGCAGTGATAGCAGCAGTACAGTATGGAACATGATGGACAGGCAGAATATGTGCGGCTGTAGGTAGCAGTGATAGCAGCAATACAGTATGGAACAGGATGGACAGGCAGAATATGTACGGCTGTATGGTAGCAGTGATAGCAGCAGTACAGTATGGAACATGATGGACAGGCAGAATATGTGCGGCTGTAGATAGCACTGGTAGCAGCAGTACAGTATGGAACATGATGGACCAGTAGAATATGTGAGGCTGTAGGTAGCACTGGTAGCAGCAGTACAGTATGGAATAGGATGGACAGGCAGAATATGTGCAGCTGTAGGTAGCAGTGATAGCAGCAGTACAGTATGCAACAGGATGGACAGGCAGAATATGTGCGGCTGTATGGTAGCAGTGATAGCAGCAGTACAGTATGGAACATTATGGACAGGCAGAATATGTGCGGCTGTATGTAGCACTGGTGGCAGCAGTACAGTATAGAACATGATGGACCAGTAGAATATGTGCGGCTGTATGTAGCACTGGTGGCAGCAGTACAGTATAGAACATGATGGACAGGCAGAATATGTGCGGCTGTAGGCAGCAGTGATAGCAGCAGTACAGTATGGAACAGGATGGACAGGCAAAATATGTGCAGCTGTAGGTAGCACTGATAGCAGCAGTACAGTATGGAACATGATGGACAGGCAGAATATGTGCGGCTGTAGGTAGCAGTGATAGCAGCAGTACAGTATGGAACATGATGGACAGGCAGAATTTGTGCGGCTGTAGGTAGCAGTGATAGCAGCAGTACAGTATGGAACATGATGGACAGGCGGAAAATGTGCGGCTGTAGGTAGCAGTGATAGCAGCAGTACAGTATGAAACAGGATGGACAGGCAGAATATGTACAGCTGTAGGTAGCACTGGTAGCAGCAGTACAGTATGGAACATGATGGACCGGCAGAATATGTGCGGCTGTAGGTAGCACTGGTAGCAGCAGTACAGTATGGAACAGGATGGACAGGCAGAATATGTGCAGCTGTAGGTAGCAGTGATAGCAGCAGTACAGTATGGAACATGATGGACAGGCAGAATATGTGCGGCTGTAGGTAGCAGTGATAGCAGCAGTACAGTATGGAACATGATGGACAGGCAGAATATGTGCGGCTGTAGGTAGCAGTGATAGCAGCAGTACAGTATGGAACATGATGGACAGGCAGAATATGTACGGCTGTAGGTAGCAGTGATAGCAGCAGAACAGTATGGAACAGGATGGACAGGCAGAATATGTGCGGCTGTAGGTAGCACTGATAGCAGCAGTAGAGTATGGATCATGATGGACAGGCAGAATATGTGCGGCTGTAGGTAGCATTGATAGCAGAAGTACAGTATGGAACAGGATGGACAGGAAGAATATGTGCGGCTGTATGGTAGCAGTGGTAGCAGCAGTACAGTATGGAACATGATGGACAGGCAGAATATGTGCGGCTATAGGTAGCAGTGATAGCAGCAGTACCGTATGGAACAGGATGGACAGGCAGAATATGTGCGGCTGTATGGTAGCAGTGATAGCAGCAGTACAGTATGGAACATGATGGACAGGCAGAATATGTGCGGCTGTAGATAGCACTGGTAGCAGCAGTACAGTATGGAACATGATGGACCAGTAGAATATGTGCGGCTGTAGGTAGCACTGGTAGCAGCAGTACAGTATGGAATAGGATGGACAGGCAGAATATGTGCAGCTGTAGGTAGCAGTGATAGCAGCAGTACAGTATGGAACAGGATGGACAGGCAGAATATGTGTGGCTGTAGGTAGCAGTGATAGCAGCAGTACAGTATGTAACATGATGCACAGGCAGAATATGTGTGGATGTAGGTAGCACTGGTAGCAGCAGTACAGTATGGAACATGATGGACAGGCAGAGTAAGTGCGGCTGTAGGTAGCAGTGATAGCAGCAGTACAGTATGGAACATGATGCATAGGCAGAATATGTGTGGATGTAGGTAGCACTGGTAGCAGCAGTACAGTATGGAACATGATGGACAGGCAGAATATGTGTGGCTGTAGGTAGCAGTGATAGCAGCAGTACAGTATGGAACATGATGGACAGGCAGAATATGTGTGGCTGTAGGTAGCAGTGATAGCAGCTGTACAGTATGGAACATGATGGACAGGCAGAATATGTGCGGCTGTAGATAGCACTGGTAGCAGCAGTACAGTATGGAACACGATGGACAGGCAGAATATGTGTGGCTTTAGGCAGCAGTGATAGCAGCAGTACAGTATGGAGCATGATGGAGAGGCAGAATATGTGCGGCTGTAGGTAGCAGTGATAGCAGCAGTACAGTATGGAACATGATGGACAGGCAGAATATGTGCGGCTGTAGGTAGCAGTGATAGCAGCAGTACAGCATGGAACATGATGGACAGGTAGAATATGTGCGGCTGTAGGTAGGAGTGATAGCAGAAGTACAGTATGGAACATGATTGACAGGCAGAATATGTGTGGTTGTAGGTAGCACTGGTAGCACCAGTGCAGTATGGAACATGATGGACAGGCAGAATATGTGCGGCTGTAGGTAGGAGTGATAGCAGCAGTACAGTATGAAACAGGATGGACCGGCAGAATATGTGCGGCTGTAGGTTGGAGTGATAGCGGCAGTACAGTATGGAACAGGATGGACAGGCAGAATATGTGCGGCTGTAGGTAGCAATGATTGCAGCAGTAAAGTATGGAACAGGATGGATCGGCAGAATATGTGCGGCTGTAGGTTGCAGTGATAGCAGCAGTACAGTATGGAATAGGATGGAGAGGCAGAATATGTGGGGCTGTAGGTAGGAGTGATAGCAGCAGTACAGCATGGAACAGGATGGACCGGCAGAATATGTGTGGCTGTAGGTAGGAGTGATAGCAGCAGTACAGTATGGAATAGGATAGACAGGCAGAATATGTGCGGCTGTAGGTAGCAGTGATAGCAGCAGTACAGTATGGAACAGGATGGACCGGCAGAATATGTGTGGCTGTGGGTAGCATTGATAGCAGCAGTACAGTATGGAACAGGATGGAGAGGCAGAAAATGTGTGGCTGTAGGTAGCACTGGTAGCAGCAGTACAGTATGGAACATGATGGACAGGCAGAATATGTGCGGCTGTAGGTAGCACTGGTAGCAGCAGTACAGTATGGAACATGATGGACAGGCAGAATATGTGTGGCTGTAGGTAGCAGTGATAGCAGCAGTACAGTATGGAACAGGATGGACAGGCAGAATATGTGCGGCTGTAGGTAGCAATGATAGCAGCAGTAAAGTATGGAACAGGATGGACCGGCAGAATATGTGCGGCTGTAGGTTGCAGTGATAGCAGCAGTACAGTATGGAATAGGATGGACAGGCAGAATATGTGAGGCTGTAGGTAGGAGTGATAGCAGCAGTACAGCATGGAACATGATGGACAGGCAGAATATGTGTGGCTGTAGGTAGGAGTGATAGCAGAAGTACAGTATGGAACATGATTGACAGGCAGAATATGTGTGGTTGTAGGTAGCACTGGTAGCACCAGTGCAGTATGGAACATGATGGACAGGCAGAATATGTGTGGTTGTAGGTAGCACTGGTAGCACCAGTGCAGTATGGAACATGATGGACAGGCAGAATATGTGTGGCTGTAGGTAGCAGTGATAGCAGCTGTACAGTATGGAACATGATGGACAGGCAGAATATGTGCGGCTGTAGATAGCACTGGTAGCAGCAGTACAGTATGGAACACGATGGACAGGCAGAATATGTGTGGCTGTAGGCAGCAGTGATAGCAGCAGTACAGTATGGAGCATGATGGAGAGGCAGAATATGTGCGGCTGTAGGTAGCAGTGATAGCAGCAGTACAGTATGGAACATGATGGACAGGCAGAATATGTGCGGCTGTAGGTAGCAGTGATAGCAGCAGTACTGTATGGAACATGATGGACAGGCAGAATATGTGTGGCTGTAGGTAGCAGTGATAGCAGCAGTACAGCATGGAACATGATGGACAGGCAGAATGTGTGTGGCTGTAGGTAGGAGTGATAGCAGAAGTACAGTATGGAACATGATTGACAGGCAGAATATGTGTGGTTGTAGGTAGCACTGGTAGCACCAGTGCAGTATGGAACATGATGGACAGGCAGAATATGTGCGGCTGTAGGTAGGAGTGTTGGCAGCAGTACAGTATGGAACAGGATGGACAGGCAGAATATGTGAGGCTGTAGGTAGGAGTGATAGCAGCAGTACAGCATGGAACATGATGGACAGGCAGAATATGTGTGGCTGTAGGTAGCAGTGATAGCAGCTGTACAGTATGGAACATGATGGACAGGCAGAATATGTGCGGCTGTAGATAGCACTGGTAGCAGCAGTACAGTATGGAACACGATGGACAGGCAGAATATGTGTGGCTGTAGGCAGCAGTGATAGCAGCAGTACAGTATGGAGCATGATGGAGAGGCAGAATATGTGCGGCTGTAGGTAGCAGTGATAGCAGCAGTACAGTATGGAACATGATGGACAGGCAGAATATGTGCGGCTGTAGGTAGCAGTGATAGCAGCAGTACAGCATGGAACATGATGGACAGGTAGAATATGTGCGGCTGTAGGTAGGAGTGATAGCAGAAGTACAGTATGGAACATGATTGACAGGCAGAATATGTGTGGTTGTAGGTAGCACTGGTAGCACCAGTGCAGTATGGAACATGATGGACAGGCAGAATATGTGCGGCTGTAGGTAGGAGTGATAGCAGCAGTACAGTATGGAACAGGATGGACCGGCAGAATATGTGCGGCTGTAGGTTGGAGTGATAGCGGCAGTACAGTATGGAACAGGATGGACAGGCAGAATATGTGCGGCTGTAGGTAGGAGTGTTGGCAGCAGTACAGTATGGAACAGGATGGACAGGCAGAATATGTGAGGCTGTAGGTAGGAGTGATAGCAGCAGTACAGCATGGAACATGATGGACAGGCAGAATATGTGTGGCTGTAGGTAGCAGTGATAGCAGCTGTACAGTATGGAACATGATGGACAGGCAGAATATGTGCGGCTGTAGATAGCACTGGTAGCAGCAGTACAGTATGGAACACGATGGACAGGCAGAATATGTGTGGCTGTAGGCAGCAGTGATAGCAGCAGTACAGTATGGAGCATGATGGAGAGGCAGAATATGTGCGGCTGTAGGTAGCAGTGATAGCAGCAGTACAGTATGGAACATGATGGACAGGCAGAATATGTGCGGCTGTAGGTAGCAGTGATAGCAGCAGTACAGCATGGAACATGATGGACAGGTAGAATATGTGCGGCTGTAGGTAGGAGTGATAGCAGAAGTACAGTATGGAACATGATTGACAGGCAGAATATGTGTGGTTGTAGGTAGCACTGGTAGCACCAGTGCAGTATGGAACATGATGGACAGGCAGAATATGTGCGGCTGTAGGTAGGAGTGATAGCAGCAGTACAGTATGGAACAGGATGGACCGGCAGAATATGTGCGGCTGTAGGTTGGAGTGATAGCGGCAGTACAGTATGGAACAGGATGGACAGGCAGAATATGTGCGGCTGTAGGTAGCAATGATTGCAGCAGTAAAGTATGGAACAGGATGGATCGGCAGAATATGTGCGGCTGTAGGTTGCAGTGATAGCAGCAGTACAGTATGGAATAGGATGGAGAGGCAGAATATGTGGGGCTGTAGGTAGGAGTGATAGCAGCAGTACAGCATGGAACAGGATGAACCGGCAGAATATGTGTGGCTGTAGGTAGGAGTGATAGCAGCAGTACAGTATGGAATAGGATAGACAGGCAGAATATGTGCGGCTGTAGGTAGCAGTGATAGCAGCAGTACAGTATGGAACAGGATGGACCGGCAGAATATGTGTGGCTGTGGGTAGCATTGATAGCAGCAGTACAGTATGGAACAGGATGGACAGGCAGAAAATGTGTGGCTGTAGGTAGCACTGGTAGCAGCAGTACAGTATGGAACATGATGGACAGGCAGAATATGTGCGGCTGTAGGTAGCACTGGTAGCAGCAGTACAGTATGGAACATGATGGACAGGCAGAAAATGTGTGGCTGTAGGTAGCACTGGTAGCAGCAGTACAGTATGGAACATGATGGACAGGCAGAATATGTGTGGCTGTAGGTAGCAGTGATAGCAGCAGTACAGTATGGAACAGGATGGACAGGCAGAATATGTGCGGCTGTAGGTAGCAATGATAGCAGCAGTAAAGTATGGAACAGGATGGACCGGCAGAATATGTGCGGCTGTAGGTTGCAGTGATAGCAGCAGTACAGTATGGAATAGGATGGACAGGCAGAATATGTGAGGCTGTAGGTAGGAGTGATAGCAGCAGTACAGCATGGAACATGATGGACAGGCAGAATATGTGTGGCTGTAGGTAGCAGTGATAGCAGCTGTACAGTATGGAACATGATGGACAGGCAGAATATGTGCGGCTGTAGATAGCATTGGTAGCAGCAGTACAGTATGGAACACGATGGACAGGCAGAATATGTGCGGCTGTAGGTAGCAGTGATAGCAGCAGTACTGTATGGAACATGATGGACAGGCAGAATATGTGTGGCTGTAGGTAGCAGTGATAGCACCAGTACAGCATGGAACATGATGGACAGGCAGAATGTGTGTGGCTGTAGGTAGGAGTGATAGCAGAAGTACAGTATGGAACATGATTGACAGGCAGAATATGTGTGGTTGTAGGTAGCACTGGTAGCACCAGTGCAGTATGGAACATGATGGACAGGCAGAATATGTGCGGCTGTAGGTAGGAGTGTTGGCAGCAGTACAATATGGAACAGGATGGACAGGCAGAATATGTGAGGCTGTAGGTAGGAGTGATAGCAGCAGTACAGCATGGAACATGATGGACAGGCAGAATATGTGTGGCTGTAGGTAGCAGTGATAGCAGCTGTACAGTATGGAACATGATGGACAGGCAGAATATGTGCGGCTGTAGATAGCACTGGTAGCAGCAGTACAGTATGGAACACGATGGACAGGCAGAATATGTGTGGCTGTAGGCAGCAGTGATAGCAGCAGTACAGTATGGAGCATGATGGAGAGGCAGAATATGTCCGGCTGTAGATAGCAGTGATAGCAGCAGTACAGTATGGAACATGATGAACAGGCAGAATATGTGCGGCTGTAGGTAGCAGTGATAGCAGCAGTACTGTATGGAACATGATGGACAGGCAGAATATGTGTGGCTGTAGGTAGCAGTGATAGCAGCAGTACAGCATGGAACATGATGGACAGGCAGAATGTGTGTGGCTGTAGGTAGGAGTGATAGCAGAAGTACAGTATGGAACATGATTGACAGGCAGAATATGTGTGGTTGTAAGTAGCACTGGTAGCACCAGTGCAGTATGGAACATGATGGACAGGCAGAATATGTGCGGCTGTAGGTAGGAGTGTTGGCAGCAGTACAGTATGGAACAGGATGGACAGGCAGAATATGTGAGGCTGTAGGTAGGAGTGATAGCAGCAGTACAGTATGGAACAGGATGGACCGGCAGAATATGTGCGGCTGTAGGTAGGAGTGATAGCGGCAGTACAGTATGGAACAGGATGGACAGGCAGAATATGTGCGGCTGTAGGTAGCAATGATTGCAGCAGTAAAGTATGGAACAGGATGGATCAGCAGAATATGTGCGGCTGTAGGTTGCAGTGATAGCAGCAGTACAGTATGGAATAGGATGGAGAGGCAGAATATGTGGGGCTGTAGGTAGGAGTGATAGCAGCAGTACAGCATGGAACAGGATGGACCGGCAGAATATGTGTGGCTGTAGGTAGCAGTGATAGCAGCAGTACAGTATGGAACAGGATGGACCGGCAGAATATGTGTGGCTGTGGGTAGCAGTGATAGCAGCAGTACAGTATGGAATAGGATAGACAGGCAGAATATGTGTGGCTGTAGGTAGCAGTGATAGCAGCAGTACAGTATGGAATAGGATAGACAGGCAGAATATGTGTGGCTGTAGGTAGCAGTGATAGCAGCAGTACAGTATGGAACAGGATGGACCGGCAGAATATATGCTGCTGTAGGTAGCAGTGATAGCAGCAGTACAGTATGGAACATGATGGACAGGCAGAAAATGTGTGGCTGTAGGTAGCACTGGTAGCAGCAGTACAGTATGGAACAGGATGGACAGGCAGAATATGTGGGGCTGTAGGTAGGAGTGATAGCAGCAGTACAGCATGGAACAGGATGGACCGGCAGAATATGTGTGGCTGTAGGTAGCAGTGATAGCAGCAGTACAGTATGGAACAGGATGGACCGGCAGAATATGTGTGGCTGTGGGTAGCAGTGATAGCAGCAGTACAGTATGGAATAGGATAGACAGGCAGAATATGTGTGGCTGTAGGTAGCAGTGATAGCAGCAGTACAGTATGGAATAGGATAGACAGGCAGAATATGTGTGGATGTAGGTAGCACTGGTAGCAGCAGTACAGTATGGAACATGATGGACAGGCAGAAAATGTGTGGCTGTAGGTAGCACTGGTAGCAGCAGTACAGTATGGAACAGGATGGACAGGCAGAATATGTGCGGCTGTAGGAAGCAATGATAGCAGCAGTAAAGTATGGAACAGGATGGACCGGCAGAATATGTGCGGCTGTAGGTTGCAGTGATAGCAGCAGTACAGTATGGAATAGGATGGACCGGCAGAATATGTGAGGCTGTAGGTAGGAGTGATAGCAGCAGTACAGTATGGAATAGGATAGACAGGCAGAATATGTGTGGCTGTAGGTAGCAGTGATAGCAGCAGTACAGTATGGAACAGCATGGACCGGCAGAATATGTGTGGCTGTGGGTAGCAGTGATAGCAGCAGTACAGTATGGAACATGATGGACAGGCAGAAAATGTGTGGCTGTAGGTAGCACTGGTAGCAGCAGTACAGTATGGAACATGATGGAGAGGCAGAATATGTGTGGCTGTAGGTAGCAGTGATAGCAGCAGTACAGTATGGAATAGGATGGACATGCAGAATATATGCGGCTGTAGGTAGCAGTGATAGCAGCAGTACAGTATGGAACATGATGGACAGGCAAAATATGTTCGGATGTAGGTAGCACTGGTAGCAGCGGTACAGTATGGAACATAATGGACAGGCCGAATATGTGTGGCTGTAGGTAGCAGTGATAGCAGCAGTACAGTATGGAATAGGATGGACAGGCAGAATATGTGTGGCTGTGGGTAGCAGTGAAAGCAGCAGTACAGTATGGAGCATGATGGAGAGGCAGAATATGTGCGGCTGTAGGTAGCAGTGATAGTAGCAGTACATTATGGAATATGATGGACAGGCAGAATATGTGTGGCTGTAGGCAGCAGTGATAGCAGCAGTACAGTATGGAGCATGATGGATCGGCAGAATATGTGCGGCTGTAGGTAGCAGTGATAGTAGCAGTACAGTATGGAACATGATGGACAGGCAGAATATGTGCGGCTGTAGATAGCACTGGTAGCAGCAGTACAGTATGGAACATGATGGACCAGTAGAATATGTGCGGCTGTAGGTAGCACTGGTAGCAGCAGTACAGTATGGAACAGGATGGACAGGTAGAATATGTGCAGCTGTATGGTAGCAGTGATAGCCGCAGTACAGTATGGAACAGGATGGACAGGCAAAATATGTGCAGCTGTAGGTAGCACTGATAGCAGCAGTACAGTATGGAACATGATGGACAGGCAGAATATGTGCGGCTGTAGGTAGCAGTGATAGCAGCAGTACAGTATGGAACATGATGGACAGGCAGAATATGTGCGGCTGTAGGTAGCAGTGATAGCAGCAGTACAGTATGGAACGTGATGGACAGGCAAAATATGTGCAGCTGTAGGTAGCAGTGATAGCAGCAGTACAGTATGGAACATGATGGACAGGCAGAATATGTGCGGCTGTATGATAGCAGTGATAGCAGAAGTACAGTATGGAACATGATGGACAGGCAGAATATGTGCGGCTGTATGGTAGCAGTGATAGCAGCAGTACAGTATGGAACATGATGGACAGGCAGAATATGTGCGGCTGTAGGTAGCAGTGATAGCAGCAATACAGTATGGAACAGGATGGACAGGCAGAATATGTACGGCTGTATGGTAGCAGTGATAGCAGCAGTACAGTATGGAACATGATGGACAGGCAGAATATGTGCGGCTGTAGATAGCACTGGTAGCAGCAGTACAGTATGGAACATGATGGACCAGTAGAATATGTGCGGCTGTAGGTAGCACTGGTAGCAGCAGTACAGTATGGAATAGGATGGACAGGCAGAATATGTGCAGCTGTAGGTAGCAGTGATAGCAGCAGTACAGTATGCAACAGGATGGACAGGCAGAATATGTGCGGCTGTATGGTAGCAGTGATAGCAGCAGTACAGTATGGAACATTATGGACAGGCAGAATATGTGCGGCTGTAGATAGCACTGGTAGCAGCAGTACAGTATGGAACATGATGGACCAGTAGAATATGTGCGGCTGTATGTAGCACTGGTGGCAGCAGTACAGTATAGAACATGATGGACAGGCAGAATATGTGCGGCTGTAGGCAGCAGTGATAGCAGCAGTACAGTATGGAACAGGATGGACAGGCAGAATATGTGCGGCTGTAGGTAGCACTGATAGCAGCAGTACAGTATGGAACATGATGGACAGGCAGAATATGTGCGGCTGTAGGTAGCAGTGATAGCAGCAGTACAGTATGGAACATGATGGACAGGCAGAATTTGTGCGGCTGTAGGTAGCAGTGATAGCAGCAGTACAGTATGGAACATGATGGACAGGCGGAAAATGTGCGGCTGTAGGTAGCAGTGATAGCAGCAGTACAGTATGAAACAGGATGGACAGGCAGAATATGTACAGCTGTAGGTAGCACTGGTAGCAGCAGTACAGTATGGAACATGATGGACCGGCAGAATATGTGCGGCTGTAGGTAGCACTGGTAGCAGCAGTACAGTATGGAACAGGATGGACAGGCAGAATATGTGCAGCTGTAGGTAGCAGTGATAGCAGCAGTACAGTATGGAACATGATGGACAGGCAGAATATGTGCGGCTGTAGGTAGCAGTGATAGCAGCAGTACAGTATGGAACATGATGGACAGGAAGAATATGTGCGGCTGTAGGTAGCAGTGATAGCAGCAGTACAGTATGGAACATGATGGACAGGCAGAATATGTGCGGCTGTAGGTAGCAGTGATAGCAGCAGAACAGTATGGAACAGGATGGACAGGCAGAATATGTGCGGCTGTAGGTAGCACTGATAGCAGCAGTAGAGTATGAATCATGATGGACAGGCAGAATATGTGCGGCTGTAGGTAGCATTGATAGCAGAAGTACAGTATGGAACAGGATGGACAGGAAGAATATGTGCGGCTGTATGGTAGCAGTGGTAGCAGCAGTACAGTATGGAACATGATGGACAGGCAGAATATGTGCGGCTATAGGTAGCAGTGATAGCAGCAGTACCGTATGGAACAGGATGGACAGGCAGAATATGTGCGGCTGTATGGTAGCAGTGATAGCAGCAGTACAGCATGGAACATGATGGACAGGCAGAATATGTGCGGCTGTAGATAGCACTGGTAGCAGCAGTACAGTATGGAACATGATGGACCAGTAGAATATGTGCGGCTGTAGGTAGCACTGGTAGCAGCAGTACAGTATGGAATAGGATGGACAGGCAGAATATGTGCAGCTGTAGGTAGCAGTGATAGCAGCAGTACAGTATGGAACAGGATGGACAGGCAGAATATGTGCGGCTGTAGGTAGGAGTGATAGCAGCAGTACAGTATGGAATAGGATGGACAGGCAGAATATGTGCGGCTGTAGGTAGGAGTGATAGCAGCAGTACAGTATGGAACAGGATGAACCGGCAGAATATGTGCGGCTGTAGGTAGGAGTGATAGCAGCAGTATAGTATAGAACATGATGGACAGGCAGAATATGTGCGGCTGTAGGTAGCAGTGATAGCAGTAGAACAGTAGGGAACAGGATGGACAGGCAGAATATGTGCGGCTGTAGGTAGCCCTGGTAGCAGCAGTTCAGTATGGAATAGGATGGACAGGCAGAATATGTGCGGCTGTAGGTAGCAGTGATAGCAGCAGTACAGTATGGAACAGGATGGATCGGCAGAATATGTGCGGCTGTATGTTGCAGTGATAGCAGCAGTACAGTATGGAACATGATGTACAGGCAGAATATGAGCGGCTGTATGGTAGCACTGGTAGCAGCAGTACAGTATGGAACAGGATGGACAGGCAGAATATGTGCGGCTGTAGATGGCACTGGTAGCAGCAGTACAGTATGGAACATGATGCACAGGCAGAATATGTGCGGCTGTAGGTAGCAGTGATAGCAGCAGTACAGTATGGAACATGATGGACAGGCAGAATATATGCGGCGGTAGGTAGCACTGGTAGCAGCAGTACAGTATGGAACATGATGGAAAGGCAGAATATATGCGGCTGTAGGTAGCAGTGATAGCAGTAGAACAGTAGGGAACAGGATGGACAGGCAGATTATGTGCGGCTGTAGGTAGCCCTGGTAGCAGCAGTTCAGTATGGAATAGGATGGACAGGCAGAATATGTGCGGCTGTAGGTAGCAGTGATAGCAGCAGTACAGTATGGAACAGGATGGATCGGCAGAATATGTGCGGCTGTATGTTGCAGTGATAGCAGCAGTACAGTATGGAACATGATGTACAGGCAGAATATGAGCGGCTGTATGGTAGCACTGGTAGCAGCAGTACAGTATGGAACAGGATGGACAGGCAGAATATGTGCGGCTGTAGATGGCACTGGTAGCAGCAGTACAGTATGGAACATGATGGACAGGCAGAATATGTGCGGCTATAGGTAGCAGTGATAGCAGCAGTACAGTATGGAACAGGATGGACAGGCAGAATATGTGCGGCTGTATGGTAGCAGTGATAGCAGAAGTACAGTATGGAACATGATGGACAGGCAGAATATGTGCGGCTGTAGATAGCACTGGTAGCAGCAGTACAGTATGGAACATGATGGACCAGTAGAATATGTGCGGCTGTAGGTAGCACTGGTAGCAGCAGTACAGTATGGAATAGGATGGACAGGCAGAATATGTGCGGCTGTAGGTAGCAGTGATAGCAGCAGTACAGTATGGAACGTGATGGACAGGCAAAATATGTGCAGCTGTAGGTAGCAGTGATAGCAGCAGTACAGTATGGAACATGATGGACAGGCAGAATATGTGCGGCTGTATGATAGCAGTGATAGCAGAAGTACAGTATGGAACATGATGGACAGGCAGAATATGTGCGGCTGTATGGTAGCAGTGATAGCAGCAGTACAGTATGGTACATGATGGACAGGCAGAATATGTGCGGCTGTAGGTAGCAGTGATAGCAGCAGTACAGTATGGAACAGGATGGACAGGCAGAATATGTACGGCTGTATGGTAGCAGTGATAGCAGCAGTACAGTATGGAACATGATGGACAGGCAGAATATGTGCGGCTGTAGATAGCACTGGTAGCAGCAGTACAGTATGGAACATGATGGACCAGTAGAATATGTGCGGCTGTATGTAGCACTGGTGGCAGCAGTACAGTATAGAACATGATGGACAGGCAGAATATGTGCGGCTGTAGGCAGCAGTGATAGCAGCAGTACAGTATGGAACAGGATGGACAGGCAAAATATGTGCAGCTGTAGGTAGCACTGATAGCAGCAGTACAGTATGGAACATGATAGACAGGCAGAATATGTGCGGCTGTAGGTAGCAGTGATAGCAGCAGTACAGTATGGAACATGATGGACAGGCAGAATATGTGCGGCTGTAGGTAGCAGTGATAGCAGCAGTACAGTATGGAACATGATGGACAGGCGGAAAATGTGCGGCTGTAGGTAGCAGTGATAGCAGCAGTACAGTATGAAACAGGATGGAAAGGCAGAATATGTACGGCTGTAGATAGCACTGGTAGCAGCAGTACAGTATGGAACATGATGGACAGGCAGAATATATGCGGCTGTAGGCAGCAGTGATAGCAGCAGTACAGCATGGAACATGATGGATCGGCAGAATATGTGCAGCTGTAGGTAGGAGTGATCGCATTAGTACAGTATGGAACAGGATGGACAGGCAGAATATGTGCGGCTGTAGGTAGGAGTGATAGCAGCAGTACAGTATGGAACAGGACGGACAGGCAGAATATGTGAGGTTGTAGGTAGCAGTGATAGGAGTTGTACAGTATAGAACATGATGGACAGGCAGAATATGTGCAGCTGTAGGTAGCAGTGATAGCAGCAGTACAGTATGGAACATGATGGACAGGCAGAATATGTGCGGCTGTAGGTTGCAGTGATAGCAGCAGTACAGTATAGAACATGATGGACAGGCAGAATATGTGCGGCTGTATGTTGCAGTGATAGCAGCAGTACAGTATGGAACATGATGGACAGGCAGAATATGTGCGGCTGTATGGTAGCACTGGTAGCAGCAGTACACTATGGAACAGGATGGACCGTCAGAATATATACGGCTGTAGGAAGCAGTGATAGCAGCAGTACAGTATGGAACATGATGGACAGGCAGAATATGTGCAGCTGTAGGCAGCAGTGATAGCAGCAGTACAGTATGGAACATGATGGACAGGCAGAATATGTGCGGCTGTATGGTAGCACTGGTAGCAGCAGTACAGTATGGAACATGATGGACGAGCAGAATATGTGCGGCTGTATGTAGCAATGGTGGCAGCAGGACAGTATAGAACATGATGGACAGGCAGAATATGTGCGGCTGTAGGCAGCAGTGATAGCAGCAGTACAGTATGGAACAGGATGGACAGGCAAAATATGTGCAGCTGTAGGTAGAAGTGATAGCAGCAGTACAGTAGGGAACATGATGGACAGGCAGAATATGTCCGGCTGTAGGTAGCAGTGATAGCAGCAGTACAGTATGGAACAGGATGGACAGGCAAAATATGTGCGGCTGTATGGTAGCAGTGATAGCAGCAGTACAGTATGGAACATGATGGACAGGCAGAATATGTGCGGCTGTAGGCAGCAGTGATAGCAGCAGTACAGTTTGGAATAGGATGGACAGGCAGAATGTGTGTGGCTGTAGGTATGAGTGATAGCAGCAGTACAGTATGGAAAAGGATGGATCGGCAGAAAATGTGTGGCTGTAGGTAGCAGTGATAGCAGCAGTACAGTATGGAACAGGATGGACAGGCAGAATATGTGCGGCTGTAGGTAGGAGTGATAGCAGCAGTACAGTATGGAACAGGATGGACAGGCAAAATATGTGCGGCTGTATGGTAGCAGTGATAGCAGCAGTATAGTATGGAACAGGATGGACAGGCAGAATATGTGCGGCTGTAGGCAGCAGTACAGTATGGAATAGAATGGACAGGCCGAATGTGTGTGGCCGTAGGTAGGAGTGATAACAGCAGTACAGTATGGAACAGGATGGACAGGCAGAATATGTGCGGCTGTATGGTAGCAGTGATAGCAGCAGTACAGTATGGAATAGGATGGACAGGCAGAATATGTGCGGCTGTAGGCAGCAGTGATAGCAGCAGTACAGTATGGAATAGGATGGACAGGCAGAATGTGTGTGGCCGTAGGTAGGAGTGATAGCAGCAGTACAGTATGGAACAGGATGAACAGGCAGAATGTGTGTAGCCGTAGGCAGCAGTGATAGCAGCAGTACAGTATGGAACAGGATGGACAGGCAGAATATGTGCGGCTGTAGGCAGCAGTGATAGCAGCAGTACAGTATGGAATAGGATGGACAGGCAGAATGTGTGTGGCCGTAGGGAGCAGTGATAGCAGCAGTACAGTATGGAACAGGATGGACAGGCAGAATATGTGCGGCTGTAGGTAGCAGTGTTAGCAGCAGTACAGTATATAACATGATGAACAGGCAGAATATGTGCGGCTGTAGGTAGGAGTGATAGCAGCAGTACAGTATGGAACATGATGGACAGGCAGAATATGTGCGGCTGTAGGTAGGAGTGATAGCAGCAGTACAGTATGGAATAGGATGGACAGGCAGAATATGTGCGGCTGTAGGTAGGAGTGATAGCAGCAGTACAGTATGGAACAGGATGAACCGGCAGAATATGTGCGGCTGTAGGTAGGAGTGATAGCAGCAGTACAGTATGGAACATGATGGACAGGCAGAATATGTGCAGCTGTAGGTAGCAGTGATAGCAGCAGTACAGTATGGAACATGATGGACCGGAAGAATATGTGCGGATGTAGGTAGCAGTGATAGCAGCAGTACAGTATGGAACATGATGGACAGGCAGAATATGTGCGGCTGTAGGTAGCACTGGTAGCAACAGTACAGTATGGAACAGGATGGACAGGCAGAATATGTGCGGCTGTAGGTAGCACTGGTAGCAGCAGTTCAGTATGGAACAGGATTGACAGGCAGAATATGTACAGCTGTAGGTAGCACTGGTAGCAGCAGTACAGTATGGAACATGATGGACCGGCAGAATATGTGCGGCTGTAGGTAGCACTGGTAGCAGCAGTACAGTATGGAACAGGATGGACAGGCAGAATATGTGCAGCTGTAGGTAGCAGTGATAGCAGCAGTACAGTATGGAACATGATGGACAGGCAGAATATGTGCAGCTGTAGGTAGCTGTGATAGCAGCAGTACAGTATGGAACATGATGGACAGGTAGAATATGTGCGGCTGTAGGTAGCAGTGATAGCAGCAGTACAGTATGGAACATGATGGACAGGCAGAGTATGTGCGGCTGCAGGTAGCAGTGATAGCAGCAGAACAGTATGGAACAGGATGGACAGGCAGAATATGTGCGGCTGTAGGTAGCAGTGATAGCAGCAGTACAGTATAGAACATGATGCACAGGCAGAATATGTGCGGCTGTAGGTAGCAGTGATAGCAGCAGTACAGTATGGAACATGATGGACAGGCAGAATATGTGCGGCTGTAGGAAGCACTGGTAGCAGCAGTACAGTATGGAACATGATGGACAGGCAGAATATATGCGGCTGTAGGTAGCAGTGATAGCAGCAGAACAGTAGGGAACAGGATGGACAGGCAGAATATGTGCGGCTGTAGGTAGCCCTGGTAGCAGCAGTTCAGTATGGAACAGGATGGACAGGCAGAATATGTGCGGCTGTAGGTAGCAGTGATAGCAGCAGTACAGTATGGAACAGGATGGATCGGCAGAGTATGTGCGGCTGTATGTTGCAGTGATAGCAGCAGTACAGTATGGAACATGATGTACAGGCAGAATATGTGCGGCTGTATGGTAGCACTGGTAGCAGCAGTACAGTATGGAACAGGATGGACAGGCAGAATATGTGCGGCTGTAGGTCGCAGTGATAGCAGCAGTACAGTATGGAACAGGATGGACAGGCAGAATATGTGTGGCTGTAGGTAGCAGTGATAGTAGCAGTACAGTATGGAACATGATGGACAGGCAGAATATGTGCGGCTGTAGGCAGCAGTGATAGCAGCAGTACAGTATGAAACATGATGGACAGGCAGAATATATGCGGCTGTAGGTAGCACTGGTAGCAGCAGTACAGTATGGAACATGATGGACAGGCAGAATATATGCGGCTGTAGGTAGCAGTGATAGCAGCAGAACAGTAGGGAACAGGATGGACAGGCAGAATATGTGCGGCTGTAGGTAGCCTTGGTAGCAGAAGTACAGTATGGAACATGATGGACAGGCAGAATATGTGCGGCTGTATGGTAGCAGTGATAGCAGCAGTACAGTATGGAACATGATGGACAGGCAGAATATGTGCGTCTGTAGATAGCACTGGTAGCAGCTGTACAGTATGGAACATGATGGACTGGCAGAATATGTGCGGCTGTAGGTAGCAGTGATAGCAGCAGTACAGTGTGGAACAAGATGGACTGGCAGAATATGTGCGGCTGTATGGTAGCAGTGATAGCAGCAGTACAGTATGGAACATGATGGACAGGCAGAATATGTGCGGCTGTAGATAGCACTGGTAGCAGCAGTACAGTATGGAACATGATGGACCAGTAGAATATGTGCGGCTGTAGGTAGCACTGGTAGCAGCAGTACAGTATGGAATAGGATGGACAGGCAGAATATGTGCAGCTGTAGGTAGCAGTGATAGCAGCAGTACAGTATGGAACAGGATGGACAGGTAGAATATGTGCGGCTGTAGATAGCAGTGATAGCAGCAGTACAGTATGGAACATGATGGACAGGCAGAATATGTGCGTCTGTAGATAGCACTGGTAGCAGCAGTACAGTATGGAACATGATGGACCAGTAGAATATGTGCGGATGTAGGTAGCACTGGTAGCAGCAGTACAGTATGGAACATGATGGACAGGCAGAATATGTGCGGCTGTAGATAGCACTGGTAGCAGCAGTACAGTATGGAACATGATGGACCAGTAGAATATGTGCGGCTGTAGGTAGCACTGGTAGCAGCAGTACAGTATGGAATAGGATGGACAGGTAGAATATGTGCGGCTGTATGGTAGCAGTGATAGCAGCAGTACAGTATGGAACATGATGGACAGGCAGAATATGTGCGGCTGTATATAGCACTGGTAGCAGCAGTACAGTATGGAACATGATGGACCAGTAGAATATGTGCGGCTGTATGTAGCACTGGTGGCAGCAGTACAGTATAGAACATGATGGACAGGCAGAACATGTGCGGCTGTAGGCAGCAGTGATAGCAGCAGTACAGTATGGAACAGGATGGACAGGCAAAATATGTGCAGCTGTAGGTAGCACTGATAGCAGCAGTACAGTATGGAACATGATGGACAGGCAGAATATGTGCGGCTGTAGGTAGCAGTGATAGCAGCAGTACAGTATGGAACATGATGGACAGGCAGAATATGTGCGGCTGTAGGTAGCAGTGATAGCAGCAGTACAGTATAGAACGTGATGGACAGGCAAAATATGTGCAGCTGTAGGCAGCAGTGATAGCAGCAGTACAGTATGGAACATGATGGACAGGCAGAATATGTGCAGCTGTAGATAGCACTGGTAGCAGCAGTACAGTATGGAACATGATGGAACAGTAGAATATGTGCGGCTGTAGGTAGCACTGGTAGCAGCAGTACAGTATGGAATAGGATGGACAGGCAGAATATGTGCAGCAGTAGGTAGCAGTGATAGCAGCAGTACAGTATGGAACAGGATGGACAGGCAGAATATGTGCGGCTGTACGGTAGCAGTGATAGCAGCAGTACAGTATGGAACATTATGGACAGGCAGAATATGTGCGGCTGTAGATAGCACTGGTAGCAGCAGTACAGTATGGAACATGATGGACCAGTAGAATATGTGCGGCTGTATGTAGCACTGGTGGCAGCAGTACAGAATAGAACATGATGGACAGGCAGAATATGTGCGGCTGTAGGCAGCAGTGATAGCAGCAGTACAGTATGGAACAGGATGGACAGGCAAAATATGTGCAGCTGTAGGTAGCACTGATAGCAGCAGTACAGTATGGAACATGATGGACAGGCAGAATATGTGCGGCTGTAGGTAGCAGTGATAGCAGCAGTACAGTATGGAACATGATGGACAGGCAGAAAATGTGCGGCTGTAGGTAGCAGTGATAGCAGCAGTACAGTATGTAACAGGATGGAAAGGCAGAATATGTGCGGCTGTAGATAGCACTGGTAGCAGCAGTACAGTATGGAACATGATGGACAGGCAGAATATATGCGGCTGTAGGCAGCAGTGATAGCAGCAGTACAGCATGGAACATGATGGATCGGCAGAATATGTGCGGCTGTAGGTAGGAGTGATAGCATTAGTACAGTATGGAACAGGATGGACAGGCAGAATATGTGCGGCTGTAGGTAGGAGTGATAGCAGCAGTACAGTATGGAACAGGACGGACAGGCAGAATATGTGAGGTTGTAGGTAGCAGTGTTAGCAGTTGTATAGTATGGAACATGATGGACAGGCAGAATATGTGCGGCTGTAGGTAGCAGTGATAGCAGCAGTACAGTATAGAACATGATGGACAGGCAGAATATGTGCGGCTGTAGGTTGCAGTGATAGCAGCAGTACAGTATAGAACATGATGGACAGGTAGAATATGTGCGGCTGTATGGTAGCACTGGTAGCAGCAGTACAGTATGGAACATGATGGACCAGCAGAATATGTGCGGCTGTATGTAGCAATGGTGGCAGCAGGACAGTATGGAACATGATGGACAGGCAGAATATGTGCGGCTGTAGGCAGCAGTGATAGCAGCAGTACAGTATGGAACAGGATGGACAGGCAAAATATGTGCAGCTGTAGGTAGAAGTGATAGCAGCAGTACAGTATGGAACATGATGGACAGGCAGAATATGTGCGGCTGTAGGTAGCAGTGATAGCAGCAGTACAGTATGGAACAGGATGGACTGGCAAAATATGTGCGGCTGTATGGTAGCAGTGATAGCAGCAGTACAGTATGGAACATGATGGACAGGCAGAATATGTGCGGCTGTAGGCAGCAGTGATAGCAGCAGTACAGTATGGAATAGGATGGACAGGCAGAATGTGTGTGGCTGTAGGTATGAGTGATAGCAGCAGTACAGTATGGAAAAGGATGGATCGGCAGAATATGTGCGGCTGTATGTTGCAGTGATAGCAGCAGTACAGTATGGAACATGATGTACAGGCAGAATATGTGCGGCTGTATGGTAGCACTGGTAGCAGCAGTACAGTATGGAACAGGATGGACAGGCAGAATATGTGCGGCTGTAGGCAGCAGTGATAGCAGCAGTACAGTATGAAACATGATGGACAGGCAGAATATGTGCGGCTGTAGGCCGCAGTGGTAGCAGCAGTACAGTATGGAACGTGATGGACAGGCAAAATATGTGCAGCTGTAGGCAGCAGTGATAGCAGAAGTACAGTATGGAACATGATGGACAGGCAGAATATGTGCGGCTGTATGATAGCAGTGATAGCAGCAGTACAGTATGGAACATGATGGACAGGCAGAATATGTGCGTCTGTAGATAGCACTGGTAGCAGCAGTACAGTATGGAACATGATGGACAGGCAGAATATGTGCGGCTGTAGGTAGCAGTGATAGCAGCAGTACAGTATGGAACAGGATGGACCGGCAGAATATGTGCGGCTGTATGGTAGCAGTGATAGCAGCAGTACAGTATGGAACATGATGGACAGGCAGAATATGTGCGGCTGTAGATAGCACTGGTAGCAGCAGTACAGTATGGAACATGATGGACCAGTAGAATATGTGCGGCTGTAGGTAGCACTGGTAGCAGCAGTACAGTATGGAATAGGATGGACAGGCAGAATATGTGCAGCTGTAGGTAGCAGTGATAGCAGCAGTAAAGTATGGAACAGGATGGACAGGTAGAATATGTGCGGCTGTATGGTAGCAGTGATAACAGCAGTACAGTATGGAACATGATGGACAGGCAGAATATCTGCGGCTGTAGATAGCACTGGTAGCAGCAGTACAGTATGGAACATGATGGACCAGTAGAATATGTGCGGCTGTATGTAGCACTGGTGGCAGCAGTACAGTATAGAACATGATGGACAGGCAGAATATGTGCGGCTGTAGGCAGCAGTGATAGCAGCAGTACAGTATGGAACAGGATGGACAGGCAAAATATGTGCAGCTGTAGGTAGCACTGATAGCAGCAGTACAGTATGGTACATGATGGACAGGCAGAATATGTGCGGCTGTAGGTAGCAGTGATAGCAGCAGTACAATATGGAATATGATGGACAGGCAGAATATGTGCGGCTGTAGGTAGCAGTGATAGCAGCAGTACAGTATGGAACGTGATGGACAGGCAAAATATGTGCAGCTGTAGGCAGCAGTGATAGCAGAAGTACAGTATGGAACATGATGGACAGGCAGAATATGTGCGGCTGTATGGTAGCAGTGATAGCAGCAGTACAGTATGGAACATGATGGACAGGCAGAATATGTGCGGCTGTAGGTAGCAGTGATAGCAGCAGTACAGCATGGAACATGATGGACAGGCAGAATATGTGCGGCTGTAGGTAGCAGTGATAGCAGCAGTACAGTATGAAACAGGATGGAAAGGCAGAATATGTGCGGCTGTAGATAGCACTGGTAGCAGCAGTACAGTATGGAACATGATGGACAGGCAGAATATATGTGGCTGTAGACAGCAGTGATAGCAGCAGTACAGCATGGAATATGATGGACAGGCAGAATATGTGCGGCTGTAGGTAGCAGTGATAGCAGCAGTACAGTATGGAACGTGATGGACAGGCAAAATATGTGCAGCTGTAGGCAGCAGTGATAGCAGAAGTACAGTATGGAACATGATGGACAGGCAGAATATGTGCGGCTGTATGGTAGCAGTGATAGCAGCAGTACAGTATGGAACATGATGGACAGGCAGAATATGTGCGGCTGTAGGTAGCAGTGATAGCAGCAGTACAGCATGGAACATGATGGACAGGCAGAATATGTGCGGCTGTAGGTAGCAGTGATAGCAGCAGTACAGTATGAAACAGGATGGAAAGGCAGAATATGTGCGGCTGTAGATAGCACTGGTAGCAGCAGTACAGTATGGAACATGATGGACAGGCAGAATATATGTGGCTGTAGACAGCAGTGATAGCAGCAGTACAGCATGGAACATGATGGATCGGCAGAATATGTGCGGCTGTAGGTAGGAGTGATAGCATTAGTACAGTATGGAACAGGATGGACAGGCAGAATATGTGCGGCTGTAGGTAGGAGTGATAGCAGCAGTACAGTATGGAACAGGACGGACAGGCAGAATATGTGAGGTTGTAGGTAGCAGTGATAGCAGTTGTACAGTATGGAACATGATGGACAGGCAGAATATGTGCGGCTGTAGGTAGCAGTGATAGCAGCAGTACAGTTTGGAACATGATGGACAGGCAGAATATGTGCGGCTGTAGGTTGCAGTGATAGCAGCAGTACAGTATAGAACATGATGGACAGGCAGAATATGTGCGGCTGTATGGTACCACTGGTAGCAGCAGTAAAGTATGGAACATGATGGACCAGCAGAATATGTGCGGCTGTATGTAGCAATGGTGGCAGCAGGACAGTATGGAACATGATGGACAGGCAGAATATGTGCGGCTGTAGGCAGCAGTGATAGCAGCAGTACAGTATGGAACAGGATGGACAGGCAAAATATGTGCAGCTGTAGGTAGAAGTGATAGCAGCTGTACAGTATGGAACATGATGGACAGGCAGAATGTGTGTGGCCGTAGGTAGGACTGATAGCAGCAGTACAGTATGGAACAGGATGGATCGGCAGAATATGTGTGGCTGTAGGTAGCAGTGATAGCAGCAGTACAGTATGGAACATGATGGACAGGCAGAATGTGTGTGGCTGTAGGTAGGAGTGATAGCAGAAGTACAGTATGGAACATGATGGACAGGCAGAATATGTGTGGTTGTAGGTAGCACTGGTAGCAGCAGTACAGTATGAAACATGATGGACAGGCAGAATATGTGCGGCTGTAGGTAGGAGTGTTGGCAGCAGTACAGTATGGAACAGGTGGACAGGCAGAATATGTGTGGCTGTAGGTAGGAGTGATAGCAGCAGTACAGTATGGAATAAGATGGACAGGCAGAATGTGTGTGACTGTAGGTAGGAGTGATAGCAGCAGTACAGTATGGAACAGGATGGACCAGCAGAATATGTGCGGCTGTAGGTAGGAGTGATAGCAGCAGTACAGTATGGAACAGGATGGACAGGCAGAATATGTGCGGCTGTAGGTAGTAATGATAGCAGCAGTACAGTATGGAACAGGATGGACAGGCAGAATATGTGCGGCTGTAGGTAGCAATGATAGCAGCCTGTACAGTATGGAACAGGATGGACAGGCAGAATATGTGTGGCTGTAGGTTGCAGTGATAGCAGCAGTACAGTATGGAATAGGATGGACAGGCAGAATATGTGGGGCTGTAGGTAGGAGTGATAGCAGCAGTACAGTATGGAACAGGATGGACCGGCAGAATATGTGCGGCTGTAGGTAGGAGTGATAGCAGCAGTACAGTATGGAATAGGATGGACAGGCAGAATATGTGCGGCTGTAGGTAGCAGTGATAGCAGCAGTACAGTATGGAACAGGATGGACCGGCAGAATATGTGTGGCTGTGGGTAGCAGTGATAGCAGCAATACAGTATGGAACATGATGGACAGGCAGAAAATGTGTGGCTGTAGGTAGCACTGGTAGCAGCAGTACAGTATGGAACATGATGGACAGGAAGAATATGTGTGGCTGTAGGTAGCAGTGATAGCAGCAGTACAGTATGGAATAGGATGGACAGGCAGAATATATGCAGCTGTAGGTAGCAGTGATAGCAGCAGTACAGTATGGAACATGATGGACAGGCAAAATATGTTCGGATGTAGGTAGCACTGGTAGCAGCACTACAGTATGGAACATGATGGACAGGCAGAATATATGCGGCTGTAGGTAGCAGTGATAGCAGCAGTACAGTATGGAACATGATGGACAGGCAAAATATGTTCGGATGTAGGTAGCAGTGATAGTAGAAGTACAGTATGGAACATGATGGACAGGCAGAGTATGTGCGGATGTAGGTAGCAGTGATAGCAGCAGTACAGTATGGAACAGGATGGACCGGCAGAATATGTGTGGATGTAGGTAGCACTGGTAGCAGCAGTACAGTATGGAACATGATGGACAGGCAGAATATGAGTGGCTGTAGGTAGCAGTGATAGCAGCAGTACAGTATGGAGCATGATGGAGAGGCAGAATATGTGCGGCTGTAGGTAGCAGTGATAGCAGCAGTACAGTATGGAACATGATGGACAGGCAGAATATGTGTGGCTGTAGGTAGCAGTGATAGCAGCAGTACAGTATGGAACATGATGGACAGGCAGAATATGTGCGGCTGTAAATAGCAATGGTAGCAGCAGTACAGTATGGAACACGATGGACAGGCAGAATATGTGTGGCTGTAGGTAGCAGTGATAGCAGCAGTACAGTATGGAGCATGATGGAGAGGCAGAATATGTGCGGCTGTAGGTAGCAGTGATAGCAGCAGTACAGTATGGAACATGATGGACAGGCAGAATATGTGCAGCCGTAGGTAGCAGTGATAGCAGCAGTACAGTATGGAACATGATGGAGAGGCAGAATATGTGTGGCTGTAGGTAGCAGTAATAGCAGCAGTACAGCATGGAACATGATGGACAGGCAGAATATGTGGGGCTGTAGGTAGCAGAGATAGCAGCAGTACAGTATGGAACATGATGAACAGGCAGAATATGTGCGGCTGTAGGTAGGAGTGATAGCAGCAGTACAGTATGGAACATGATGGACAGGCAGAATATGTGCGGCTGTAGGTAGGAGTGATAGCAGCAGTACAGTATGGAAAATGATGGACAGGCAGAATATGTGAAGATGTAGGTAGCAGTGATAGCAGCAGTACAGTATGGAACATGATGGACAGGCAGAATATGTGCGGCTGTAGGTAGCACTGGTAGCAACAGTACAGTATGGCACAGGATGGACAGGCAGAATATGTGCGGCTGTAGGTAGGAGTGATAGCAGCAGTACAGTATGGAATAGGATGGACAGGCAGAATATGTGCGGCTGTAGGTAGGAGTGATAGCAGCAGTACAGTATGGAACAGGATGAACCGGCAGAATATGTGCGGCTGTAGGAAGGAGTGATAGCAGCAGTACAGTATGGAACATGATGGACAGGCAGAATATTTGCAGCTGTAGGTAGCAGTGATAGCAGCAGTACAGTATGGAACATGATGGACAGGCAGAATATGTGCGGCTGTAGGTAGCACTGGTAGCAGCAGTACAGTATGGAACATGATGGACCGGCAGAATATGTGCGGCTGTAGGTAGCAGTGATAGCAGCAGTACAGTATGGAACATGATGGACAGGCAGAATATGTGCGGCTGTAGGTAGCAGTGATAGCAGCAGTACAGTGTGGAACATGATGGACAGGCAGAATATGTGTGGCTGTAGGTAGCAGTGATAGCAGCAGTACAGTATGGAACATGATGGACAGGCAGAATGTGTGTGGCTGTAGGTAGGAGTGATAACAGAAGTACAGTATGGAGTATGATGGACAGGCAGAATATGTGCGGCTGTAGGTAGGAGTGTTGGCAGCAGTACAGTATGGAACAGGATGGAAAGGTAGAATATGTGCGGCTGTAGGTAGGAGTGATAGCAGCAGTACAGTATGGAAAAGGATGGACAGGCAGAATATGTGCGGCTGTAGGTAGCAGTGATAGCAGCAGTACAGTATGGAATAGAATGGACAGGCAGAATATGTGTAGCTGTAGGTAGCCCTGGTAGCAGCAGTACAGTATGGAACAGGACGGACAGGCAGAATATGTGCGGCTGTAGGTAGGAGTGATAGCAGCAGTACAGTATGGAACAGGATGAACCGGCAGAATATGTGCGGCTGTAGGTAGGAGTGATAGCAGCAGTACAGTATGGAACATGATGGACAGGCAGAATATGTGCAGCTGTAGGTAGCAGTGATAGCAGCAGTACAGTATGGAACATGATGGACAGGCAGAATATGTGCGGATGTAGGTAGCAGTGATAGCAGCAGTACAGTATGGAACATGATGGACAGACAGAATATGTGCGGCTGTAGGTAGCACTGGTAGCAACAGTACAGTATGGAACAGGATGGACAGGCAGAATATGTGCGGCTGTAGGTAGCACTGGTAGCAGCAATACAGCATGGAACAGGATGGACAGGCAGAATATGTGCGGCTGTAGGTAGGAGTGATAGCAGCAGTACAGTATGGAATAGGATGGACAGGCAGAATATGTGCGGCTGTAGGTAGGAGTGATAGCAGCAGTACAGTATGGAACAGGATGAACCAGCAGAATATGTGCAGCTGTAGGTAGCAGTGATAGCAGCAGTACAGTATGGAACATGATGGACAGGCAGAATATGTGCGGCTGTAGGTAGCAGTGATAGCAGCAGTACAGTATGGAACATGATGGACAGGCAGAATATGTGCAGCTGTAGGTAGCAGTGATAGCAGCAGTACAGTATGGAATAGGATGGACAGGCAGAATATGTGCGGCTGTAGGTAGCAGTGATAGCAGCAGTACAGTATGGAATAGAATGGACAGGCAGAATATGTGTAGCTGTAGGTAGCCCTGGTAGCAGCAGCACAGTATGGAACAGGACGGACAGGCAGAATATGTGCGGCTGTAGGTAGGAGTGATAACAGCAGTACAGTATGGAACATGATGGTCTGGCAGAATATGTACGGCTGTAGGTAGCAGTAATAGCAGCAGTACAGCATGGAACATGATGGACAGGCAGAATATGTGCGGCTGTAGGTAGCAGAGATAGCAGCAGTACAGTATGGAACATGATGAACAGGCAGAATATGTGCGGCTGTAGGTAGGAGTGATAGCAGCAGTACAGTATGGAACATGATGGACAGGCAGAATATGTGCGGCTGTAGGTAGGAGTGATAGCAGCAGTACAGTATGGAACAGGATGAACAGGCAGAATATGTGCGGCTGTAGGTAGGAGTGATAGCAGAAGTACAGTATGGAACATGATGGACAGGCAGAATATGTGCGGCTGTAGGTAGGAGTGATAGCAGCAGTACAGTATGGAACAGGATGAACCGGCAGAATATGTGCGGCTGTAGGTAGGAGTGATAGCAGCAGTACAGTATGGAACATGATGGACAAGCAGAATATGTGCGGCTGTAGGTAGGAGTGATAGCAGCAGTACAGTATGGAACAGGATGAACCGGCAGAATATGTGCGGCTGTAGGTAGGAGTGATAGCAGCAGTACAGTATGGAACATGATGGACAGGCAGAATATGTGCAGCTGTAGGTAGCAGTCATAGCAGCAGTACAGTATGGAACATGATGGACAGGCAGAATATGTGCGGCTGTAGGTAGCACTGGTAGCAACAGTACAGTATGGAACAGGATGGACAGGCAGAATATGTGCGGCTGTAGGTAGCACTGGTAGCAGCAATACAGTATGGAACAGGAAGGACAGGCAGAATATGTACAGCTGTAGGTAGCACTGGTAGCAGCAGTACAGCATGGAACATGATGGACCGGCAGAATATGTGCGGCTGTAGGTAGCACTGGTAGCAGCAGTAGAGTATGGAACAGGATGGACCGACGGAATATGTACAGCTGTAGGTAGCACTGGTAGCAGCAGTACAGTATGGAACATGATGGACCGGCAGAATATGTGCGGCTGTAGGTAGCACTGGTAGCAGCAGTACAGTATGGAACAGGATGGACAGGCAGAATATGTGCAGCTGTAGGTAGCAGTGATAGCAGCAGTACAGTATGGAACATGATCTACAGGCAGAATATGTGCGGCTGTAGATAGCACTGGTAGCAGCAGTACAGTATGGAACATGATGGACAGGCACAATATGTGTGGCTGTAGGTAGCAGTGATAGCAGCAGTACAGTATGGAGCATGATGGAGAGGCAGAATATGTGCGGCTGTAGGTAGCAGTGATAGCAGCAGTACAGTATGGAACATGATGGACAGGCAGAATATGTGCGGCTGTAGGTAGCAATGATAGCAGCAGTACAGTATGGAACATGATGGACAGGCAGAATATGTGTGGCTGTAGGTAGCAGTGATAGCAGCAGTACAGTATGGAACATGATGGACAGGCAGAATGTGTGTGGCTTTAGGTAGGAGTGATAACAGAAGTACAGTATGGAACATGATGGACAGGCAGAATATGTGCGGCTGTAGGTAGGAGTGTTGGCAGCAGTACAGTATGGAACAGAATGGACAGGCAGAATATGTGCGGTTGTAAGTAGGAGTGATAGCAGCAGTACAGTATGGAATAGGATGGTCAGGCAGAATGTGTGTGGCTGTAGGTAGGAGTGATAGCAGCAGTACAGTATGGAAAAGGATGGACCGGCAGAATATGTGCGGCTATAGGTAGGAGTCATAGCAGCAGTACAGTATGGAACAGGATGGACAGGCAGAATATGTGCGGCTGTAGGTAGAAATGTTAGCAGCAGTGCAATATGGAACAGGATGGACAGGCAGAATATGTGCACATGTAGGTAGCAGTGATAGCAGCAGTACAGTATGGAACATGATGGACAGGCAGAATATGTGCGGCTGTAGGTAGCGCTGGTAGCAACAGTACAGTATGGAACAGGATGGAGAGGCAGAATATGTGCGGCTGTAGGTAGCACTGGTAGCAGCAGTACACTATGGAAGAGGATGGAGAGGCAGAATATGTACAGCTGTAGGTAGCACTGGTAGCAGCAGTACAGTATGGAACATGATGGACCGGCAGAATATGTGCGGCTGTAGGTAGCACTGGTAGCAGCAGTACAGTATGGAACAGGATGGACAGGTAGAATATGTGCAGCTGTAGGTAGCAGTGATAGCACCTGTACAGTATGGAACATGGTGGACAGGCAGAATATGTGCGGCTGTAGGTAGCAGTGATAGCAGCAGTACAGTATGGAACATGATGGACAGGCAGAATATGTGCGGCTGTAGGTAGCAATGATAGCAGCAGTACAGTATGGAACATGATGGAAAGGCAGAATATGTGCGGCTGTAGGTAGCTCTGGTAGCAGCAGTACAGTATGGAACATGATGGACAGGCAGAATATGTGCGGCTGTAGGCAGCAGTGATAGCAGCAGTACAGTATGGAACATGATGGACAGGTAGAATATGTGCGGCTGTAGGTAGCAGTGATAGCAGCAGTACAGTATGGAACATGATGGACAGGCAGAATATGTGCGGCTGTAGTTAGCACTGGTAGCAGCAGTACAGCATGGAACATGATGGAGCGGCAGAATATGTGCGGCTGTAGGTAGCAGTTATAGCAGCAGCACAGTATGGAACATGATGGACAGCCAGAATATGTGCGGCTGTAGTTAGCACTGGTAGCAGCAGTACAGTATGGAACGGCAGAATATGTGTGGCTGTAGGTAGCAATGATAGCAGCAGTACAGTATGGAACAGGATGGACAGACAGAATATGTGCGGCTGCAGGTAGCACTGGTAGCAGCAGTACAGTATGGAATAGGATGGACAGGCATAGGATGGACAGGCAGAATATATGCGGCTGTAGGTTGCAGTGATAGCAGCAGTACAGTATGGAACATGATGGACAGGCAGAATATGTGCGGCTGTAAGTAGCAGTGATAGCAGCAGTACAGTATGGAACATGATGGACCGGCAGAATATGTGCGGCTGTAGGTAGCAGTGATAGCGGCTGTACAGTATGGAATATGATGGACAGGCAGAATATGTGCGGCTGTAGGTAGCAGTGATAGCAGCAGTACAGTATGGAACATGATGGACAGGCAGAATATGTGCGGCTGTAGGAAGCAGTGATAGCAGCAGGACAGTATGGAACATGATGGACAGGCAGAATATGTGCGGCTGGAGGTAGCAGTTATAGCAGCAGCACAGTATGGAACATGATGGACAGGCAGAATATGTGCGGCTGTAGTTAGCACTGGTAGCAGCAGTACAGTATGGAACATGATGGAACGGCAGAATATGTGTGGCTGTAGGTAGCAGTGATAGCAGCAGTACAGAATGGAACATGATGGACAGGCAGAATATGTGTGGCTGTAGGTAGCAATGATAGCAGCAGTACAGTATGGAACAGGATGGACAGACAGAATATGTGCGGCTGCAGGTAGCACTGGTAGCAGCAGTACAGTATGGAATATGATGGACAGGCATAGGATGGACAGGCAGAATATATGCGGCTGTAGGTTGCAGTGATAGCAGCAGTACAGTATGGAACATGATGGACAGGCAGAATATGTGCGGCTGTAAGTAGCAGTGATAGCAGCAGTACAGTATGGAACATGATGGACCGGCAGAATATGTGCGGCTGTAGGTAGCACTGGTAGCAGCAGTACAGTATGGAACAGGATGGACAGGCAGAATATGTGCAGCTGTAGGTAGCAGTGATAGCGGTTGTACAGTATGGAACATGATGGACAGGCAGAATATGTGCGGCTGTAGGTAGCAGTGATAGCAGCAGTACAGTATGGAACATGATGGACAGGCAGAATATGTGCGGCTGTAGGTAGCAGTGATAGCAGCAGTACAGTATGGAACATGATGGACAGGCAGAATATGTGCGGCTGTAGGTAGCACTGGTAGCAGCAGTACAGTATGGAACATGATGGACAGGCAGAATATGTGCGGCTGTAGGTAGCAGTGATAGCAGCAGTACAGTATGGAACATGATGGACAGGCAGAATATGTGCGGCTGTAGGTAGCAGTGATAGCAGCAGTACAGTATGGAACATGATCTACAGGCAGAATATGTGCGGCTGTAGGTAGCAGTGATAGCAGCAGTACAGTATGGAACATGATGGACAGGCAGAATATGTGCGGCTGTAGGTAGCAGTGATAGCAGCAGTACAGTATGGAACATGATGGACAGGCAGAATATGTGCGGCTGTAGGTAGCAGTGATAGCAGCAGTACAGTATGGAACATGATGGACAGGCAGAATATGTGCGGCTGTAGTTAGCACTGGTAGCAGCAGTACAGTATGGAACATGATGGACCGGCAGAATATGTGCGGCTGTAGGTAGCAGTGATAGCAGCAGTACAGTATGGAACATGATGGACAGGCAGAATATGTGCGGCTGTAGTTAGCACTGGTAGCAGCAGTACAGTATGGAGCATGATGGAGAGGCAGAATACGTGCGGCTGTAGGTAGCAGTGATAGCAGCAGTACAGTATGGAACATGATGGACAGGCAGAATATGTGCAGCTGTAGGTAGCAGTGATAGCAGCAGTACAGTATGGAACATGATGGACAGGCAGAATATGTGCGGATTTAGGTAGCAGTGATAGCAGCAGTACAGTATGGAAATTGATGGACAGGCAGAATATGTGCGGCTGTAGGTAGCACTGGTAGCAGCAGTACAGTATGGAACAGGATGGAGAGGCAGAATATGTACAGCTGTAGGTAGCACTGGTAGCAGCAGTACAGTATGGAACATGATGGACCGGCAGAATATGTGCGGCTGTAGGTAGCACTGGTAGCAGCAGTACAGTATGGAACAGGATGGACAGGTAGAATATGTGCAGCTGTAGGTAGCAGTGATAGCACCTGTACAGTATGGAACATGGTGGACAGGCAGAATATGTGCGGCTGTAGGTAGCAGTGATAGCAGCAGTACAGTATGGAACATGATGGACAGGCAGAATATGTGCGGCTGTAGGTAGCAATGATAGCAGCAGTACAGTATGGAACATGATGGAAAGGCAGAATATGTGCGGCTGTAGGTAGCTCTGGTAGCAGCAGTACAGTATGGAACATGATGGACAGGCAGAATATGTGCGGCTGTAGGCAGCAGTGATAGCAGCAGTACAGTATGGAACATGATGGACAGGTAGAATATGTGCGGCTGTAGGTAGCAGTGATAGCAGCAGTACAGTATGGAACATGATGGACAGGCAGAATATGTGCGGCTGTAGTTAGCACTGGTAGCAGCAGTACAGCATGGAACATGATGGAGCGGCAGAATATGTGCGGCTGTAGGTAGCAGTTATAGCAGCAGCACAGTATGGAACATGATGGACAGCCAGAATATGTGCGGCTGTAGTTAGCACTGGTAGCAGCAGTACAGTATGGAACGGCAGAATATGTGTGGCTGTAGGTAGCAATGATAGCAGCAGTACAGTATGGAACAGGATGGACAGACAGAATATGTGCGGCTGCAGGTAGCACTGGTAGCAGCAGTACAGTATGGAATAGGATGGACAGGCATAGGATGGACAGGCAGAATATATGCGGCTGTAGGTTGCAGTGATAGCAGCAGTACAGTATGGAACATGATGGACAGGCAGAATATGTGCGGCTGTAAGTAGCAGTGATAGCAGCAGTACAGTATGGAACATGATGGACCGGCAGAATATGTGCGGCTGTAGGTAGCAGTGATAGCGGCTGTACAGTATGGAATATGATGGACAGGCAGAATATGTGCGGCTGTAGGTAGCAGTGATAGCAGCAGTACAGTATGGAACATGATGGACAGGCAGAATATGTGCGGCTGTAGGTAGCAGTGATAGCAGCAGGACAGTATGGAACATGATGGACAGGCAGAATATGTGCGGCTGGAGGTAGCAGTTATAGCAGCAGCACAGTATGGAACATGATGGACAGGCAGAATATGTGCGGCTGTAGTTAGCACTGGTAGCAGCAGTACAGTATGGAACATGATGGAACGGCAGAATATGTGTGGCTGTAGGTAGCAGTGATAGCAGCAGTACAGAATGGAACATGATGGACAGGCAGAATATGTGTGGCTGTAGGTAGCAATGATAGCAGCAGTACAGTATGGAACAGGATGGACAGACAGAATATGTGCGGCTGCAGGTAGCACTGGTAGCAGCAGTACAGTATGGAATATGATGGACAGGCATAGGATGGACAGGCAGAATATATGCGGCTGTAGGTTGCAGTGATAGCAGCAGTACAGTATGGAACATGATGGACAGGCAGAATATGTGCGGCTGTAAGTAGCAGTGATAGCAGCAGTACAGTATGGAACATGATGGACCGGCAGAATATGTGCGGCTGTAGGTAGCACTGGTAGCAGCAGTACAGTATGGAACAGGATGGACAGGCAGAATATGTGCAGCTGTAGGTAGCAGTGATAGCGGTTGTACAGTATGGAACATGATGGACAGGCAGAATATGTGCGGCTGTAGGTAGCAGTGATAGCAGCAGTACAGTATGGAACATGATGGACAGGCAGAATATGTGCGGCTGTAGGTAGCAGTGATAGCAGCAGTACAGTATGGAACATGATGGACAGGCAGAATATGTGCGGCTGTAGGTAGCACTGGTAGCAGCAGTACAGTATGGAACATGATGGACAGGCAGAATATGTGCGGCTGTAGGTAGCAGTGATAGCAGCAGTACAGTATGGAACATGATGGACAGGCAGAATATGTGCGGCTGTAGGTAGCAGTGATAGCAGCAGTACAGTATGGAACATGATCTACAGGCAGAATATGTGCGGCTGTAGGTAGCAGTGATAGCAGCAGTACAGTATGGAACATGATGGACAGGCAGAATATGTGCGGCTGTAGGTAGCAGTGATAGCAGCAGTACAGTATGGAACATGATGGACAGGCAGAATATGTGCGGCTGTAGGTAGCAGTGATAGCAGCAGTACAGTATGGAACATGATGGATAGGCAGAATATGTGCGGCTGTAGTTAGCACTGGTAGCAGCAGTACAGTATGGAACATGATGGACCGGCAGAATATGTGCGGCTGTAGGTAGCAGTGATAGCAGCAGTACAGTATGGAACATGATGGACAGGCAGAATATGTGCGGCTGTAGTTAGCACTGGTAGCAGCAGTACAGTATGGAGCATGATGGAGAGGCAGAATATGTGCGGCTGTAGGTAGCAGTGATAGCAGCAGTACAGTATGGAACATGATGGACAGGCAGAATATGTGCAGCTGTAGGTAGCAGTGATAGCAGCAGTACAGTATGGAACATGATGGACAGGCAGAATATGTGCGGATTTAGGTAGCAGTGATAGCAGCAGTACAGTATGGAAATTAATGGACAGGCAGAATATGTGCGGCTGTAGGTAGCACTGGTAGCAGCAGTACAGTATGGAACATGATAGACCGGCAGAATATGTGCGGCTGTAGGTAGCACTGGTATCAGCAGTACAGTATGGAACAGGATGGACAGGCAGAATATGTGCAGCTGTAGGTAGCAGTGATAGCAGCAGTACAGTATGGAACATGATGGACAGGCAGAATATGTGCGGCTGTAGGTAGCACTGGTAGCAGCAGTACAGTATGGAACATGATGGACAGGCAGAATATGTGCGGCTGTAGGTAGCAGTGATAGCAGCAGTACAGTATGGAACATGATGGACAGGCAGAATATGTGCGGCTGTAGGTAGCAGTGATAGCAGCAGTACAGTATGGAACATGATTGACAGGCAGAATATGTGCGGCTGTAGTTAGCACTGGTAGCAGCAGTACAGTATGGAACATGATGGACCGGCAGAATATGTGCGGCTGTAGGTAGCAGTGATAGCAGCAGTACAGTATGGAACATGATGGACAGGCAGAATATGTGCGGCTGTAGTTAGCACTGGTAGCAGCAGTACAGTATGGAGCATGATGGAGAGGCAGAATATGTGCGGCTGTAGGTAACAGTGATAGCAGCAGTACAGTATGGAACATGATGGACAGGCAGAATATGTGCGGCTGTAGGTAGCAGTGATAGCAGCAGCACAGTATGGAACATGATGGTCAGGCAGAATGTGTGTGGCTGTAGGTAGCAGTGATAGCAGCAGTAGAGTATGGAACATGATGGACAGGCAGAATATGTGTGGCTGTAGGTAGCAGTGATAGCAGCAGTAGAGTATGGAACATGATGGACAGGCAGAATGTGTGTGGCTGTAGGTAGGAGTGATAGCAGAAGTACAGTATGGAACATGATGGACAGGCAGAATATGGGTGGTTGTAGGTAGCACTGGTAGCAGCAGTACAGTATGGAACATGATGGACAGGCAAAATATGTGCGGCTGTAGGTAGGAGTGTTGGCAGCAGTACAGTATGGAACAGGATGGACAGGCAGAATATGTGCGGCTGTAGGTAGGAGTGATAGCAGCAGTACAGTATGGAATAAGATGGACAGGCAGAATGTGTGTGGCTGTAGGTACGAGTGATAGCAGCAGTACAGTATGGAACAGGATGGACCGGCAGAATATGTGCGGCTGTAGGTAGGAGTGATAGCAGCAGTACAGTATGGAACATGATGGACAGGCAGAATATGTGCGGCTGTAGGTAGCACTGGTAGCAGCAGTACAGTATGGAACATGATGGACAGGCAGAATATGTGCGGCTGTAGGTAGCAGTGATAGCAGCAGTACAGTATGGAACATGATGGACAGGCAGAATATGTGCGGCTGTAGGTAGCAGTGATAGCAGCAGTACAGTATGGAACATGATCTACAGGCAGAATATGTGCGGCTGTAGGTAGCAGTGATAGCAGCAGTACAGTATGGAACATGATGGACAGGCAGAATATGTGCGGCTGTAGGTAGCAGTGATAGCAGCAGTACAGTATGGAACATGATGGACAGGCAGAATATGTGCGGCTGTAGGTAGCAGTGATAGCAGCAGTACAGTATGGAACATGATGGACAGGCAGAATATGTGCGGCTGTAGTTAGCACTGGTAGCAGCAGTACAGTATGGAACATGATGGACCGGCAGAATATGTGCGGCTGTAGGTAGCAGTGATAGCAGCAGTACAGTATGGAACATGATGGACAGGCAGAATATGTGCGGCTGTAGTTAGCACTGGTAGCAGCAGTACAGTATGGAGCATGATGGAGAGGCAGAATATGTGCGGCTGTAGGTAGCAGTGATAGCAGCAGTACAGTATGGAACATGATGGACAGGCAGAATATGTGCAGCTGTAGGTAGCAGTGAGAGCATCAGTACAGTATGGAACATGATGGACAGGCAGAATATGTGCGGCTGTAGGTAGCACTGGTAGCAGCAGTACAGTATGGAAATTGATGGACAGGCAGAATATGTGCGGCTGTAGGTAGCACTGGTATCAGCAGTACAGTATGGAACAGGATGGACAGGCAGAATATGTGCAGCTGTAGGTAGCAGTGATAGCAGATGTACAGTATGGAACATGATGGACAGGCAGAATATGTGCAGCTGTAGGTAGCAGTGATAGCAGCAGTACAGTATGGAACATGATGGATAGGCAGAATATGTGCGGCTGTAGGTAGCAGTGATAGCAGCAGTACAGTATGGAACATGATGGCCAGGCAGAATATGTGCGGCTGTAGGTAGCACTGGTAGCAGCAGTACAGTATGGAACATGATGGACAGGCAGAATATGTGCGGCTGTAGGTAGCAGTGATAGCAGCAGTACAGTATGGAACATGATGGACAGGCAGAATATGTGCGGCTGTAGGTAGCAGTGATAGCAGCAGTACAGTATGGAACATGATGGACAGGCAGAATATGTGCGGCTGTAGTTAGCACTGGTAGCAGCAGTACAGTATGGAACATGATGGACCGGCAGAATATGTGCGGCTGTAGGTAGCAGTGATAGCAGCAGTACAGTATGGAACATGATGGACAGGCAGAATATGTGCGGCTATAGTTAGCACTGGTAGCAGCAGTACAGTATGGAGCATGATGGAGAGGCAGAATATGTGCGGCTGTAGGTAACAGTGATAGCAGCAGTACAGTATGGAACATGATGGACAGGCAGAATATGTGCGGCTGTAGGTAGCAGTGATAGCAGCAGCACAGTATGGAACATGATGGTCAGGCAGAATATGTGTGGCTGTAGGTAGCAGTGATAGCAGCAGTACAGTATGGAACATGATGGACAGGCAGAATGTGTGTGGCTGTAGGTAGGAGTGTTGGCAGCAGTACAGTATGGAACAGGATGGACAGGCAGAATATGTGCGGCTGTAGGTAGGAGTGATAGCAGCAGTACAGTATGGAATAAGATGGACAGGCAGAATGTGTGTGGCTGTAGGTACGAGTGATAGCAGCAGTACAGTATGGAACAAGATGGACCGGCAGAATATGTGCGGCTGTAGGTAGGAGTGATAGCAGCAGTACAGTATGGAATAGGATGGACAGGCAGAATATGTGCGGCTGTAGGTAGCAGTGATAGCAGTAGTACAGTATGGAACAGGATGGACCAGCAGAATATGTGTGGCTGTGGGTAGCAGTGATAGCAGCAGTACAGTATGGAACATGATGGACAGGCAGAAAATGTGTGGCTGTAGGTAGCACTTGTAGCAGCAGTACAGTATGGAACATGATGGACATGCAGAATATGTGTGGCTGTAGGTAGCACTGGTAGCAGCAGTACAGTATGGAACATGATGGACAGGCAGAATATGTGCGGCTGTAGATAGCACTGGTAGCAGCAGTACAGTATGGAGCATGATGGAGAGGCAGAATATGTGCGGCTGTAGGTAGCAGTGATAGCAGCAGTACAGTATGGAACATGATGGACAGGCAGAATATGTGTGGCTGTTGGTAGCAGTGATAGCAGCAGTACAGTATGGAACATGATGGACAGGCAGAATATGTGCGGCTGTAGATAGCACTGGTAGCAGCAGTACAGTATGGAACACGATGGACAGGCAGAATATGTGTGGCTGTAGGTAGCAGTGATAGCAGCAGTACAGTATGGAGCATGATGGAGAGGCAGAATATGTGCGGCTGTAGGTAGCAGTGATAGCAGCAGTACAGTATGGAACATGATGGACAGGCAGAATATGTGCGGCTGTAGGTAGCAGTGATAGCAGCAGTACAGTATGGAACATGATGGACAGGCAGAATATGTGTCGCTGTAGGTAGCAGTGATAGCAGCAGTACAGTATGGAACATGATGGACAGGCAGAATGTGTGTGGCTGTAGGTAGGAGTGATAACAGAAGTACAGTATTGAACATGATGGACAGGCAGAATATGTGCGGCTGTAGGTAGGAGTGTTGGCAGCAGTACAGTATGGAACAGAATGGACAGGCAGAATATGTGCGGCTGTAAGTAGGAGTGATAGCAGCAGTACAGTATGGAATAGGATGGTCAGGCAGAATGTGTGTGGCTGTAGGTAGGAGTGATAGCAGCAGTACAGTATGGAAAAGGATGGACCAGCAGAATATGTGCGGCTATAGGTAGGAGTGATAGCAGCAGTACAGTATGGAACAGGATGGACAGGCAGAATATGTGCGGCTGTAGGTAGAAATGATAGCAGCAGTACAATATGGAACAGGATGGACAGGCAGAATATGTGCGGATGTAGGTAGCAGTGATAGCAGCAGTACAGTATGGAACATGATGGACAGGCAGAATATGTGCGGCTGTAGGTAGCGCTGGTAGCAACAGTACAGTATGGAACAGGATGGAGAGGCAGAATATGTGCGGCTGTAGGTAGCACTGGTAGCAGCAGTACAGTATGGAACAGGATGGACAGGCAGAATATGTACAGCTGTAGGTAGCACTGGTAGCAGCAGTACAGTATGGAACATGATGGACCGGCAGAATATGTGCGGCTGTAGGTAGCACTGGTAGCAGCAGTACAGTATGGAACAGGATGGACAGGTAGAATATGTGCAGCTGTAGGTAGCAGTGATAGCAGCTGTACAGTATGGAACATGGTGGACAGGCAGAATATGTGCGGCTGTAGGTAGCAGTGATAGCAGCAGTACAGTATGGAACATGATGGACAGGCAGAATATGTGCGGCTGTAGGTAGCAGTGATAGCAGCAGTACAGTATGGAACATGATGGACAGGCAGAATATGTGCGGCTGTAGGTAGCTCTGGTAGCAGCAGTACAGTATGGAACATGATGGACAGGCAGAATATGTGCGGCTGTAGGTAGCAGTGATAGCAGCAGTACAGTATGGAACATGATGGACAGGCAGAATATGTGTGGCTGTAGGTAGTAGTGATAGCAGCAGTACAGTATGGAACATGATGGACAGGCAGAATGTGTGTGGCTGTAGGTAGGAGTGATAACAGAAGTACAGTATGGAACATGATGGACAGGCAGAATATGTGCGGCTGTAGGTAGGAGTGTTGGCAGCAGTACAGTATGGAACAGAATGGACAGACAGAATATGTGCGGCTGTAAGTAGGAGTGATAGCAGCAGTACAGTATGGAATAGGATGGTCAGGCAGAATGTGTGTGGCTGTAGGTAGGAGTGATAGCAGCAGTACAGTATGGAAAAGGATGGACCGGCAGAATATGTGCGGCTATAGGTAGGAGTGATAGCAGCAGTACAGTATGGAACAGGATGGACAGGCAGAATATGTGCGGCTGTAGGTAGAAATGATAGCAGCAGTACAATATGGAACAGGATGGACAGGCAGAATATGTGCAGATGTAGGTAGCAGTGATAGCAGCAGTACAGTATGGAACATGATGGACAGGCAGAATATGTGCGGCTGTAGGTAGCGCTGGTAGCAACAGTACAGTATGGAACAGGATGGAGAGGTAGAATATGTGCGGCTGTAGGTAGCATTGGTAGCAGCAGTACAGTATGGAACAGGATGGACAGGCAGAATATGTACAGCTGTAGGTAGCACTGGTAGCAGCAGTACAGTATGGAACATGATGGACCGGCAGAATATGTGCGGCTGTAGGTAGCACTGGTAGCAGCAGTACAGTATGGAACAGAATGGACAGGTAGAACATGTGCAGCTGTAGGTAGCAGTGATAGCAGCTGTACAGTATGGAACATGGTGGACAGGCAGAATATGTGCGGCTGTAGGTAGCAGTGATAGCAGCAGTACAGTATGGAACATGATGGACAGGCAGAATATGTGCGGCTGTAGGTAGCAGTGATAGCAGCAGTACAGTATGGAACATGATGGACAGGCAGAATATGTGCGGCTGTAGGTAGCTCTGGTAGCAGCAGTACAGTATGGAACATGATGGACAGGCAGAATATGTGCGGCTGTAGGTAGCAGTGATAGCAGCAGTACAGTATGGAACATGATGGACAGGTAGAATATGTGCGGCTGTAGGTAGCAGTGATAGCAGCAGTACAGTATGGAACATGATGGACAGGCAGAATATGTGGGGCTGTAGTTAGCACTGGTAGCAGCACTACAGCATGGAACATGATGGAGCGGCAGAATATGTGCGGCTGTAGGTAGCAGTTATAGCAGCAGTACAGTATGGAACATGATGGACAGGCAGAATATGTGCGGCTGTAATTAGCACTGGTAGCAGCAGTACAGTATGGAACATGATGGACAGGCAGAATATGTGTGGCTGTAGGTAGCAATGATAGCAGCAGTACAGTATGGAACAGGATGGACAGACAGAATATGTGCGGCTGTAGGTAGCACTGGTAGCAGCAGTACAGTATGGAATAGGATGGACAGGCATAGGATGGACAGGCAGAATATATGCGGCTGTAGGTTGCAGTGATAGCAGCAGTACAGTATGGAACATGATGGACAGGCAGAATATGTGCGGCTGTAAGTAGCAGTGATAGCAGCAGTACAGTATGGAACATGATGGACAGGCAGAATATGTGCGGCTGTAGGTAGCAGTGATAGCAGCAGTACAGTATGGAACATGATGGACAGGCAGAATATGTGCGGCTGTAGGTAGCACTGGTAGCAGCAGTACAGTATGGAATAGGATGGACAGGCAGAATATGTGCAGCTGTAGGTAGCACTGATAGCAGCAGTACAGTATGGAACATGATGGACAGGCATAGTATGTGCGGCTGTAGGTAGCAGTGATAGCAGCAGTACAGTATGGAACATGATGGAAAGGCAGAATATGTGCGGCTGTAGGTAGGAGTGATAGCAGCAGTACAGTATGGAATAGGATGGACAGGCAGAATATGTGCGGCTGTAGGTAGCAGTTATAGCAGCAGTACAGTATGGAATAGAATGGACAGGCAGAATATGTGCGGCTGTAGGTAGCCCTGGTAGCAGCAGTACAGTATGGAACAGGACGGACAGGCAGAATATGTGCGGCTGTAGGTAGGAGTGATAACAGCAGTACAGTATGGAACATGATGGACTGGCAGGATATGTGCGGCTGTAGGTAGCAGTAATAGCAGCAGTACAGTATGGAACATGATGGACAGGCAGAATATGTGCGGCTGTAGGTAGCAGAGATAGCAGCAGTACAGTATGGAACATGATGAACAGGCAGAATATGTGCGGCTGTAGATAGGAGTGATAGCAGCAGTACAGTATGGAACATGATGGACAGGCAGAGTATGTGCGGCTGTAGGTAGGAGTGATAGCAGCAGTACAGTATGGAATAGGATGGACAGGCAGAATATGTGCGGCTGTAGGTAGGAGTGATAGCAGCAGTACAGTATGGAACAGGATGAACCGGCAGAATATGTGCGGCTGTAGGTAGGAGTGATAGCAGCAGTACAGTATGGAACATGATGGACAGGCAGAATATGTGCAGCTGTAGGTAGCAGTGATAGCAGCAGTACAGTATGGAACATGATGGACAGGCAGAATATGTGCGGATGTAGGTAGCAGTGATAGCAGCAGTACAGTATGGAACATGATGAACAGGCAGAATATGTGCGGCTGTAGGTAGCACTGGTAGCAACAGTACAGTATGGAACAAGATGGAGAGGCAGAATATGTGCGGCTGTAGGTAGCACTGGTAGCAGCAGTACAGTATGGAACAGGATGGACAGGCAGAATATGTACAGCTGTAGGTAGCACTGGTAGCAGCAGTACAGTATGGAACATGATGGACCGGCAGAATATGTGCGGCTGTAGGTAGCACTGGTAGCAGCAGTACAGTATGGAACAGGATGGACAGGCAGAATATGTGCGGCTGTAGGTAGCAGTGATAGCAGCAGTACAGTATGGAACATGTTGGACAGGCAGAATATGTGCGGCTGTAGGTAGCTCTGGTAGCAGCAGTACAGTATGGAACATGATGGACAGGCAGAATATGTGCGGCTGTAGGTAGCAGTGATAGCAGCAGTACCGTATGGAACATGATGGACAGGCAGAATATGTGCGGCTGTAGGTAGCAGTGATAGCAGCAGTACAGTATGGAACATGATGGACAGACAGAATATGTGCGGCTGTAGGTAGCTCTGGTAGCAGCAGTACAGTATGGAACATGATGGACAGGCAGAATATGTGCGGCTGTAGGTAGCAGTGATAGCAGCAGTACCGTATGGAACAGGATGGGCAGGCAGAATATGTGCGGCTGTAGGTAGCAGTGATAGCAGCAGTACAGCATGGAACATGATGGACCGGCAGAATATGTGCAGCTGTAGGTAGCAGTTATAGCAGCAGTACAGTATGGAACATGATGGACAGGCAGAATATGTGCGGCTGTAGTTAGCACTGGTAGCAGCAGTACAGTATGGAACATGATGGAACAGCAGAATATGGTGTCTGCGGGCCGCATGAAGCAGCCGGAGGGGCCGCATGCGGCCTGCGGGCCGCCTGTTTGAGGCTCCTGGTATAGCTCATGATGGACAAGCAGACGGCAGTATCTTTGGGCTGGTAATAAGTAGCCAGTTCCCACTGTCACCAATATCAGATCTAATCATTGGTATCAGCCAGAGGTGTCTGAAAATCATCAAAGATTCATGTCGGAGTCATTTTCTCAGATGTCATGTTTTCCACAGTTTTTTACGATAATCTTATCCTCATCAGTTGTGTTGAAACAACCTGACGCCCTGAACCCCCTCTATGACAGTACACCGGGGATTGTCACTGACTCCACAGCATGGTTGTAGCTGGCGGCAAGACATTTAGTGGGAAACTTACTGCTCAATGCAGAGAAGAGTCTCCACTGCTGGGTGACTGCCCTCGCCCAGGCTCTTCCGCTATGGCAGACCACCATGGAGGCGTCCCAATAAGTTAGGGGAAATGGAAGCAATGTTCGTTCCTGCAGCTTCTGGGGACGAGAAGGATGTGGAGAAGGTGGAGAAGAGCCGCATCGTGTTGGAATCAGAACTGTTCAAACATGGAGCTGCCACCGCCCAACCAACTTGCACTAGTGAATTGTCATAGCCCAGTAGATACAAAAACTTCATTATCATCATTGTTAAGAATTGGTTTACTCCAGCAGCACAGCCAAGGATGGAGGAGGAGGATAGAGGAGAATGGAGGAAGAGGAAGACCGAGGAGAATGGAGGAAGAGGAAGACCGAGGAGAATGGAGGAAGAGGAAGACCGAGGAGAATGGAGGAAGAGGAAGACCGAGGAGAATGGAGGAAGAGGAAGACCGAGGAGAATGGAGGAAGAGGACAAAGGAGAGTGGAGGAGGAGGACAAAGGAGAGTGGAGGAGGAGGACAAAGGAGAGTGGAGGAGGAGGACAAAGGAGAGTGGAGGAGGAGGACAAAGGAGAATGGAGGAGGAGGACAAAGGAGAGTGGAGGAGGAGGACAAAGGAGAGTGGAGGAGGAAGACAGAGGAGAATGGAGTAGGAAGACAGAGGAGCATGGAGTAGGAAGACAGAGGAGCATGGAGTAGGAAGACAGAGGAGCATGGAGTAGGAAGACAGAGGAGCATGGAGTAGGAAGACAGAGGAGCATGGAGCAGGAGGACAGAGGAGAATAGAAATGAGATGAGGGGAGGAGGACAGAGGAGAATGGAGGAGGAGAAAGGAAAGAGGAGGAGGACAGAGGATTAGAAGGAAGACAGGAGAATAAAGTAGGAAGACAGGAGAATGGAGGATGACGACAGAGGAGGAGGACAGAGGAGAATGGAGGAGGAGGACAGAGGAGAGTGGATGAGGACAAAGGAGAGAGGAGGAGGAGGAGGACAGTCGAGTCTGGAGGAGGACAGAGGAGAATGGAGGTGGACAGAGCAGAATTGAGAAGGACTGAGAAAAATGGAGGAGGAAAGAGCAGTCTGTTATAGGGAAGGGAATTCTACATTAAACTCACCTGTCCTAAAGTTGAATTCGATGACAAGGACTTTGGGATGTTGTTGTGGTTAGGAGATGGTTTCCGGAAGTTCAAACCCGGGATCTCCACCTCCCAGCCAGAGACTCTCACACTTATTCTGGTTGACCTTGGACCCGGATGCTTCCGAGTAGTGCTCCACTTCTGACATCACCACCTTCGCCTCCTCTTGAGAAGAAACAAAGAAAGTGACATAATCTGTGTAGGCCACTACCCTCAGGATAGCATCTGGCGCCGCCCCACCCATCCGCAACCCCACCAACAGTTCACAATCAACCTGAGGTATGTATCAATCGCAAATGCGTAAAGCAAAGGGCTAAAAGGGCAACCCTGACGGACACCAGTTCCTTCCCCAAAAGGTTGTCCAATCCACCCCATTTACCAGAGGGAAAGTCTCAGCCCCTGCATACAAAGTCTTAAGCCAGTTCACAAACCGTCCAGGCAGACTGTACCTCAAAAGAGTGAACCAGAGGTACTCATGGTTGACTGGATCAAAATCTTTTGTCTGATCTAGGGTCAGCAAGAACCCCTTCCAAAGGCCCACCCTTCCCTGATCCATAGCCTCTCAGACACCAAGAATAGGACTAAAAGTGCTATGGCCAGGAACTCAACAGTGCTGAGCCTCCAAAAGGAGCCGGGGCGCAAATTTCACCAGCTTGTTGAAAAGTATTAGTCAAAACCTTCCTGTCTACATTGAGAAGTGCTATGGAATGCCAATTCTCAATGCATGACGGATTCTTACCCTTTGACAAAATGATCAAATTTGACCTCCTTAATGATCTCAGCAAAGTTCCTGAGGAAAAACACTCATTAAACACCCGAGTCAAGAGGGGGACCAAATCATCCCTAAAAGGTCCTAAAGAACTCGGATATTAAGCCATCCGGACCTGGCAATTTTTTGGGCCTAAGGTCATCAATCGCCATTTTCACTTCCTCTCCTTTGATCGCTTTTGCCAAACCACCCAACGAGAGGTCAGCCCCTCTCTCAGGAACAGCTTCTGCAAGGAAAGCTGATATCCTATCACAATGCTGCTCCCTCCTTCCCAAGAGGTGTGAGAAGTATGAACTGACAACCTCCAAGATCCCTGATCTGGACCTTCTCAGGAATCTTGTACTGTCTATCAGCTCCGTTCACTGATAGCTTACAGTTTCTGTAAGGGTCAGGCGAGCGGTACTTCCCGTAGTCCCTCTCAAAAACCAAAGATGCGTGCCTATCATACAGACACCTCTTCAGCAAGGACTTCACTCTGGAGATCTCCTCGCGGCTACCTCCAGTCGAGACAAGACGCTCGATTTTCCGCCTCAGGCTATGATACAGGCGATCCCTGTTCAGGCTTCTGAGGTTCGAGAGTTGTCAGAAGAATCTCGCCACCTGATGTTTGAACATTTCCCACCACTCCGACTTAGTGTTACCTAGGCCCAGTAATGATACCTGGTTCTAAAAGGATTCCTTGAAGGACCGTCTTACAGCTTCTTCCTCAGAGTGATGAATTCAGCTTCTACTTACCTCTTCCCATCCAAGATTAGTCCCGGCTTTCGCCTGTCCCGTACTCACCGCTTTCAAGACCACATTGGCAAAAGAACGCAGACAGCGACTGAACGGGTGACCGAGGACACCACACACCACACAAATTACACCAAATCCTGCCACAGGTAGCAGCAAGATGACCATGGTCCCAACACAGTGCTCATTTCTGGGTGGTGCACTGTGCACTAAAGTTTGTGGAACTACCGCACCTGTGACAAACCTTAGGCTGCCCCCGGTAGAAAATCAGGATCCTATCCCGATCCAAAAATGTTGAGGAAGGAAAATGAATAACAGTGTTTCCTGAAACCTTCAACTTTACCATGAAGGTCCAGGCCCCTGACCAGATACCATGGTCATCGAGGTTCTTTTGATGAACATCAACAATATCTCCATATCGACAAACCCAGGTCATAATGTTCATACAGGAAAGTGACTCGTTACTAGTCAAATCTGTCACCTTGACGGAAATATGGCGGGCTATTGCCAGAGAAATGAAACGCTGCCATTTGGAGTGACCCTGGGCCAGCTCTTAGTGGGACTAGAAAAGCTCAAGGCCCTCCGGTCAAACGAAGCTGACGTCAAAGGAGGAGGTCCTATAGAGATGATCAAGGCAAAGATCTCATATGCCGCAAATCCCATCCCCAGCAGGAGCTTGGCAGACTTCGACAGGCATCCTTACTTACTGAAGAAGGGCCACGTTCCTATGGTTACTCCTCTGCCCCGTTGTCAGCAGAGACAAGACAGTCTCTGCCCCTCTATCTCGGAAGGCTGAAAGACCATGTCTCTCTATCCAGAAAGACAGATCAACCTGCCTCCCCTGTACATTGGTGGAACCCTCCCCTTTTCTCAAGGCATCTATGAGGTGCTGTTGCAAGTCACCTTCCCCAGGGCCACCAAACAAGAGCACACTACTAGCCCCAGCACCGACAGCTCCTTAATAGCTTTGGGCTGAATCCAATGCCAGAGGCAGTGGGACCAGCGCCTACTCCCCCCCCCCCACCAACACCAGTGCTGCACTCCTCATTCACTCCTCTACTACTCCCATCATTTGCTGCACTACTACTCCCATAATTTTCTGCATCACTGCTCCCTTCAATTACTCCACTACTACTTCCCCGTAATTTTAGGCTCTAGCGGAGGTTAAGCAGACGGCAGGGGCAGATGTTTGAAGCCTGGGAAGGGGGTAATACCCATGAAGCTTCCCAGGCTACTAATATCAGCCCCCAGCTGAATACCTTGCCTTTACCAGCTATTAAAATGGGGCACCCAAAAAAAATGACGTGGGGTCACCTCTATTTTAATAGCTAGCAAAGGCTAGGCAGACAGCTGGGGGCTATCTATCTAATCTATGTGTGATGCTCTATTCTTTCTGTTCTAAATTGTCGGGTACTGGTGTATGCCGCAGCTGAATTGCCGGCTTTTCATGTTTCACTGTGAGCACTGTTCCCATCGATTTGGGCTATCACTGTAATGCCACAACCACCATGGCTGTGGCATTACAGTGAGTGGCAGACAATCCCTGCATGATTGGTGCTCTAAATAGCGCCAGACATGCAGGACATGCTTTTGGTGTACGAACAGTTATCGAACATAACCTCGAACAGCCAAATTTTTTGCCAATCGTTTGCGTTCGTCGAACGACGCGAACACCGCCCAAAACAGCTCGAATTTGAGATTGGTGAACAGTTCTAGTTGAACACCGCTCATCTCTACTCATTACCACTCGTACCACCTCCCATCAGCTTGGAATCATGACTTTAACAAGAGACACAGATTTGGATTCTACATGATTCCGGCCTAAGGATATATGGCCCTAACTGGAAAAAGAGAGCCCATGGATACATTTTGGGGAGACTAGGTTGGGACGATGAAGTCACCTGTCCCCATGGATATATTGTTTGGGATTGCCAGGTGGGACCCTCTGGTCGCCTAGAACCCATGGAGAAATTCAGAGAAGCCAGATTGGGACCAGCCGGTCATCTGGCCCCATGGAAATTCTCAGAGAGGCCAGGGTGGGACCCTCAGGTCTCCTGGCCTTGTTCCTCGATGGACTATCGGCTTCTTAAGCTTGCCGCTACCTTCTCTCTGTGAGGGCCCGCCAGAAGCGGGGGGCCACTGGTTGAGGTAGTTGGCCCTGGAAGTCCAAAAGTCGCAGCTGTTCTATCCCAGGCGGGCGTGGCGGAAGGGTGAGGACTGTGTAATGTTGTACCATCTTGGGTATTAGCTGGGACTGTTCTATCTGTTTATTGTATGTTTTGTGGTTCAATACATTCTTGCCACACTGTTTTACCCTCACTCTGTGTTGTCTGAGTACTATTACACCCACAGAAGACATAGTGTCTTCACATCGGGGAAGGGGTGCATTTTCAGAGAATTGGTGCTAGCTCTCTGTTGTGTTCTTGGAGCGCCCTCCCCCCTACTGCCGCAGTTTGCTCCTTATTATCATTGGCCCACTGCTTGTTGGACACCGCCGCCTGCCCTGTACCTACAGACTCTGGGGCCTTAGTGTCATGTTTGGGTAATGGGGCACACTACCCCACTGTCACAGTAGTTCGCCCAGTATTACTTGCAGATTTGTTTTCCTGCTGCTTATTTGCAGGAACATTATTTTCTTCTCCATTGAGGCATACTGCACCCCTGTCACTTCAATGGCATCAGTAACCACCTCGCCCGACGCTGGAGCAGTGCACCCCCCTCTTGCAACAACACGCTCCTCCGCCCTGTCCCGCAGCCCTGGCTGGCTCAGCCGCAGTGAGGAGAGATGGAGTCTCCTCACACTGTATCCCTCTCGTGATGGTGTGTACATCCCTCCCACCCTCCTCCTCTTCCTCCCCTGACACTCCAATCTCCCCTGTCTGAGACCTCTGTCCTGCAGCTCTGCCCCTCACTCTCCTGGCTTGTTCTTGCATGTGGGACACTAGTTCCATATTCATCTTCCTCCTCTTCGCTTAGGACGCCGGCTGGCGGCTCTCCAAAAGTATTTAACCCCTTCATTTCTGAGCTCTCATGTTCCTCCAGGATCTTCCTGGGCTCTGGGATGCCCCTGTATCTCTCCCTGGGCGGGCGATGAACCATCTTGGGGTTGGAGTAGGTAGGTACGTTCTTCCTCACCCTTCCTGATCTCCTCACTCCCTCCTGGGCCGGTTGTTGTGGCTCCTTGTCCCCCGCCGGCATAGACCGGGGGATAGGAGGCTGGGAAGCCATGCCGGCCTCCCAGTAAGCCTGCCTCTCCCTGGGGAGAAGAGAGGCAGACGACGACCCTCCTCCTGGAAATCCTGGAGCTCCACAGACAGCTACTACTCTCAGCAGGGAGAAACTGATTGTGGGCACCTGTCCTCCAGTCTCCTCCCCCAGTAATGGCTGATAACAGGGAGTAATAGATTGTAGTCTCCTGTCCTACAGTCTCCTCCCCCGGTAATGGCTGATAACAGGGAGTAATAGATTGTAGTCTCCTGTCCTACAGTCTCCTCCCCCAGTAATGGCTGATAACAGGGAGTAATAGATTGTAGTCTCCTGTCCTACAGTCTCCTCCCCCAGTAATGGCTGATAACAGGGAGTAATAGATTGTAGTCTCCTGTCCTACAGTCGCCTCCCCTAGCAATGGCTGATAACAGGGAGTAATAGATTGTAGTCTCCTGTCCTACAGTCACCTCCTCCATTATTGGCTGATAACAGAGAGTAATAGATTGTAGTCTCCTGTCCTACAGTCACCTCCCCTAGCAATGGCTGATAACAGGGAGTAATAGATTGTAGTCTCCTGTCCTACAGTCACCTCCTCCCCCAGTAATGGCTGATAACAGGGAGTAATAGATTGTAGGTCTTTTTTATTTATAGAAGAAGAACATTACAGGACACAAAACATAAGAACAAAACAAGACGACAAAAACCCGACACAAATCACAGAAAATAGAAGCAAAATAAATCAAAACAGAAATATAAGATCCGACCTACAGAGAAAGAACAAAATCACCATCACCCCAGGAATATATACATAGAGAAGAAATAAATACTATAAAACCTATAAGACCCCCGGCCCAGCTTCATTCATACTACTATATACAATCCCACACAACGCTCACGCCGTCCTATATACACATAAAACACCGTCCTATATACAAGATTATATACAATAAAACACTAAACCTAATATAACGTATATACAACCGGACACTAACACTAACCTACTGGTCCCACTGCCTGACCTTAGTCACCCCCTTACCGCACCTCATTCACACCACAGAAAAACAAAAATAACAATATATACAATAGTGACATGGACAATTTTTTTTTTTTTTTTATATTATATTTTATATATTTTTTTTAATTTTTAATATATATACATAAAACACAGCCCTACACTAACTATCCCGCCACCCCTGATCCAGCTCTGGCCACAAAGTTCAGGATTACTCCGAGCTAGGATCAGGCCCCAAAGTTTTTCCCCAGGCGGGGCCTGGACCAGGCCAGATCAGTCCTCTTATCACCGCTGATGAAGAACTCCCCCAAATCCCCCACCCAACCTAACTAAAACCCCCTATTATACATTATAATACAATATATACAGAACACAACCTACACACTCACCATCCAAGGCTCAAGTTCGATGCCGGCAAACCTTCTATTCAGGAGACAGAAATACAAAACAAAAATCTAGGGTGGAAAGACATCGGCCCACCACCAGGATATAGGAGTACTACCGGACTAAGGCACCCTGAAGGAAAAGCCCCTCCAGAGACGGGCCGCCCTCCGGGCACCCAGTCCTTCATACTCCAGAGAACGTACCTTCACCAGGTCACCTAGGATGTTCCTACAGACTTCATCTACATGGAGGATTTTACTCTGCGTCGAGACTAAAACTCGTGCGTTCCACGTGAAATACCTCACCACTGCGCTGACTATGAATAAAGTGTCTCGGTCCCTTCTCCCAAGGTCTCCGAACGCTCCATAGGCCCACCCGGCGTAGGACAGAGTAGCCAGCCGCGGCCAACCAATGGAAGCCCCCACCCTGTTGTACACCTCTGTATTAAAGGGACAATGAAGCAGGAAGTGCTCCATGCTTTCCAGCACGTTAGCAAAAGCCTCACGGGGGCAATTCCTGTCCTCGGAGCTCCTGTACTTCAAATTGTTCCTCACATACAGCTTACCATGGAAGCAGCGCCAAGTCAAGTCCCAGTACTTCTTGGGGATCCTGCTAGAATTTAACAAACTCAACCCAACCTCCAGATCCCGACTTGGGCAGTCTTTGAGGACCAATGGACTCTGAAAATGAGAAAGCAAGACCCTCATATCAAGGAGTTTCCTCGGGAGGGACCTCACCTCCCACATTCCCAGACCCCACCGGCGGATCATTTTCAGAACCGGGGTAACGTAAGCCGGGAGATGCCCGTGTGGTGTGTGGAGATCCTTCACTCTTCCCCCTGTCTCCCATTCCTGGAAGAAAGGCTGAAACCATCCCTTGCAGGAGAATACCCACGGAGGAGCCCTCTCTTTCCAGAGGTTTGCCACGTTCACTTTCAAGAAGGTGTTCACTAGGAACAGCACGGGGTTCACCATATTCAAACCCCCTAGTCTCCTCGTGCGGTAAATGACCTCCCGCTTGACTAGGTTCAGTCTGTTCCCCCATAATATCTGGAAGAACAGACCGTAGACCCGTGTCCAGAGAGGCTCTGGCAAGACACAGACGCTGCCCAGGTAGATTAGCAAGGGAAGCAGGAAAGCTTTGCACAGGCCAACCCTTTCCCTCAGGGTCAAAGACCAACCCCTCCATTGGTCCACTCTTTGGGCCACATCTTTGATTCTGCCTTCCCAGTTTTTCGTGGGGTAATCACCCTGGCCGAATTCGATGCCCAGGACTTTGGCATGTTCTTGGGGTTCGGGAAGGGTGTCCGGAAGATCAAACCCGGGATCTCCGCCTCCCAGCCAGAGACTCTCACACTTATCCTGGTTGACCTTCGACCCGGATGCCTCCGAGTAGCGCTCCACTTCTGACATCACCGCCGTTGCCTCCCCTTGCGAAGAAACAAAGACGGTAACATCGTCCGCGTAGGCCACCACCCTCAGGATAGCCTCCGGCGCCGCCCCGCCAACGGTCCACAATCGATCCTTCTGAGGAAGGGATCGATCGCAAACGCGTAAAGCAAAGGGCTAAGAGGACAGCCCTGACGGACACCGGATCCTACCCCGAAAGGTCGTCCAATCCACCCATTCACCAGAGGGAAAGTCTCAGCCCCTGCATACAAGGTCTTAAGCCAGTCCACAAACCCCCCAGGCAGACCATAACTCAAAAGAGTGGACCAGAGGTACTCGTGGTTAACCCGATCAAAGGCTTTTGCCTGATCCAAGGTCAGCAAGAACCCCTTCCAAAGGCCCGCCCTGCCTTGCTCCACGGCCTCTCGGACACCTAGAACAGCACTAAAAGTGCTACGGCCAGGAACGCAACAGTGCTGAACCTCCGAAAGGAGCCGGGGTGCAAACTTCACCAGCCTGTTGAAAAGTATCTTAGCCAAAATCTTCCTGTCCACATTGAGAAGTGCTATGGGACGCCAGTTCTCAATGCGTGACGGATCCTTACCCTTTGACAAAATGATCAAAGCTGACCTCCTTAATGATCTCGGCAGAGTGCCCGAGGAGAGACACTCGTTAAACACCTGAGTCAAGAGGGGGACCAAAGAGTCCCTAAAGGTCCTAAAGAACTCGGATGTTAAGCCATCCGGACCTGGCGACTTTTTGGGCCTAAGCCCATCGATCGCCAGTCTCACTTCCTCTTCTTTGATCGCTTCTGCCAAATCGCCCAGCGAGAGGTCAGCCCCTGGCTCAGGAACAGATTCAGCCAGGAAAACAGACATCCCGTCACGATCCAGCTCCCTCCTTCCCAAGAGGTGCGAGTAGTAGGAACTGACGACCTCCAAGATCCCTGATCTGGACCTTCTCAGGGACCCCGTACTGTCCACCAGCCCCGTCACTATCTTACTATTCACTGACATCTTACAGTTCCTGTAAGGGTTGGGCGAGCAGTACTTCCCGTAGTCCCTCTCGAAAACCAAAGATGCGTGCCTATCGTACTGACACCTCTTCAGCAAGGACTTCACTCTGGAGATCTCCTCGCGGCTACCTCCAGTCGAGACAAGATGCTCAAGTTTCCTCCTCAGGCTCTGATACAGGCGATCCCTGTTCAGGCTTCTGAGGTTCGAGAGCTGCCGGAAGAATCTCGCCACCCGATGTTTGAACATCTCCCACCACTCCGACTTAGTGTTACTTAGGCCCAGCAATGGTACCTGGCTCTGAAGGAATTCCTCAAACGACCGTCTTACAGCTTCTTCCTCAAGGAGTGACGAATTCGGCTTCCAATAACCTCTTCCCATCCGAGGAGTCTCTGTAACGTTCAGAGAAAACATAATCAAACAGTGATCGGAGAACTCCACCTCCACAACCGACAACGGTGAAGAGACGGCCTCCTCCTTCAAATAAAACCTATCTAGCCTAGACCTGCACTGACTACCTCTAAAAAAGGTGAATCCCGTGTCGCCCGGGTTGTGCCGGATGTGGACATCCACCAGGCGAGCTTCACTTACTATCCTGTTTAACGCGACGCAGTCATAAGCCAGCTGGTCTCCGGAACCTCCTCTATCACAGGATCTCGTGACGTTGTTGAAATCCCCTCCGAAGACCACCTGCCGACTCGAAAATAAAAAAGTTTTGATCTTCAGGAAGAGACATTTGCGGTCCCACTTGGACTGGGGACCGTAGATGTTAATGAGCCGAAGCTCTTGTCCCCCCATGGAGACATCTAGGATCAAGCATCTCCCCATTTCTAATTCGATCACTCGTCTGCATTCAACCGCTGCGGTCTTAAAAAGGACCGCCACCCCGCTATACGGCTCGGCTGCAAGAGACCAGTAGGAGGGTCCATGCCTCCACTCCCGCCTTGCTTTATGCAAGGTTGATATATCGGTCAACCTGGTCTCCTGCAAAAACAAAATGTCGGAATCAAAGTTGGCCGAGAAAATGAAAGGCCGTGTACCTTGCCGCATCTGACTTTATGCTGCAAACGTTAATAGTTGCCAGCGTCAACGGGGTGGGTGCCGCCATCATGATTGATTGAATTAGATAGCCTTTTTCTTCCCACCACTGACAGTCCCAACCTCTTCCTCCGATAATGACGGGTTTTTAGTGCGCTTAAGACAAACAGACTCGTCCAATTTCTCCTTACATACATTCTTGCCGTCGTCTGGTGGTCCTGGGTTAGTCGTCCCCCCAGAGGGCTTTGTATTTGCCCCCCGAGAGGAAGACCCAGCCATCTCCTGAGCCCCAACCACCTTGTCCGCAACCTCCGGCCCCGGGTCCCCACTTCCCCCCTCCAGAGGGAGGTCCTGGAGAGCCCCGAACCGGTTGGAGAGATCCACCAGAGGGGGGGCGGCAGAACCCTCCAATGGCGCCTGGATCACGGCCAGAGAGTCAGAGGGGTCGCACTCCAAAGAGGCAACTCGAGACCTGGTCCCCCTCCTACCTCTGGCCGTTTTCCTGTTACCCTTTTTCTTTTTCTGTGACCAATCCCCCTCTCCCTCATCTAGACTGTCACCAGAAGAGGGTTCCTGCGAAGACGTGGCGTCCTCTCGCTCTTCCCTTTCAAGTCTCTTGACTTCCTCGCTCAATTCGCTGTCTTTAGGATCCTCAGCTGCAAGTGAAGTACCTGGGTCAGAGTTTAGGGACATTACTTCCTGCCCCCTGTCCCCACGGCGCTGCTCCTGCCACCTGATGTTGGATGGCGGCAGCTTGCTCCTCACCGGGTCCCTGCCTCCCCCACCTCTGCTGGTCCCTTCACCGGCAAGATTAGTCCCGGCTTTCGCCTGTCCCGCACTCGCCGCTTTCAGGACCGCATTGGCGAAGGAACGCGGACAGCGACTGAACGGGTGACCGAGGTCACCACACAAGTTACACCTAATCCTGCGACAGGCAGCAGCAAGATGACCGAGGTCCCCACACAGTGCGCATTTCTGGGTGGTACACTGCGCACTGAAGTGTGTGGGGCTACCGCACCTGTGACAGACCTTAGGCTGCCCCCAGTAGAAAATCAAGATCCTATCCCTCCCCAAAAAGGTTGAGGAGGGGATATGGGTAACAGTGTTTCCTGAAACCTTCAATTTCACCATGAAGGTCCAGGCCCCTGACCAGATACCATGGTCATCCAGATTCTTTTCGGGAATATTGGTGACCTCTCCGTATCGACTCACCCAGGTGGTAATGTCCAAACAGGAAAGCGACTCGTTTCTAGTCAAAACGGTCACTTTCCTGACTGAATCTTGGCGAGTTATTGCCAGGGGAAAGAGACCATGCCATTCGGGGCGACTCCGAGCCAGCTCATGGCGAGACCAGAAAAGCTCAAGGCCCTCCGGTCTCACGAAGCTGACATCGAACTAGGAGGTCCCGTAGGGATGGATCAAGGCAAAGATGTCATATGCCGCAAAGCCCATCCCCAGCAGGAGCTCAACCACCTTCGACCTATCAGGACAGGCATCCTTGCTTACCCACTGGAGACGGACCACGTTCCTACGGTTACTCCTCTGCCCCGTTGTCGGCAGAGACCAGACAGTCTCTGCCCCTCTATCTCGGAAGGCTGAAAGACCATGTCCCTCCCCTCTACAGTGATGGAGCTCTCACCTCTCCTCAGGGCGTCCAGGAGCTGCTGTTGCAAGTCACCATCCCCAGGGCCACCAGACGAGGGCGCACTACTACCCCCAGCACTGACAGCTCCTGAATAGCTTTGGGCTGAAGCCCCAGCCAATGCTGGGGGGGCAGCGGGACCATTGCCTACTTCCCCCCCACCAACACCAGTGCTGCTCCCACCATTCACTCCACTATTACTCTCACGATTTGCTGCATCACTACTCCCACCATTCATTCCACCACTACCCCCAGCATTCATTCCACCACTACCACCATCATTCCCACTACTCCCAGCATTCATTCCACCACTACCCCCACCATTCACTGCACCACAACTTTCATTCCCTTTACTTGCCACCCCATTACCACCATTTCCTCCGCTGTTCTCTGCACCTTCCACAGTCACCTCCATTCCTTCCTCCCTTGTGTCTGGTGTCTCTGCACTCACACCTGCTGGGCCGGGGGAGGGGAGCACCCTCCAGAGACTCCTCTCCCTGCAGCACCACACCCGTTTTCTTTTGGTTGGTGCTGGCTTTCTGCAGGTCGTCTCATGGAGCGCCCCGCCCCCCTACTGCAGCATTTTGGTCCTTGTGCTTTGCAGACTGTTTATTGCCCGCCCTCAGTGTCCTTTTTGGGCGCTGGGGCACACTGCCCCCCTGTCGCAGCAGTGCGCCCAGTATTCTTGGCGGATGTTTTTTTCCCTTCCCTCCCGGCCTCCCCAGCCCCGGTGATAACCGGCTTAGCCGCAGAGGGCAGGGAGGGAAACTCCACAGAACTCCCTATGTCCGGCGCTGTGAGTACCTCCACAGCCTCGCCCCCTGCACTGTTCCCCGCACAGATGGCAGCATCGCCGGACGTCCTTCTCATCTCCCCACCTTGCCTCTGCCTTGAGCCCACTGCAGAGCCCGTACCCTTAGGTTTGGTGGGGTTTACACAGGAGGTGGCAGGCGCAACATCAGACATTGGTACATACTTGTAACTCACCACCTCCTGTGCGGCTCCTCCCGTCTTCTTCTTCTTTTTTTTCTGCTCCACTGGATCGTCCTCCCCGAAGGAAAACCGCGTCAGGTCCACTGGAGACTCCAGCAGTCGGATCTCCCTCAGCAGTCCTCCTTCCTCCTCCTCTCCCGACACTCCAGCCTCTGCTGTCGGAGTCCTCTGCCCTGCAGGGAGACCACTTGAGCTCAGGCTCAGCCCCTCACTGGCTTCAGCACCTTGGACGCCAGTCACCTCTTCATCCTCCCCCTCCTCTTCACTAAGGACGCCGGCTGGCGGTTCTCCTGAGGTGTTTAACCCCTTCATTTCTGAGAACCGCCGCTGGTTCTTAAACCTCTCCAGGAAGGGACCTGCGCTTTTCTCAATCCCCTCCCGGAGGAGCACTAACCTGACCATCTCGTCTCTGAGGGCTTTAAACCTCTGGGAGGTCGCGGGTCTCTCCTTGTTGGACGCCCGGGTGTTCAGGACCCGGGCCTCCCTCAGCTCCTCTTTCAGCTGGGTTAGTGCTTTGCCGGCGTCTTCGTATTCTCGTAGCATGGCGACCACTCGGGAGGAGAAGGAACTTGTGGACTCGCTGGAGCTCATCTCCCCCCAGGATCTTGCTGGACTCTTGTTCCTGGGGCCTGGGGTGCCCCGGTCTCCCTCTCTGGGCGAGCGATGAATCGTCTCGGGGTTGGAGTAGGTGGGTATGTTTTTCTTCACCCTACCGGATCTCCTCACTCCCTCCTGGGCCGGTTGTTGTGGCTCCTTGTCCCCCGCCGGCATAGACCGGGGGATAGGAGGCTGGGAAGCCATGCCGGCCTCCCAGTAAGCCTGCCTCTCCCTGGGGAGAAGAGAGGCAGACGACGACCCTCCTCCTGGAAGTCCTGGAGCTCACGAAGCAGGTGCTACTCTCAGCAGGGAGAAACTGATTGTGGGCACCTGTCCTACAGTCACCTCCCCCAGTAATGGCTGATAACAGGGAGTAATAGATTATAGTCTCCTGTCCTACAGTCACCTCCCCCAGTAATGGCTGATAACAGGGAGTAATAGATTGTAGTCTCCTGTCCTACAGTCACCTCCTCCCCCAGTAATGGCTGATAACAGGGAGTAATAGATTGTAGTCTCCTGTCCTACAGTCACCTCCTCCCCCAGTAATGGCTGATAACAGGGAGTAATAGATTGTAGTCTCCTGTCCTACAGTCTCCTCCTCCAGTAATGGCTGATAACAGGGAGTAATAGATTGTAGTCTCCTGTCCTACAGTCACCTCCCCCAGTAATGGCTGATAACAGGGAGTAATAGATTGTAGTCTCCTGTCCTACAGTCACCTCCTCCCCCAGTAATGGCTGATAACAGGGAGTAATAGATTGTAGTCTCCTGTCCTACAGTCTCCTCCTCCAGTAATGGCTGATAACAGGGAGTAATAGATTGTAGTCTCCTGTCCTACAGTCACCTCCCCCAGTAATGGCTGATAACAGGGAGTAATAGATTGTAGTCTCCTGTCCTACAGTCACCTCCTCCCCCAGTAATGGCTGATACCAGGGAGTAATAAATTGTAGTCTCCTGTCCTACAGTCACCTCCCCCAGTAATGGCTGATAACAGGGAGTAATAGATTGTAGTCTCCTGTCCTACAGTCACCTCCTCCCCCAGTAATGGCTGATAACAGGGAGTAATAGATTGTAGTCTCCTGTCCTACAGTCTCCTCCTCCAGTAATGGCTGATAACAGGGAGTAATAGATTGTAGTCTCCTGTCCTACAGTCACCTCCCCCAGTAATGGCTGATAACAGGGAGTAATAGATTGTAGTCTCCTGTCCTACAGTCACCTCCCTCAGTAATGGCTGATAACAGGGAGTAATAGATTGTAGTCTCCTGTCCTACAGTCTCCTCCTCCCCCAGTAATGGCTGATAACAGGGAGTAATAGATTGTAGTCTCCTGTCCTACAGTCTCCTCCCCCAGTAATGGCTGATAACAGGGAGTAATAGATTATAGTCTCCTGTCCTACAGTCACCTCCTCCAGTAATGGCTGATAACAGGGAGTAATAGATTGTAGTCTCCTGTCCTACAGTCACCTCCCTCAGTAATGGCTGATAACAGGGAGTAATAGATTGTAGTCTCCTGTCCTACAGTCTCCTCCTCCCCCAGTAATGGCTGATAACAGGGAGTAATAGATTGTAGTCTCCTGTCCTACAGTCTCCTCCCCCAGTAATGGCTGATAACAGGGAGTAATAGATTATAGTCTCCTGTCCTACAGTCACCTCCTCCAGTAATGGCTGATAACAGGGAGTAATAGATTGTAGTCTCCTGTCCTACAGTCTCCTCCTCCCCCAGTAATGGCTGATAACAGGGAGTAATAGATTGTAGTCTCCTGTCCTACAGTCTCCTCCCCCAGTAATGGCTGATAACAGGGAGTAATAGATTATAGTCTCCTGTCCTACAGTCACCTCCTCCAGTAATGGCTGATAACAGGGAGTAATAGATTGTAGTCTCCTGTCCTACAGTCACCTCCTCCCCCAGTAATGGCTGATAACAGGGAGTAATAGATTGTAGTCTCCTGTCCTACAGTCTCCTCCCCCAGTAATGGCTGATAACAGGGAGTAATAGATTATAGTCTCCTGTCCTACAGTCACCTCCTCCAGTAATGGCTGATAACAGGGAGTAATAGATTGTAGTCTCCTGTCCTACAGTCTCCTCCTCCCCCAGTAATGGCTGATAACAGGGAGTAATAGATTGTAGTCTCCTGTCCTACAGTCACCTCCTCCAGTAATGGCTGATAACAGGGAGTAATAGATTGTAGTCTCCTGTCCTACAGTCTCCTCCCCCAGTAATGGCTGATAACAGGGAGTAATAGATTATAGTCTCCTGTCCTACAGTCACCTCCTCCAGTAATGGCTGATAACAGGGAGTAATAGATTGTAGTCTCCTGTCCTACAGTCTCCTCCTCCCCCAGTAATGGCTGATAACAGGGAGTAATAGATTATAGTCTCCTGTCCTACAGTCACCTCCTCCAGTAATGGCTGATAACAGGGAGTAATAGATTGTAGTCTCCTGTCCTACAGTCACCTCCTCCAGTAATGGCTGATAACAGAGAGTAATAGATTGTATTCAGAAGGAGGGATATTAGGTGCACTGCCCCTTTAAGCAGTGTGAGTGTTGTTGTCAGTGATGATGATGGGGGTCAGAGTTCAGTCTCTGGAGTAAAGTTCTTCTGTGCAATTAACACTTTCAGTTTCATTTTGCTTTAGAAACAAGAAAAAGGTGAGGAGAGAGGAGGCCGGGAGTGGAGGGCAGAGGAGAGAGGAGGCCGGGAGTGGAGGGCAGAGGAGAGAGGAGGCCGGGAGTGGAGGGCAGAGGAGAGAGGAGGCCGGGAGTGGAGGGCAGAGGAGAGAGGAGGCCGGGAGTGGAGGGCAGAGGAGAGAGGAGGCCGGGAGTGGAGGGCAGAGGAGAGAGGAGGCCGGGAGTGGAGGGCAGAGGAGAGAGGAGGCCGGGAGTGGAGGGCAGAGGAGAGAGGAGGCCGGGAGTGGAGGGCAGAGGAGAGAGGAGGCCGGGAGTGGAGGGCAGAGGAGAGAGGAGGCCGGGAGTGGAGGGCAGAGGAGAGAGGAGGCCGGGAGTGGAGGACAGTGGGGAGGAGGGCAGAGAAGAATGGAGGAAGCAGAGGAGATAGAGGAGGGGCGGTCGGGAGTGAACGGCAGAGGAGAGAGAGGACTGGGACGATGAGGGGTGAAGAGCGAAGATCAGAGAAGAGAAGAGCAGATGAGAGAGAGGGCAGAGAGGAATGGAGGAAGCAGAGGAGAGAGAGGGGGCAGAGGGGAATGAGGGGCATAGAAAAGAGGGGAAGGGGGAAAAGGATCAGAGGAGAGATGGGCAGAGGAGATAGGAGACAGGCAGAGGAGAGGAGGTGATAAGAGTAAGGGACAGGGGAGAGAGCAGAGGTGTGGAGGGAAGAGGAGAGAAGCGGAGAAAGAGGGCAATGGGGAGGAGGGCAGAGAAGAATGGAGGAAGCAGAGGAGATAGAGGAGGGGCGGTGATAAGAGTGAGGGATGGGGGAGAGAGCAGAGGAGGGCAGACGAGAGAGAGGTCATAGGAAAGGAGGAGAGAGTGGTAGAAGAGATAAGGGCAGAGGAGAGGGGAAAACAAAAGTGGGGACATGGGTGAGACAGGCTGATGAGAGGAGTTCCAGCTAAACAAGGGCATAGAAGAGAGAGAAGAAGAAAGGGCAGAGGAGCGGGAGTGGCACAAAAGAGGGCGGCAGAGGAGAAAGGGGGGAGATGAGAGGGGAGAAAGTGAGGTGGCAGATGAAATAGAGGGCCAAATACAGGAGGGCTGACTACTGAGGAACAAGGAGAGAGAGGGCAGAGCAGAGGAGCAGAGCTTAGGGAAGCAGAGGAGAAGGAAGTATAGGAGAGGGGAGAATGAGAGAGAGGACTGAGGAGAGGGTTGCAGCATTAAAGAGGTTTTCCCACGAATAATCAATAGATCTTGGAATAATAATAACTTCCACAATTGGATGTGATATAATAATGTTCCTGTGCTGAGATAATCTTATAAATGTGCCCCTGATGTGTGCTGTGTAATGGCCGTGTCTGACCGGGCAGGAACATGGTCTGATCATGCCACAGCTCCTGGGCAGGGGTATGCCCAGGTCTGCGGTCACCAGGGACGGGGGTCCGACAACCTCCGAGTAATTCAAGTGTTCAATCAGGACCCCGCACCGGAGTGTTCCTAAACTACAGACCGGGTCCTTTCCTGTCTGTGTGTGTGTAGATAGGCCAGGTCTCCCTCTGAACTTCACTCAGAAAAAGGGCACTGGTGGCAGCTCCGCTCCTTCCGTTACCCGGTGGGATCCTCAGGGCCTACCGGACTTCCCTGACCAGGACGTAGAGTAGCAAGGTCAGGTGTCGGGGGCCGTAATCCCTCTGAATAGATCAGGTTGGCGAGGACAGGTGGCGTATACCGCTCCGTCTGTATCCCCCTGGGATCCATTTGCAGTGGAGCTACTCTCCTAAGCTCCGGGCCTTCTTGGTCATGGTTCTTGACCGGGCTGAGACATACATTATCTGCAACCTGCCCCTCGACCCAAGGCCAGGGTACGAGGACTGTGTCTCCATCCACTGCAGGTCCACACAGGATCCACGCTCAGGGAGGGAGATCACAATCCAAGTACCCAGAACCAAGATGGCTGTGGATTAAATATGAAATTTAAAGTGTCACTAAAATGTGAATCCTCCACCCTCACCCACTAGTTGGTTCCCCCTATGTCTTGGTTCCCCAGTCTCCCAACTTCCAGTAGGGGCAGCACCTAGTGACTACTAGCCCCCTCTGGTGTTAGAAGTGTGGTGTTGGATGTGGAGGTGGGGTCCTGACCATTGCACCATTCTTACCTCAAAGGAGGAACCCTACACCCCATTAAAGAGGTGCAGCATCCCTGTGGCGGTCGAACCCTCACGGGCGCCACAAAGGTGTAAAGGAGAGAGGGGCAGATGAGAGGGACAGAGGAGTGAGGGTAGAGGAAAGAGGAACAGGGTAAATTGGACATAAGAGAATGAGGGTAGAGTTAAGTTGTGGGCAGAAGAGGGAAGGGTAGAGGAGTGAGGAGAACAGAGGAGAATGGGCAGAAGAAATAAGAGCAGGGGAGAGGGAGGGCCGAAGATAAGACAGCTGACTAGAGGAGGCAGAGAATGGGACAGAGGATGAAAGAGTAAAGGAGAAAGGGTCAGAGAAGAGGAGTCAGAGTGGAAAGAGAGCAGAGGAGACAGGGTCAGTGGAAAGCGCCAGAGGCGAGGTGTTTTCCGATAATTTTTTCTCTGGGAAACACGTACAGCAGATGGAGAGGTACAGCGTAGCGAGAGGGCTGAAGATAGGAGGTATAATCAATGGGGAAGAGGGGGTTTGTGGACAGAAGGGCATACCAGAGGTGGCTGAGGAGAATGAGGGCTTGAGAGAGTAGTAGAAGAGAGGTGTTTTCTTATACTTTTTTCCTGTAGGACACATTAACGATGCGGGGAGTCGTCGTAGGGATCTTCTCGAGGGAGGGTGACAGCAGCTTCAGTTTCCTCAGTGATGCCCTGAGGACAAAGGACTCGTTCAAGGAGGTGCGGAGCTTCACTATAACCAACTCTGGCCTCTGTCAGTTCAGAGAGGAGGTTTCCCGCTGTGACTATGCCATCTTGTATCACTCGAAGAACCGCGGCAGACTGAACATCACCAACGTCACCGACTCCCTGTACGATGAGGAGATCACGCACCTGTCCAGAGAGTTAGGTAAGAAAATAAGCAACAGCCCCCAACACTTCCCCAATCAGCAACACTCCCCCCAAGAGTGAGATTCTCCACATGAGGGGTCAGAGCGGGAGATTCCCTACATGAGGGGTCAAAGCAGGAGATTCTCCACATGAAGGATCAGAGCGGGAGAATCTCCACATGAGGGGTCAGAGCAGGAGATTCTCCACATGAGGGGTCAGAGCAGGAGATTCTCCACATGAGGGGTCAGAGCAGGAGATTCTCCACATGAGGGGTCAGAGCGGGAGATTCTCCACATGAAAGGTCAGAGCAGGAGATTCTCCACATGAGGGGTCAGAGCGGTAGATTCTCCACATGAGGGGTCAGAGCAGAAGATTCTCCACATGAGGGATCAGAGCGGAAGATTCTCCACATGAGGGGTCAGAGCGGGAGATTCTCCACATGAGGGGTCAGAGCGGGAGATTCTCCACATGAGGGGTCAGAGCAGGAGATTCCCCACATGAGGGGTCAGAGCAGAAGATTCCCCACATGAGGGGTCAGAGCAGGAGATTCCCCACATGAGGGGTCAGAGCAGAAGATTCTCCCCATGAGGGATCAGAGCAGAAGATTCTCCACATGAGGGGTCAGAGCAGGAGATTCTCCACATGAGGGGTCAGAGCAGGAGATTCCCCACATGAGGGGTCAGAGCAGGAGATTCCCCACATGAGGGGTCAGAGCAGAAGATTCTCCACATGAGGGGTCAGAGCGGGAGATTCTCCACATGAGGGGTCAGAGCGGGAGATTCTCCACATGAGGGGTCAGAGCAGGAGATTCCCCACATGAGGGGTCAGAGCAGAAGATTCTCCACATGAGGGGTCAGAGCGGGATATTCTCCACATGAGGGGTCAGAGCGGGAGATTCCCTACATGAGGGGTCAGAGCGGGAGATTCTCCACATGAGGGGTTAGAGCAGAATATTCTCCACATGAAGGGTCAGAGCAGGAGATTCTCCACATGAGGGGTCAGAGCAGGAGATTCTCCACATGAGGGGTCAGAGCAGGAGATTCTCCACATGAGGGGTCAGAGAAGGAGATTCTCAACATGAGGGGTCAGAGCGGGAGATTCTCCACATGAGGGGTCAGAGCAGAAGATTCTCCACATGAGGGGTCAGAGCAGGAGATTCCCCGCATGAGGGGTCAGAGCGGGAGATTCCCCACATGAGGGGTCAGAGCAGAAGATTCTCCACATGAGGGGTCAGAGCAGAAGATTCTCCACATGAGGGATCAGAGCGGAAGATTCTCCACATGAGGGGTCAGAGCGGGAGATTCTCCACATGAGGGGTCAGAGCGGGAGATTCTCCACATGAGGGGTCAGAGCAGAAGATTCCCCACATGAGGGGTCAGAACAGGAGATTCCCCACATGAGGGGTCAGAGCAGAAGATTCTCCACATGAGGGATCAGAGCAGAAGATTCTCCACATGAGGGGTCAGAGCAGGAGATTCTCCACATGAGGGGTCAGAGCAGGAGATTCCCCACATGAGGGGTCAGAGCAGGAGATTCCCCACATGAGGGGTCAGAGCAGAAGATTCTCCACATGAGGGGTCAGAGCGGGAGATTCTCCACATGAGGGGTCAGAGCGGGAGATTCTCCACATGAGGGGTCAGAGCAGGAGATTCCCCACATGAGGGGTCAGAGCAGAAGATTCTCCACATGAGGGGTCAGAGCGGGATATTCTCCACATGAGGGGTCAGAGCGGGAGATTCCCTACATGAGGGGTCAGAGCGGGAGATTCTCCACATGAGGGGTTAGAGCAGAATATTCTCCACATGAAGGGTCAGAGCAGGAGATTCTCCACATGAGGGGTCAGAGCAGGAGATTCTCCACATGAGGGGTCAGAGCAGGAGATTCTCCACATGAGGGGTCAGATAAGGAGATTCTCAACATGAGGGGTCAGAGCGGGAGATTCTCCACATGAGGGGTCAGAGCAGAAGATTCTCCACATGAGGGGTCAGAGCAGGAGATTCCCCGCATGAGGGGTCAGAGCAGGAGATTCTCCACATGAGGGGTCAGAGCAGGAGATTCTCCACATGAGGGGTCAGAGCAGGAGATTTTCCACATGAGGGGTCAGAGCGGGAGATTCTCCACATGAGGGGTCAGAGCAGGGGATTCTCCACATGAAGGGTCAGAGCAGGAGATTCTCCACATGAGGGGTCAGAGCAGGAGATTCTCCACATGAGGGGTCAGAGCAGGAGATTCCCCACATGAGGGGTCAGAGCAGGAGATTCCCCACATGAGGGGTCAGAGCAGAAGATTCTCCACATGAGGGGTCAGAGCGGGAGATTCTCCACATGAGGGGTCAGAGCGGGAGATTCTCCACATGAGGGGTCAGAGCAGGAGATTCCCCACATGAGGGGTCAGAGCAGAAGATTCTCCACATGAGGGATCAGAGCGGGAGATTCTCCACATGAGGGGTCAGAGCGGGAGATTCCCTACATGAGGGGTCAGAGCGGGAGATTCTCCACATGAGGGGTCAGAGCAGAATATTCTCCACATGAGTGGTCAGAGCAGGAGATTCTCCACATGAGGGGTCAGAGCAGGAGATTCTCCACATGAGGGGTCAGAGCAGGAGATTCTCCACATGAGGGGTCAGAGAAGGAGATTCTCAACATGAGGGGTCAGAGCGGGAGATTCTCCACATGAGGGGTCAGAGCAGAAGATTCTCCACATGAGGGGTCAGAGCAGGAGATTCCCCGCATGAGGGGTCAGAGCAGGAGATTCTCCACATGAGGGGTCAGAGCAGGAGATTCTCCACATGAGGGGTCAGAGCAGAAGATTCTCCACATGAGGGGTCAGAGCAGGAGATTCTCCACATGAGGGGTCAGAGCAGGAGATTCCCCACATGAGGGGTCAGAGCGGCAGTTTCTCCACATGAGGGGTCAGAGCGGGAGATTCCCTACATGAGGGGTCAGAGCAGAAGATTCTCCACATGAGGGGTCAGAGCAGGAGATTCTCCACATGAGGGGTCAGAGCGGGAGATTCTCCACATGAGGGGTCAGAGCGGGAGATTCTCCACATGAGGGGTCAGAGCAGGAGATTCCCCACATGAGGGGTCAGAGCAGAAGATTCTCCACATGAGGGGTCAGAGCAGAAGATTCTCCACATGAGGGGTCAGAGCAGGAGATTCTCCACATGAGGGGTCAGAGCGGGAAATTCTCCACATGAGGGGTCAGAGCAGGAGATTCTCCACATGAGGGGTCAGAGCAGGAGATTCCCCACATGAGGGGTCAGAGCAGAAGATTCTCCACATGAGGGGTCAGAGCAGGAGATTCTCCACATGAGGGGTCAGAGCAGGGGATTCTCCACATGAAGGGTCAGAGCAGGAGATTCTCCACATGAGGGGTCAGAGCGGGAGATTCTCCACATGAGGGGTCAGAGCAGGAGATTCTCCACATGAGGGGTCAGAGCGGGAGATTCTCCACATGAGGGGTCAGAGCAGGTGATTCTCCACATGAGGGGTCAGAGCAGGAGATTCTCCACATGAGGGGTCAGAGCGGGAGATTCTCCACATGAGGGGTCAGAGCAGGTGATTCTCCACATGAAGGGTCAGAGCAGGAGATTCTCCACATGAGGGGTCAGAGCGGGAGATTCTCCACATGAGGGGTCAGAGCAGGAGATTCTCCACATGAGGGGTCAGAGCGGGAGATTCTCCACATGAGGGGTCAGAGCGGGAGATTCTCCACATGAAGGGTCAGAGCAGAAGATTCCCGACATAAGGGGATAGGGTGGGAAATTACAGGTACAAGTGGGTGTGCTAAATTGTCAGAAATGTAATCCTCCATTTTCAGCACCACGTGTTATCTCTGCACGTTACTCGTTGGCTCTTGTGTAACCATCAAGTTTGTTGCCTAGTTGGAGTGACGCGGTTGACCTGCCACCTGTGTTTGCCGACATCCTTCCACCATTTTCTGAGCCATTACATCCAATAATTTTAAATGAAGCCTCCCATCTCATCCAGAGGGTCCACACTCGGGCTCAGTGGGGAAAGGTTGGCTCATGTGTTGTGGGTTTGTGTAATGCACACGCCCGGGCTGAGCGGCGTGTGCGTGTGATTCCACTGGACCGTGCCGGAGAGTGAATGCCTGGAGGGGCGTAACTCTGTATTCACCCGATCCGACCAGGGTCGCACGACGGCATACGACGCCAGTGCACCAAGGAGGAACCGAGCAGAGGGACCAGGTGCTACTCCAGGACAGACCCCGGACACGGCTGTTAACCCACACAGGGAAATACAGGAACAGACTGGTAGGCTGGCACACAGACTGGTGGGAATAGGCTGGCACGACTGGTATGCAGGCAGGCGGGTATGCAGGCAGGGGGGCACTAGCAGGTAGGAACACAGGGGGAATAGGACCCAGTACACACTGGGACTCAGGAACAGAACCACAGATGTGGCGGACAAACACAGCAGAGTGAGGCCGCCCAGAGAGGTGAGAGAGAGCAGGGCAGGACAAGGCCGCCTGGAGCGGTGAGCAAAGGGTCAGAGCTGAGCGAGACTGCCGGAGCAGTGAGCAAGGAGTAAGAGCAGGACGAGGCCGCCTGGAGCGGTGAGCAAAGGAGTCAGAGCGGGCTAGAACCGCCAGAGCGGTGAGCAAAGGAGTCAGAGCAGGCTAGAACCGCCGGAGCGGTGAGCAAAGGAGTCAGAGCAGGCTAGAACCACCGGAATGGTGAGCAAAGGATTCAGAGCAGGCTAGAACCGCCGGAGCGGTGAGCAAAGGAGTCAGAGCAGGCTAGAACCGCCGGAGCGGTGAGCAAAGGAGTCAGAGCAGGCTAGAACCGCCGGAGCGGTGAGCAAAGGAGTCAGAGCAGGCTAGAACCGCCGGAGCGGTGAGCAAAGGAGTCAGAGCAGGCTAGAACCGCCGGAGCGGTGAGCAAAGGAGTCAGAGCAGGCTAGAACCGCCGGAGCGGTGAGCAAAGGAGTCAGAGCAGGCTAGAACCGCCGGAGCAGTGAGCAAAGTATCAGAGCAGGCTAGAACCGCCAGAGCGGTGAGCAAAGGAGTCAGAGCAGGCTAGAACCGCCGGAGTGGTGAGCAAAAGGAGTCAGAGCAGGCTAGAACCGCCGGAGCGGTGAGCAAGGCAGAGCAGGGGGGACAGGGCTCTGTTCACACGGAACAGACAGGAAGGGAAAGGCAGAGCCAGATACCCACAGGGTACTTGCAGTGAAGTAGCGAGTGGACCACTAACTCACAAACGGGAGTACGGAGACAACAAGCAGGAGTTAGGTACGAGTTCAGACTCTGCAGAAAAAGGAAGGGAACGGACATAGAGGCAAAACAGGTAAAGGATAGGAGAGAGTTCAGACTGGAACTGAGTGTACGGAGGAGACCGACACTGCAGCGGAATACAGGAGCGGGTCTGGGAATACGGCCCCCAGAGAGGCGGGACGAACAGGCAAGGAGCGTGTTCAGACAGGACAGACAAGATACAGGAGCGGGTCTAGGTAATCGGCCCCTAGAAGGCGGGAGGAACAGGCTAGGAGCGTGTTCAGACAGGACAGACAAGATACAGGAGCGGGTCTAGGTAATCGGCCCCTAGAAGGCGAGAGGAACAGGCTAGGAGCGTGTTCAGACAGGACAGACAAGATACAGGAGCGGGTCTAGGTAATCGGCCCCTAGAAGGCAGGAGGAACAGGCAAGGAGCGTGTTCAGACAGGCCTGGAAATACAGCCTCCAGGATAGGCAGACAAGAGAACACAGAAGGGACCTGGCACATTCAGAGTGCAAGAGCACACTGAATGAAACACAATGCTCAGGCAGGGATTGATTGGAGCAGCTGGGTTATATACCAGGTGACAGACAGCAATAGGCTGAGGACGCACAAGGGGTGTGACCCACAGCAGGTACAAAAAGCAGGAAGTGATCGGGCGCCGCCCTTAAGCAGCAGAAACAGACACAAACAGACAGCATGGAGGGAAGCCAGAGAGACATTCTGGACTGAAGATCAAGTGCGCGCTCTTGCACAGTGGGAGATGGACCACTATGCAAGGACGCCGCCAGGTATGTTACAGTTTGTATGTCCTTTTCCGTTTATACTTTCTCATCCTTTGGGTGAACTTAGACATTTGTCCTTCTTCAATCGTATTAACTATGTTACTATCCCACCTTATGAGGTGGTTCGGACCCCACGACCCAAACCAACCGTCCCTTCGTCCATACAAGGCCAATCCTTCCCACCACGTTGTATCTTTCTGGTTCTCTCATTACCTTGTAAAATCTGCCTCTTTCCCGTAGGAAGGGAGAATGTGATTGTGGTGGCCGACGACCTGGACTGCAGCTCTTCAGAGATGAGGACGAGGATTCTCCAGGGTCAACCTCTCATTGAAGAAATGGCCGCTGGTCTTTTCCTCATTAGCAAAGAAGACAAAAATTCACCAGAACTTTTAAATGAAAAACTCCATCTAATAACATCTTGCATCTCCAGAAAAGGTGGCTACCTCTCCCCCCTTCCCAGCAGAAAGTCTCAGCACAAGCTCAGATGCTAATAACTGGGTGGACGTCTCTCCATCTCTCTGAAGACAAGGAAACCCCATCAGTGCCGGGTGCTCGGCTATCTGATCCCTCTGGGGGAACCATGATCAGAGCACCCTCTGTCTGGTGTAATGGAGCAGGATGTGACCTGCTATCAGGCGGTGGGAGTGGAGACATGTCTGGCCGTTATTAGTTTGGGGTCCGGATACTGCTCTGCTGTTGTTCTCAGGACATCTGGAGCCTTGGTGGTTCTCGAGGACTATCATGGTGGAGATGTCTCATGTGTCACCAGTCTCATTTATGTTTCTTATCTACAGCTTTTAAGAAGTGTGGAAAGAACCAGAGCGTCCCAGTAAGTAGAAGTCCTGGATGATGGTCTATAGTTGTGTCCACACTCTTCACATCTCAGTCTATAGAGCTGATGTCTATAGCTGGTGCAGCCTATAGGCTCCATCTTATCATTCACATTGGGGGGGGGGGCGCTGTCTCTTTACCCTCCACTGGTCGGACCAGCATGCTTTGCTCTCTCCGGCACCGTTTGCACTTTCTGCAGATATAACATTGATTATGATTTTGTGTTTGTTTTTAGGCGGTGATGGACCTTGTGCAGCACCTCTTCTATGTGCCGGGGCCGGTTGTCGCGGTGCGTAATATGGATACGTTATATACCATAGAGAGGACTTCTAGTTACTACATCGGGAACCCCCAAGTCAGCACAGAGGCAATAAAAGTCCAAGGGTTCATTTGGTAAAATCTGACAATAAACCCGTCCACTGAACTAGAGCCCTGCCGGGACCTTCCACAGCTCATCAGTGCTCAGTATTTGGAGGCGGTGGCCTGAGCTACCATCATTACAGCCTTTCTGGAATATGAAGCTGATTTTATCTGACATCAGATGTGATTTGTGTCATTACAGGTGGTGATGTCAGCCATTCTGTTTTCGTACAATACGTTCATCATCTGGGTCATGGTAAGTAATAGAATCCCTCTTTTTTGGGGATTATTTTAATAGACTGTCAGAGATAATTCTTCACAATGTTTTATGATAATTTAGGGTGTTGAGGGAGGGCACCAACGTCCCTTCACGGTTGACCAAGTGAGTGTCAAATTATTATGTTGATTGCGCAATCCAACAGAAAACCAAACGGAGGCAATGCTCTGTATGGGAGGATTCAAAGAATCTCTAATCTCATTTATTTCTACTTAGCATTTTATATTGTTTTGAGTATATCAATAGCCAATCACCTACAGCCATACTACAGGCGTGAACCAATGTTAGTACAATTATTACGGAAATACACATATGGTCATATTATCGTTAGTTCGGTGCATGGTGGAAATTTACAAGGTTATACATGCCGGCTCAGACCAGTTAGATAACAGGAGCAGGGGGTCTCATAGAATGTTCTTGTGAGAAAAGGTCAGTGTGGGAAAGTTGCATGAGAAAAGAAGGAAAGAATGTATGTTGTGCAAGGAGTGATAATAACATGATTTTAAAGCAAGCAGACAAAATGGAGTTGCTCTAGCATGAGTATCAATATGTCCTTTACACTTGGATAGCATGAATATTAATATGTCCTTTACACTTGGATAGCATGAATATTAATATGTCCTTTACAAGGGATTTTTGAAGTTTTTATCTAAATCCAGACCTGATTTGATGTTTTCTTTAGATGCCAGTGAGAGCACTTCACATCGTCTATAATCAGTCGATTCAGGGCATCATGGTAAGAAGCTTCATGTGATGATGGGGGTGATACTTTCCCAAATACCAGGTCCACCACTGACCATCCATCACATCTCACGCTTTACAGCCTGTTCTTGTCAGTCACACTAGGGGGCGCCTTGTGCTTAGCAATCACTGCTTAGATGATGATCTATGGTTCTGTTCACACTCTTCTCAGGCTTTAGAGCTGATGTCTATAGATCAGTGCAGCTTTTTAGCTCCTTCTCATCATTCACACTGGGGGGCGCTCTCTCTTCACTATTCCCTGGTCGGACCAGCATGCTTTGCACCCTCCGGCTCCTGCACTGTTTGTATTTTCTGCAGATGTTAGATTGATGGGCTTTTGCATTGTGAAGCCTTGAGGATCTTGTGCAGCTCCTCTACAATGTGCCGGGGCAGTTTGTTGTGGTGGGTATGTAACGTGGCGCGGGGGCAGTAGCTGTGGTTGAGGTACTCATCTCTTACGCCCTGGCACATTTCATGAAAGTGGGGGTCCGGACTGGGTGTGTGGACTTTTTCTGCGAGGGCGCTACGCTCGTGCAGGCCGCATGTAACCGATGTTGCTGGCTGGCCAGGACCAGATGTTTCACAGGTCAATGAGGGAGACCACCATTCACTAATAAACTCTTTACTGAATGGTAATATATACAAGACACAGAGGGTGCAAAGTCTTATGGACGTTTCCTTTACAACTCAAAGCATTTTCCACTCAGTTTCCTTCCTCTGTAGTTTACTCCGGGGTCTTCTACATCCACTGTTTATCCCTACTTCACCACAATCCGGCTCTAACGCTACAGTCCTCATTAACAAGTCTACTTTACTTGTTCTGCAGTTTCGGATCCTTCTTTCCCTTTAAGGTGTCAGTATGGCCGGTAATGCTGACGCTTTAGGCCTCCCACCCAGGACTCTGCTCATCCCACGTACTCAGTCCTGTTTAGGCCCGTTACCTTCCAGTGTTACAACCCCGGGGTCTCATTTCTAGGCGTCCTCTCCTAGGACCAGTCTGCAGAAGGCCACTGTCTCTCAGACACTTATGCTCAGGATCTCGCTATCCCTTCTCTTCGGTCTCCTCTCATTTACGGTCACCCTAGAATGCAGTACTGCTCGCCTGGGACCTTTTGGTTCTCTTACTCTGCACCTCAGGCCCAGTTCTTCACTACCAAGAAGTCCTTTCTAATTTCGCTACATAGTTCCTTCCTCTCTGGGCTAGTCCCAACTGTTAACTCTCACTGTCCTGTCAGCTAGCTGTTGCTGGGCAGAACACAGCTTCATCGCTAACAATATAAAACAATAAACAGATACGTTATATACCATAGAGAGGACCTCTAGTTACTACATCAGAAATCCCCCGTGTGCACAGAGTCTATAAAAGTCAAAGGTTTCATTAGGTAAAATTCGGCAACAAACCCGTCCACCGAACTACTGCCCTGCCGGGACCTTCCACAGCTCATCAGTGCTCAGTATTTGGAGGCGGTGGCCTGAGCGGCCATCATTACAGCCTTTGTGGAATATGAAGCTGATTTTAGCTGACGTCAGATGTGATTTGTGTCATTACAGGTGGTGATGTCAGCCATTCTGTTTTCATACAATACGGTCATCATCTGGGTCATGGTAAGTAATAGACGTCATGTGCTTTACCCAACCAGAGCACCCGGCTGACGTCATTACAAAAGGAAAGAACGAGGGCGCAGGCGACACAATAATTGTTCTATGTTTGCAAAATCCTGCATCAAACCTCAGCTTTTCATGGACTTGTGCTCCATCCATCTCTGGAATCGGAGAATCCTCTCCTGAGCCCTGCCAGGACCTTTCATGCACTGATATCGCAGTATGTCAGGTCCTCAGTTCTCAGTACTGTACGGCCTCATCCAAGTCAATATAAAAGTCCAATCATTATTTCACTGAGGCCGTTTTCACACACACAGGAGGGAGGATGATTTATGCTTCCCTGACACGAGCCCCCCGTTACTGACACAGGAGGGAGGATGATTTATGCTTCCCTGACACGAGCCCCCGTTACTGACACAGGAGGGAGGATGATTTATGCTTCCCTGACACGAGCCCCCCGCTACTGACACAGGAGGGAGGATGATTTCCTCTTCCCTGACACGAGCCCCCCGTTACTGACACAGGAGGGAGGAAGGTTTCTGCTTCCCTGACACGAGCCCCCCCGTTACTGACACAGGAGGGAGGATGATTTCCTCTTCCCTGACACGAGCCCCCCGTTACTGACACAGGAGGGAGGATGATTTCCTCTTCCCTGACACGAGCCCCCCGTTACTGACACAGGAGGGAGGAAGATTTCTGCTTCCCTGACACGAGCCCCCCGTTACTGACACAGGAGGGAGGAAGATTTCTGCTTCCCTGACACGAGCCCCCCGTTACTGACACAGGAGGGAGGAAGATTTCTGCTTCCCTGACACGAGCCCCCCGTTACTGACACAGGATGGAGGATGATTTCCTCTTCCCTGACACGAGCCCCCCGTTACTGACACAAGAGGGGATGATGATTTCCTCTTCCCTGACACGAGCCCCCCGTTACTGACACAGAAGGGAGGATGATTTCCTCTTCCCTAACATGAGCCCCCCGTTACTGACACAGGAGGGAGGATAAGTTCCTCTTCCCTGACACGAGCCCCCCGTTACTGACACAGGAGGGAGGATGAGTTCCTCTTCCCTGACACGAGCCCCCCGTTACTGACACAGAAGGGAGGATGATTTCCTCTTCCCTGACACAAACCCCCCGTTACTGACACAGGAAGGAGGATGATTTCCTCTTCCCTGACACGAGACCCCCGTTACTGACACAGGAGGGAGGATGATTTCGTCTTCCCTGACACGAGCCCCCCCGTTACTGACACAGGAGGGAGGATGATTTCCTCTTCTCTGACACGAGCCCCCCGTTACTGACACAGGAGGGAGGATGATTTCCTCTTCCCTGACACGAGCCCCCCGTTACTGACACAGGAGGGAGGATGATTTCTGCTTCCCTGACACGAGCCCCCCCGTTACTGACACAGGAGGGAGGATGATTTCCTCTTCTCTGACACGAGCCCCCCGTTACTGACACAGGAGGGAGGATGATTTCCTCTTCCCTGACACGAGCCCCCCGTTACTGACACGAGAGGGAGGATGATTTCCTCTTCTCTGACACGAGCCCCCCGTTACTGACACGAGAGGGACGATGATTTACTCTTCTCTCACACGAGCCCCCCGTTACTGACACAGGAGGGGGGATGATTTCCTCTTCCCTGACACGAGCCCCCCGTTACTGACACAGGAGGGAGGATGATTTCCTCTTCCCTGACACGAGCCCCCCCGTTACGGACACAAGAGGGAGGATGATTTCCTCTTCCCTGACACGAGCCCCCCCGTTACTGACACAGGAGGGAGGATGATTTCCTCTTCCCTGACACGAGCCCCCCGTTACTGACACAGAAGGGAGGATGATTTCCTCTTCCCTGACACGAGCACCCGTTACTGACACGAGAGGGAGGATGATTTCCTCTTCCCTGACACGAGCCCCCCGTTACTCTAGACAGGAGGGAGGATGATTTCCTCTTCCCTGACACGAGCCCCCCGTTATTGACACAGGAGGGAGGATGATTACCTCTTCCCTGACACGAGCCCCCTTGTTACTGACACAGGAGGGAGGATGATTTCCTCTTCCCTGACACGAGCCCCCCGTTACTGACACAGGAGGGAGGATGATTTCCTCTTCCCTGACACGAGCCCCCCGTTACTGACACAGGAGGGAGGATGATTTCCTCTTCCATGACACGAGCCCCCTGTTACTAACACAGGAGGGACCATGATTTCCTCTTCTCTGACACGAGCCCCCCGTTACTGACACAGGAGGGAGGATGATTTCCTCTTCCCTGACACGAGCCCCCTGTTACTGCCACAGGAGGGAAGATGATTTCCTCTTCTCTGACACGAGCCCCCTGTTACTGACATGAGAGGGGACGATGATTTCCTCTTCCCTGACACGAGCCCCCCCCATTACTGACACGAGTGGGGATGATGATTTCCTCCTCCTTGACATGAGCCCCCCGTTACTGACACAAGAGGGAGGATGATTTCCTCTTCCTTGATATGAGCCCCCCGTTACTCTACACTTGAGGGAGGATGATTTCCTCTTCTCTGACACAAGCCCCCCGTTACTCTACACAGGAGGGAGGATGATTTCCTCTTCCCTGACACGAGCCCCCCGTTACTGACACAGGAGGGAGGATGATTTCCTCTTCCCTGACACAAGACCCCCGTTACTGACACAGGAGGGAGGATGATTACCTCTTCCCTGACACGAGCCCCCTTGTTACTGACACAGGAGGGAGGATGATTTCCTCTTCCCTGACACGAGCCCCCCGTTACTGACACAGGAGGGAGGATGATTTCCTCTTCCCTGACACGAGCTCCCCGTTACTGACACAGGAGGGAGGATGATTTCCTCTTCCCTGACACGAGCCCCCTGTTACTGACACAGGAGGGACCATGATTTCCTCTTCTCTGACACGAGCCCCCCGTTACTGACACAGGAGGGAGGATGATTTCCTCTTCCCTGACACGAGCCCCCTGTTACTGCCACAGGAGGGAAGATGATTTCCTCTTCTCTGACACGAGCCCCCTGTTACTGACATGAGAGGGGACGATGATTTCCTCTTCCCTGACACGAGCCCCCCCCATTACTGACACGAGTGGGGATGATGATTTCCTCCTCCTTGACATGAGCCCCCCGTTACTGACACAAGAGGGAGGATGATTTCCTCTTCCCTGATATGAGCCCCCCGTTACTCTACACTTGAGGGAGGATGATTTCCTCTTCTCTGACACAAGCCCCCCGTTACTCTACACAGGAGGGAGGATGATTTCCTCTTCCCTGACACGAGCCCCCCGTTACTCTACACAGGAGGGAGGATGATTTCCTCTTCCCTGACACGAGCCCCCCGTTACTCTACACAGGAGGGAGGATGATTTCCTCTTCCCTGACACAGGAGGGAGGTAGCTCGGTGCTTGTCAGGATATGACGCCGTTGATGTTGGAGGTGTGATCTCATCGCTCTGGGAATAATCGTGTAGTTTGATCTTTTCTTATTTTTCATTTATGAAACTATTAATTCACAAAACCGGCAGAGATAATTCTTCACAATGTTTTCTGATATTTTAGGAATTTTGGAGATTTTATCTAGATCCCGACCTGATTTGATGTTTTCTTTAGATGCCGGTGAGAGCACTTCAGCTCGTCTGTAATGAGTCGATTCTGGGCGTCATGGTAAGAAGCTTCATGTGATGATGGGGGTGACACTTTCTCAAATTCCACGTCCACCACTGACCATCCGTCACATCTCATGTTTGTCCTTGTCAGTCACACTAGGGGGCGCCTTGCAATCTCTGCTTGGACCCTCCGGGCCCTGTCCTGTGGTCTCTCATTGTTCTCTATGGCTGGTGCCCCATACTCTGAGGAGCGGTGCATTGTTCTCTCGTCCGTCCGACCTCCAGATTTATAAATTCACATTGTAACAATTCTTTACATTGAATTTATGCTTCATCTTAGATGGTGCGGAAATTCGTCCTGATCATCTATCATGCAATAACCGGCCCCCCACGGTAAGTCCTAACATTTTCCTATTTCTGAATGATGCTGAGAGTTATGCTTCTTGCAGTTTTTAGGGATGCCGCTCACTCCTCCTCATCTATTCATCTTCTGACTTCCTCTCCTCCTCTATTCATCTTCTGACTTCCTCTCCTCCTCTATTCATCTTCTGGCTTCCTGTCCTCATCTATTCATCTTCTGACTTCCCGTCCTCATCTATTCATCTTCTGACTTCCTCTCCTCCTCTATTCATCTTCTGACTTCCTCTCCTCCTCTATTCATCTTCTGACTTCCTCTCCTCATCTATTCATCTTCTGACTTCCTCTCCTCCTCTATTCATCTTCTGACTTCCTCTCCTCCTCTATTCATCTTCTGACTTCCCGTCCTCATCTATTCATCTTCTGACTTCCTCTCCTCCTCTATTCATCTTCTGACTTCCTCTCCTCCTCTATTCATCTTCTGACTTCCTCTCCTCCTCTATTCATCTTCTGGCTTCCTGTCCTCATCTATTCATCTTCTGACTTCCCGTCCTCATCTATTCATCTTCTGACTTCCTGTCCTCATCTATTCATCTTCTGACTTCCACTCCTCATCTATTCATCTTCTGACTTCCTCTTCTCATCTATTCATCTTCTGACTTCCTCTCCTCATCTATTCATCTTCTGACTTCCACTCCTCATCTATTCATCTTCTGACTTCCTGTCCTCATCTATTCATCTTCTGACTTCCTGTCCTCATCTATTCATCTTCTGACTTCCTCACCTCCTCTATTCATCTTCTGACTTCCACTCCTCATCAATTCATCTTCTGACTTCCTCTCCTCATCTATTCATCTTCTGACTTCCTCTCCTCCTCTATTCATCTTCTGACTTCCTCTCCTCCTCTATTCATCTTCTGACTTCCTCTCCTCCTCTATTCATCTTCTGACTTCCTCTCCTCCTCTATTCATCTTCTGGCTTCCTGTCCTCATCTATTCATCTTCTGACTTCCTGTCCTCATCTATTCATCTTCTGACTTCCACTCCTCATCTATTCATCTTCTGACTTCCTCTCCTCCTCTATTCATCTTCTGACTTCCACTCCTCATCTATTCATCTTCTGACTTCCACTCCTCATCTATTCATCTTCTGACTTCCTCTCCTCATCTATTCATCTTCTGACTTCCTCTACTCCTCTATTCATCTTCTGACTTCCACTCCTCCACTATTCATCTTCTGACTTCCACTCCTCATCTATTCATCTTCTGACTTCCTCTCCTCCTCTATTCATCTTCTGACTTCCTCTCCTCCTCTATTCGTCTTCTGACTTCCTCTCCTCATCTATTCGTCTTCTGACTTCCACTCCTCATCTATTCGTCTTCTGACTTCCACTCCTCATCTATTCGTCTTCTGACTTCCTCTCCTCCTCTATTCATCTTCTGACTTCCTCTCCTCATCTATTCATCTTCTGACTTCCTCTCCTCCTCTATTCATCTTCTGACTTCCACTCCTCATCTATTCGTCTTCTAAATTCCACTCCACATCTATTCGTCTTCTGACTTCCACTCCCCATCTATTCATCTTCTGACTTCCTCTCCTCCTCTATTCATCTTCTGACTTCCACTCCTCATCTATTCATCTTCTGACTTCCTCTCCTCCTCTATTCATCTTCTGACTTCCTCTCCTCCTCTATTCATCTTCTGACTTCCTCTCCTCCTCTATTCATCTTCTGACTTCCACTCCTCATCTATTCATCTTCTGACTTCCACTCCTCATCTATTCATCTTCTGACTTCCACTCCTCATCTATTCGTCTTCTGACTTCCACTCCTCATCTATTCGTCTTCTGACTTCCACTCCTCCTCTATTCATCTTCTGACTTCCTCTCCTCATCTATTCGTCTTCTGACTTCCACTCCTCATCTATTCGTCTTCTGACTTCCACTCCTCATCTATTCGTCTTCTGACTTCCACTCCTCATCTATTCGTCTTCTGACTTCCACTCCTCATCTATTCGTCTTCTGACTTCCACTCCTCATCTATTCGTCTTCTGACTTCCTCTCCTCATCTATTCGTCTTCTGACTTCCACTCCTCATCTATTCGTCTTCTGACTTCCACTCCTCATCTATTCGTCTTCTGACTTCCACTCCTCATCTATTCGTCTTCTGACTTCCACTCCTCATCTATTCATCTTCTGACTTCCACTCCTCATCTATTCATCTTCTGACTTCCTCTCCTCCTCTATTCATCTTCTGACTTCCTCTCCTCATCTATTCGTCTTCTGACTTCCACTCCTCATCTATTCGTCTTCTAAATTCCACTCCACATCTATTCGTCTTCTGACTTCCACTCCTCATCTATTCGTCTTCTGACTTCCACTCCTCATCTATTCGTCTTCTGACTTCCACTCCTCATCTATTCGTCTTCTGACTTCCACTCCTCATCTATTCGTCTTCTGACTTCCACTTCTCATCTATTCGTCTTCTGACTTCCACTCCTCATCTATTCATCTTCTGACTTCCTCTCCTCCTCTAGTCATCTTCTGACTTCCTCTCCTCCTCTATTCATCTTCTGACTTCCTCTCCTCCTCTATTCGTCTTCTGACTTCCTCTCCTCCTCTATTCGTCTTCTGACTTCCACTTCTCATCTATTCGTCTTCTGACTTCCTCTCCTCCTCTATTCATCTTCTGACTTCCTCTCCTCCTCTATTCATCTTCTGACTTCCTCTCCTCCTCTGTTCATCTTCTGACTTCCTCTCCTCCTCTATTCATCTTCTGACTTCCTCTCCTCATCTATTCCCGTCACCGTTTACAGGTGAAGAAAAATGTCAGAGGATAATGACGAGATATTAGATGAGCAGATGACGCAGTATAACTCTCACCACTAGATGGCACTGTAATGCTCTACAGTAAACCTGGATGACTGTTCTGTGTGCTGCTCCTCTAGAGCGCACCGTGTGGTCAGAGGTGGTATTACACCCTAGAAATAAACAAATGGTCTCTTGTAGAAATGCTAAGGGATCTCTCACACTGACATATAATATGGAGGCGTGTAATGCAAGAAAACATTACATTGCACTCTGACCAATGTTAGTAAATGAGTCAGTGCTCACCTGCGATTTTTTTTCTCAGCTTGAATCGGACTGAGAAAAAAAATTGCAGCAAGCTGGGATTGTCTGCGAGAATCAGATCGCTTTCGCCAATGCAAGTCAATGGGAGCGAGAGAAAAAAAAAAAAAAAATTGCACCGCTCAATGACCATGATTATATCGTCTGATTTTTCTGCACATATCTCAAAAGGAACCCGACATTTCATCATCCAAGTATAGTAAATTCACAGCCAGAACCGTCAGAAGAGAATAGATAGAATAGATAGATAGATAGAAATATGTCAGTGAGATATATAATGAGTGCTTTGCGTCTGTGTATCCTACTGTACTTCTACTTAGCTAATGAATAAAAAATGGCATGGGGTGCCCCCTATTTTTAATAACCAGTAAAGATTTAGCAGACAGCTGTGAGCTGATCTTAATAGTCTGGGAAGGGGCCAATATCCATGGACCTTCCAAGCCTTTTAATATTAATCACAGTTGTCTGTTTAACCTTTACTGGTTATTAAAAAGGGGTTATCTAAAAAAAAAAAAGTGTGGGAGTCCCCTCTATTTTTAGTAACCAGCAAAGGCGAAGAAGACAGGGGGGCTGATATTAACAGGCTGGGAAGGTCCATGGATATTTACCCCGTCCCAGCCTAATAAGACCAGCCCTCAACCGCACCAGAAATAGCACATCCGGTGACATCAAGCCCACGAGGTAGTAATAGGGTTGTCTTACAGACATCTCTCCATCACTAACCCCAGGGCTTGATGTCTGATAGACCCCTCTCCATCACTAACCCCAGGGCTTGATGTCTGATAGACCCCTCTCCATTACTAACCCCAGGGCTTGATGTCTGATAGACCCCTCTCCATTACTAACCCCGGGGCTTGATGTCTGATAGACCCCTCTCCATTACTAACCCCAGGGCTTGATGTCTGATAGACCCCTCTCCATTACTGACCCCAGGGCTTGATGTCTGATAGACCCCTCTCCATTACTAACCCCAGGGCTTGATGTCTGATAGACCCCTCTCCATTACTAAACCCGGGGCTCAATGTCTGATAGACCCCTCTCCATTACTGACCCCAGGGCTTGATGTCTGATAGACCCCTCTCCATTACTAACCCCAGGGCTTGATGTCTGATAGACCCCTCTCCATTATCATCTCCAGGGCTTGATGTCTGATAGACCCCTCTCCATTACTAACCCCAGGGCTTGATGTCTGATAGACCCCTCTCCATTACTAACCCCAGGACTTGATGTCTGATAGACCCCTCTCCATTACTAACCCCAGGGCTTGATGTCTGATAGACCCCTCTCCATTACTAACCCCAGGACTTGATGTCTGATAGACCCCTCTCCATTACTAACCCCAGGGCTTGATGTCTGATAGACCCCTCTCCATTACTAACCCCAGGGCTTGATGTCTGATAGACCCCTCTCCATTACTAACCCCAGGACTTGATGTCTGATAGACCCCTCTCCATTACTAACCCCAGGGCTTGATGTCTGATAGACCCCTCTCCATTACTAACCCCAGGGCTTGATGTCTGATAGACCTCTCTTCATTACTAACCCCAGGGCTTGATGTCTGATAGACCCCTCTCCATTACTAACCCCAGGGCTTGATGTCTGATAGACCCCTCTCCATTACTAACCCCAGGGCTTGATGTCTGATAGACCCCTCTCCATTACTGACCCCAGGGCTTGATGTCTGATAGACCCCTCTCCATTACTAACCCCAGGGCTTGATGTCTGATAGACCCCTCTCCATTACTAACCCAGGGGCTTGATGTCTGATAGACCCCTCTCCATTACTAACCCCAGGACTTGATGTCTGATAGACCCCTCTCCATTACTAACCCCAGGACTTGATGTCTGATAGACCCCTCTCCATTACTAACCCCAGGGCTTGATGTCTGATAGACCCCTCTCCATTACTAACCCCAGGGCTTGATGTCTGATAGACCTCTCTTCATTACTAACCCCAGGGCTTGATGTCTGATAGACTCCTCTCCATTACTAACCCCAGGGCTTGATGTCTGATAGACCCCTCTCCATTACTAACCCCAGGGCTTGATGTCTGATAGACCCCTCTCCATTACCATCTCCAGGGCTTGATGTCTGATAGACTCCTCTCCATTACTAACCCCAGGGCTTGATGTCTGATAGACTCCTCTCCATTACTGACCCCAGGGCTTGATGTCTGATAGACCCCTCTCCATTACTGACCCCAGGGCTTGATGTCTGATAGACCCCTCTCCATTACTGACCCCAGGGCTTGATGTCTGATAGACTCCTCTCCATTACTAACCCCAGGGCTTGATGTCTGATAGACCCCTCTCCATTACTAACCCCAGGGCTTGATGTCTGATAGACCCCTCTCCATTACTAACCCCAGGGCTTGATGTCTGATAGACCCCTCTCCATTACCATCTCCAGGGCTTGATGTCTGATAGACTCCTCTCCATTACTAACCCCAGGGCTTGATGTCTGATAGACCCCTCTCCATTACTAACCCCAGGGCTTGATGTCTGATAGACCCCTCTCCATTACCATCTCCAGGGCTTGATGTCTGATAGACTCCTCTCCATTACTGACCCCGGGGCTTGATGTCTGATAGACTCCTCTCCATTACTGACCCCAGGGCTTGATGTCTGATAGACCCCTCTCCATTACTGACCCCGGGGCTTGATGTCTGATAGACTCTTCTCCGTTACTAACCCCAGGGCTTGATGTCTGATAGACCCCTCTCCCTTACTAACCCCAGGGCTTGATGTCTGATAGACCCCTCTCCATTACTAACCCCAGGGCTTGATGTCTGATAGACCCCTCTCCATTACTAACCCCAGGGCTTGATGTCTGATAGACCCCTCTCCATTACCATCTCCAGAGCTTGATGTCTGATAGACTCCTCTCCATTACTAACCCCAGGGCTTGATGTCTGATAGACCCCTCTCCATTACTAACCCCAGGGCTTGATGTCTGATAGACCCCTCTCCATTACTGACCCCAGGGCTTGATGTCTGATAGACCCCTCTCCATTACTAACCCCAGGGCTTGATGTCTGATAGACCCCTCTCCATTACTAACCCCAGGACTTGATGTCTGATAGACCCCTCTCCATTACTAACCCCAGGGCTTGATGTCTGATAGACCCCTCTCCATTACTAACCCCAGGGCTTGATGTCTGATAGACCCCTCTCCATTACTGACCCCAGGGCTTGATGTCTGATAGACTACTCTCCATTACTAACCCCAGGGCTTGATGTATGATACACCCCTCTCCATTACCATCTCCAGGGCTTGATGTCTGATAGGCCCCTCTCCATTACTGACCCCAGGGCTTGATGTCTGATAGACTCCTCTCCATTACTAACCCCAGGGCTTGATGTCTGATAGACCCCTCTCCATTACTAACCCCAGGGCTTGATGTCTGATAGACCCCTCTCCATTACTGACCCCAGGGCTTGATGTCTGATAGACTACTCTCCATTACTAACCCCAGGGCTTGATGTATGATACACCCCTCCATTACTAACCCCAGGGCTTGATGTCTGATAGACCCCTCTCCATTACTAACCCCAGGGCTTGATGTCTGATAGACCCCTCTCCATTACTAACCCCAGGGCTTGATGTCTGATAGACCCCTCTCCATTACCATCTCCAGAGCTTGATGTCTGATAGACTCCTCTCCATTACTAACCCCAGGGCTTGATGTCTGATAGACCCCTCTCCATTACTAACCCCAGGGCTTGATGTCTGATAGACCCCTCTCCATTACTGACCCCAGGGCTTGATGTCTGATAGACCCCTCTCCATTACTAACCCCAGGGCTTGATGTCTGATAGACCCCTCTCCATTACTAACCCCAGGGCTTGATGTCTGATAGACCCCTCTCCATTACTAACCCCAGGACTTGATGTCTGATAGACCCCTCTCCATTACTAACCCCAGGGCTTGATGTCTGATAGACCCCTCTCCATTACTAACCCCAGGGCTTGATGTCTGATAGACCCCTCTCCATTACTAACCCCAGGACTTGATGTCTGATAGACCCCTCTCCATTACTGACCCCAGGGCTTGATGTCTGATAGACTACTCTCCATTACTAACCCCAGGGCTTGATGTATGATACACCCCTCTCCATTACCATCTCCAGGGCTTGATGTCTGATAGGCCCCTCTCCATTACTGACCCCAGGGCTTGATGTCTGATAGACTCCTCTCCATTACTAACCCCAGGGCTTGATGTCTGATAGACCCCTCTCCATTACTAACCCCAGGGCTTGATGTCTGATAGACCCCTCTCCATTACTGACCCCAGGGCTTGATGTCTGATAGACTACTCTCCATTACTAACCCCAGGGCTTGATGTATGATACACCCCTCTCCATTACCATCTCCAGGGCTTGATGTCTGATAGACCCCTCTCCATTACTGACCCCGGGGCTTGATGTCTGATAGACCCCTCTCCATTACTAACCCCAGGGCTTGATGTCTGATAGACCCCCCTCCATTACTAACCCCAGGGCTTGATGTCTGATAGACTCCTCTCCATTACTAACCCCAGGGCTTGATGTCTGATAGACCCCTCTCCATTACTAACCCCAGGGCTTGATGTCTGATAGACCCCTCTCCATTACTAACCCCAGGGCTTGATGTCTGATAGACCCCTCTCCATTACCAACCCCAGGGCTTGATGTCTGATAGACTCCTCTCCATTACTAACCCCAGGGCTTGATGTCTGATAGACCCCTCTCCATTACTAACCCCAGGGCTTGATGTCTGATAGACCCCTCTCCATTACCATCTCCAGGGCTTGATGTCTGATAGACCCCTCTCCACTACTAACCCCAGGGCTTGATGTCTGATAGACCCCTCTCCATTACTAACCCCAGGGCTTGATGTCTGATAGACCCCTCTCCATTACTGACCCCAGGGCTTGATGTCTGATAGACCCCTCTCCATTACTGACCCCAGGGCTTGATGTCTGATAGACCCCTCTCCATTACTAACCCCAGGGCTTGATGTCTGATAGACCCCTCTCCATTACTAACCCCAGGGCTTGATGTCTGATAGACCCCTCTCCATTACTAACCCCAGGGCTTGATGTCTGATAGACTCCTCTCCGTTACTAACCCCAGGGCTTGATGTCTGATAGACCCCTCTCCATTACTGATCCCTGGGCTTGATGTCTGATAGACCCCTCTCCATTACTGAACCCAGGGCTTGATGTCTGATAGACCCCTCTCCATTACTGACCTCAGGGCTTGATGTCTGATAGACTCCTCTCCATTACTAACCCCGGGGCTTGATGTCTGATAGACCCCTCTCCATTACTGATCCCTGGGCTTGATGTCTGATAGACTCCTCTCTATTACTAACCCCAGGGCTTGATGTCTGATAGACTCCTCTCCATTACTAACCCCAGGGCTTGATGTCTGATAGACCCCTCTCTATTACTAACCCCAGGGCTTGATGTCTGATAGACTCCTCTCTATTACTAACCCCAGGGCTTGATGTCTGATAGACCCCTCTCCATTACCATCTCCAGGGCTTGATGTCTGATAGACCCCTCTCTATTACTAACCCCAGGGCTTGATGTCTGATAGACTCCTCTCCATTACTAACCCCAGGGCTTGATGTCTGATAGACCCCTCTCCATTACTAACCCCAGGGCTTGATGTCTGATAGACTCCTCTCTATTACTAACCCCAGGGCTTGATGTCTGATAGACTCCTCTCTATTACTAACCCCAGGGCTTGATGTCTGATAGACCCCTCTCCATTACCATCTCCAGGGCTTGATGTCTGATAGACCCCTCTCTATTACTAACCCCAGGGCTTGATGTCTGATAGACTCCTCTCCATTACTAACCCCAGGGCTTGATGTCTGATAGACCCCTCTCCATTACTAACCCCAGGGCTTGATGTCTGATAGACCCCTCTCCATTACTAACCCCAGGACTTGATGTCTGATAGACTACTCTCCATTACCATCTCCAGGGCTTGATGTCTGATAGACCCCTCTCTATTACTAACCCCAGGGCTTTATGTCTGATAGACCCCTCTCCATTACTAACCCCAGGGCTTGATGTCTGATAGACCCCTCTCCATTACTAACCCCGGGGCTTGATGTCTGATAGACCCCTCTCCATTACTAACCCCAGGGCTTGATGTCTGATAGACCCCTCTCCATTACTAACCCCAGGGCTTGATGTCTGATAGACCCCCCTCCATTACTGACCCCGGGGCTTGATGTCTGATAGACCCCTCTCCATTACTGACCCCAGGGCTTGATGTCTGATAGACTCCTCTCCATTTCTGACCCCAGGGCTTGATGTCTGATAGACCCCTCTCCATTACTAACCCCAGGGCTTGATGTCTGATAGACCCCTCTCCATTACTAACCCCAGGGCTTGATGTCTGATAGACTCCTCTCCGTTACTAACCCCAGGGCTTGATGTCTGATAGACCCCTCTCCATTACTGATCCCTGGGCTTGATGTCTGATAGACCCCTCTCCATTACTGAACCCAGGGCTTGATGTCTGATAGACCCCTCTCCATTACTGACCCCAGGGCTTGATGTCTGATAGACTCCTCTCCATTACTAACCCCGGGGCTTGATGTCTGATAGACCCCTCTCTATTACTGACCCCAGGGCTTGATGTCTGATAGACCCCTCTCCATTACTGATCCCTGGGCTTGATGTCTGATAGACTCCTCTCTATTACTAACCCCAGGGCTTGATGTCTGATAGACCCCTCTCCATTACTAACCCCAGGGCTTGATGTCTGATAGACCCCTCTCTATTACTAACCCCAGGGCTTGATGTCTGATAGACTCCTCTCTATTACTAACCCCAGGGCTTGATGTCTGATAGACTCCTCTCTATTACTAACCCCAGGGCTTGATGTCTGATAGACCCCTCTCTATTAGTAACCCCAGGGCTTGATGTCTGATAGACCCCTCTCCATTACTAACCCCAGGGCTTGATGTCTGATAGACCCCTCTCCATTACTAACCCCAGGACTTGATGTCTGATAGACTACTCTCCATTACCATCTCCAGGGCTTGATGTCTGATAGACCCCTCTCTATTACTAACCCCAGGGCTTTATGTCTGATAGACTCCTCTCCATTACTAACCCCAGGGCTTGATGTCTGATAGACCCCTCTCCATTACTAACCCCGGGGCTTGATGTCTGATAGACCCCTCTCCATTACTAACCCCAGGGCTTGATGTCTGATAGACCCCTCTCCATTACTAACCCCAGGGCTTGATGTCTGATAGACCCCTCTCCATTACTGACCCCAGGGCTTGATGTCTGATAGACTCCTCTCCGTTACTAACCCCAGGGCTTGATGTCTGATAGACCCCTCTCCATTACTAACCCCAGGGCTTGATGTCTGATAGACTCTTCTCCGTTACTAACCCCAGGGCTTGATGTCTGATAGACCCCTCTCCATTACTGACCCCAGGGCTTGATGTCTGATAGACTCTTCTCCGTTACTAACCCCAGGGCTTGATGTCTGATAGACCCCTCTCCATTACTAACCCCAGGGCTTGATGTCTGATAGACCCCTCTCCATTACTGACCCCAGGGCTTGATGTCTGATAGACCCCTCTCCATTACTAACCCCAGGGCTTGATGTCTGATAGACCCCTCTCCATTACTAACCCCAGGGCTTGATGTCTGATAGACCCCTCTCCATTACTAACCCCAGGGCTTGATGTCTGATAGACCCCTCTCCATTACTAACCCCAGGGCTTGATGTCTGATAGACCCCTCTCCATTACTGACCCCAGGGCTTGATGTCTGATAGACCCCTCTCCATTACTGACCCCAGGGCTTGATGTCTGATAGACCCCTCTCCATTACTGACCCCAGGGCTTGATGTCTGATAGACTCCTCTCCATTACTAACCCCGGGGCTTGATGTCTGATAGACTCCTCTCCATTACTGACCCCTGGGCTTGATGTCTGATAGACCACTCTCCATTACTGATCCCAGGGCTTGATGTCTGATAGACCCCTCTCCATTACTAACCCCAGGGCTTGATGTCTGATAGACCCCTCTCCATTACTGACCCCAGGGCTTGATGTCTGATAGACCCCTCTCCATTACTAACCCCAGGGCTTGATGTCTGATAGACCCCTCTCCATTACTAACCCCAGGGCTTGATGTCTGATAGAACCCTCTCCATTACTGACCCCAGGGCTTGATGTCTGATAGACCCCTCTCCATTACTAACCCCGGGGCTTGATGTCTGATAGACTCCTCTCCATTACTAACCCCAGGGCTTGATGTCTGATAGACCCCTCTACATTACTAACCCCTGGGCTTGATGTCTGATAGACCACTCTCCATTACTGATCCCAGGGCTTGATGTCTGATAGACCCCTCTCCATTACTAACCCCGGGGCTTGATGTCTGATAGACTCCTCTCCATTACTAACCCCGGGGCTTGATGTCTGATAGACTCCTCTCCATTACTGACCCCTGGGCTTGATGTCTGATAGACCACTCTCCATTACTGATCCCAGGGCTTGATGTCTGATAGACACCCCTCTCCATTACTGACCCCAGGGCTTGATGTCTGATAGACCCCTCTCCATTACTGACCCCAGGGCTTGATGTCTGATAGACCCCTCTCCATTACTAACCCCAGGGCTTGATGTCTGATAGACCCCTCTCCATTACTAACCCCAGGGCTTGATGTCTGATAGACCCCTCTCCATTACTAACCCCAGGACTTGATGTCTGATAGACTACTCTCCATTACCATCTCCAGGGCTTGATGTCTGATAGACCCCTCTCCATTACTGACCCCAGGGCTTGATGTCTGATAGACCCCTCTCCATTACTAACCCCAGGGCTTGATGTCTGATAGACCCCTCTCCATTACCATCTCCAGGGCTTGATGTCTGATAGACCCCTCTCCATTACTAACCCCAGGGCTTGATGTCTGATAGACCCCTCTCCATTACCATCTCCAGGGCTTGATGTCTGATAGACCCCTCTCCATTACTAACCCCGGGGCTTGATGTCTGATAGACCCCTCTCCATTACTAACCCCAGGGCTTGATGTCTGATAGACCCCTCTCCATTACTAACCCCAGGGCTTGATGTCTGATAGACTCCTCTCCACTACTAACCCCAGGGCTTGATGTCTGATAGACCCCTCTCCATTACTGACCCCAGGGCTTGATGTCTGATAGACTCCTCTCCACTACTAACCCCAGGGCTTGATGTCTGATAGACCCCTCTCCATTACTGACCCCAGGGCTTGATGTCTGATAGACTCCTCTCCATTACTGACCCCAGGGCTTGATGTCTGATAGACCCCTCTCCATTACTAACCCCAGGGCTTGATGTCTGATAGACCCCTCTCCATTACTGACCCCAGGGCTTGATGTCTGATAGACCCCTCTCCATTACTGACCCCAGGGCTTGATGTCTGATAGACCCCTCTCCATTACTGACCCCAGGGCTTGATGTCTGATAGACTCCTCTCCATTACTAACCCCAGGGCTTGATGTCTGATAGACCCCTCTCCATTACTAACCCCAGGGCTTGATGTCTGATAGACCCCTCTCCATTACTGACCCCAGGGCTTGATGTCTGATAGACTCCTCTCCGTTACTAACCCCAGGGCTTGATGTCTGATAGACCCCTCTCCATTACTAACCCCAGGGCTTGATGTGTGATAAACCCCTCTCCATTACTAACCCCAGGGCTTGATGTCTGATAGACCCCTCTCCATTACTGACCCCAGGGCTTGATGTCTGATAGACCCCTCTCCATTACTAACCCCAGGGCTTGATGTCTGATAGACCCCTCTCCATTACTAACCCCAGGGCTTGATGTCTGATAGACCCCTCTCCATTACTAACCCCAGGGCTTGATGTCTGATAGACCCCCCTCCATTACTAACCCCAGGGCTTGATGTCTGATAGACCCCCCTCCATTACTAACCCCAGGGCTTGATGTCTGATAGACTCCTCTCCGTTACTAACCCCGGGGCTTGATGTCTGATAGACCCCTCTCCATTACTAACCCCAGGGCTTGATGTCTGATAGACCCCCCTCCATTACTAACCCCAGGGCTTGATGTCTGATAGACCCCCCTCCATTACTAACCCCGGGGCTTGATGTCTGATAGACCCCTCTCCATTACTAACCCCAGGGCTTGATGTCTGATAGACCCCCCTCCATTACTAACCCCAGGGCTTGATGTCTGATAGACCCCTCTCCATTACTGACCCCAGGGCTTGATGTCTGATAGACTCCTCTCCATTACTAACCCCAGGGCTTGATGTCTGATAGACTCCTCTCCACTACTAACCCCAGGGCTTGATGTCTGATAGACCCCTCTCCATTACTTACCCCAGGGCTTGATGTCTGATAGACTCCTCTCCATTACTGACCCCAGGGCTTGATGTCTGATAGACTCCTCTCCACTACTAACCCCAGGGCTTGATGTCTGATAGACCCCTCTCCATTACTGACCCCAGGGCTTGATGTCTGATAGACCCCTCTCCATTACTAACCCCAGGGCTTGATGTCTGATAGACCCCTCTCCATTACTAACCCCAGGGCTTGATGTCTGATAGACCCCTCTCCATTACTAACCCCAGGACTTGATGTCTGATAGACCCCTCTCCATTACTAACCCCAGGGCTTGATGTCTGATAGACCCCTCTCCATTATTAACCCCAGGGCTTGATGTCTGATAGACCCCTCTCCATTACTGACCCCAGGGCTTGATGTCTGATAGACTACTCTCCATTACTAACCCCAGGGCTTGATGTATGATAGACTCCTCTCCATTACTAACCCCAGGGCTTGATGTCTGATAGGCCCCTCTCCATTACTGACCCCAGGGCTTGATGTCTGATAGACCCCTCTCCATTACTAACCCCAGGGCTTGATGTCTGATAGACCCCCCTCCATTACTAACCCCAGGGCTTGATGTCTGATAGACTCCTCTCCATTACTAACCCCAGGGCTTGATGTCTGATAGACCCCTCTCCATTACTAACCCCAGGGCTTGATGTCTGATAGACCCCTCTCCATTACTAACCCCAGGGCTTGATGTCTGATAGACCCCTCTCCATTACTGACCCCAGGGCTTGATGTCTGATAGACTACTCTCCATTACTAACCCCAGGGCTTGATGTATGATACACCCCTCTCCATTACCATCTCCAGGGCTTGATGTCTGATAGACCCCTCTCCATTACTGACCCCGGGGCTTGATGTCTGATAGACCCCTCTCCATTACTAACCCCAGGGCTTGATGTCTGATAGACCCCCCTCCATTACTAACCCCAGGGCTTGATGTCTGATAGACTCCTCTCCATTACTAACCCCAGGGCTTGATGTCTGATAGACCCCTCTCCATTACTAACCCCAGGGCTTGATGTCTGATAGACCCCTCTCCATTACTGACCCCAGGGCTTGATGTCTGATAGACCCCTCTCCATTACTAACCCCAGGGCTTGATGTCTGATAGACCCCTCTCCATTACTAACCCCAGGGCTTGATGTCTGATAGACCCCTCTCCATTACTAACCCCAGGACTTGATGTCTGATAGACCCCTCTCCATTACTAACCCCAGGGCTTGATGTCTGATAGACCCCTCTCCATTACTAACCCCAGGGCTTGATGTCTGATAGACCCCTCTCCATTACTGACCCCAGGGCTTGATGTCTGATAGACTACTCTCCATTACTAACCCCAGGGCTTGATGTCTGATAGACCCCTCTCCATTACTAACTTCAGGGCTTGATGTCTGATAGACCCCTCTCCATTACTGACCCCAGGGCTTGATGTCTGATAGACTACTCTCCATTACTAACCCCAGGGCTTGATGTATGATACACCCCTCTCCATTACCATCTCCAGGGCTTGATGTCTGATAGGCCCCTCTCCATTACTGACCCCAGGGCTTGATGTCTGATAGACTCCTCTCCATTACTAACCCCAGGGCTTGATGTCTGATAGACCCCTCTCCATTACTAACTTCAGGGCTTGATGTCTGATAGACCCCTCTCCATTACTGACCCCAGGGCTTGATGTCTGATAGACTACTCTCCATTACTAACCCCAGGGCTTGATGTATGATACACCCCTCTCCATTACCATCTCCAGGGCTTGATGTCTGATAGACCCCTCTCCATTACTGACCCCGGGGCTTGATGTCTGATAGACCCCTCTCCATTACTAACCCCAGGGCTTGATGTCTGATAGACCCCCCTCCATTACTAACCCCAGGGCTTGATGTCTGATAGACTCCTCTCCATTACTAACCCCAGGGCTTGATGTCTGATAGACCCCTCTCCATTACTAACCCCAGGGCTTGATGTCTGATAGACCCCTCTCCATTACTAACCCCAGGGCTTGATGTCTGATAGACCCCTCTCCATTACCAACCCCAGGGCTTGATGTCTGATAGACTCCTCTCCATTACTAACCCCAGGGCTTGATGTCTGATAGACCCCTCTCCATTACTAACCCCAGGGCTTGATGTCTGATAGACCCCTCTCCATTACTAACCCCAGGGCTTGATGTCTGATAGACCCCTCTCCATTACTAACCCCAGGGCTTGATGTCTGATAGACCCCTCTCCATTACTGACCCCAGGGCTTGATGTCTGATAGACCCCTCTCCATTACTAACCTCGGGGCTTGATGTCTGATAGACCCCTCTCCATTACCATCTCCAGGGCTTGATGTCTGATAGACCCCTCTCCACTACTAACCCCAGGGCTTGATGTCTGATAGACCCCTCTCCATTACTAACCCCAGGGCTTGATGTCTGATAGACCCCTCTCCATTACTGACCCCAGGGCTTGATGTCTGATAGACCCCTCTCCATTACTGACCCCAGGGCTTGATGTCTGATAGACCCCTCTCCATTACTAACCCCAGGGCTTGATGTCTGATAGACCCCCCTCCATTACTGAACCCGGGGCTTGATGTCTGATAGACCCCTCTCCATTACTGACCCCAGGGCTTGATGTCTGATAGACTCCTCTCCATTACTGACCCCAGGGCTTGATGTCTGATAGACCCCTCTCCATTACTAACCCCAGGGCTTGATGTCTGATAGACCCCTCTCCATTACTAACCCCAGGGCTTGATGTCTGATAGACTCCTCTCCGTTACTAACCCCAGGGCTTGATGTCTGATAGACCCCTCTCCATTACTGATCCCTGGGCTTGATGTCTGATAGACCCCTCTCCATTACTGAACCCAGGGCTTGATGTCTGATAGACCCCTCTCCATTACTGACCCCAGGGCTTGATGTCTGATAGACTCCTCTCCATTACTAACCCCGGGGCTTGATGTCTGATAGACCCCTCTCTATTACTGACCCCAGGGCTTGATGTCTGATAGACCCCTCTCCATTACTGATCCCTGGGCTTGATGTCTGATAGACTCCTCTCTATTACTAACCCCAGGACTTGATGTCTGATAGACTCCTCTCTATTACTAACCCCAGGGCTTGATGTCTGATAGACTCCTCTCTATTACTAACCCCAGGGCTTGATGTCTGATAGACCCCTCTCCATTACCATCTCCAGGGCTTGATGTCTGATAGACCCCTCTCTATTACTAACCCCAGGGCTTGATGTCTGATAGACTCCTCTCCATTACTAACCCCAGGGCTTGATGTCTGATAGACCCCTCTCCATTACTAACCCCAGGGCTTGATGTCTGATAGACCCCTCTCCATTACTAACCCCAGGACTTGATGTCTGATAGACTACTCTCCATTACCATCTCCAGGGCTTGATGTCTGATAGACCCCTCTCTATTACTAACCCCAGGGCTTTATGTCTGATAGACTCCTCTCCATTACTAACCCCAGGGCTTGATGTCTGATAGACCCCTCTCCATTACTAACCCCGGGGCTTGATGTCTGATAGACCCCTCTCCATTACTAACCCCAGGGCTTGATGTCTGATAGACCCCTCTCCATTACTAACCCCAGGGCTTGATGTCTGATAGACCCCCCTCCATTACTGACCCCGGGGCTTGATGTCTGATAGACCCCTCTCCATTACTGACCCCAGGGCTTGATGTCTGATAGACTCCTCTCCATTACTGACCCCAGGGCTTGATGTCTGATAGACCCCTCTCCATTACTAACCCCAGGGCTTGATGTCTGATAGACCCCTCTCCATTACTAACCCCAGGGCTTGATGTCTGATAGACTCCTCTCCGTTACTAACCCCAGGGCTTGATGTCTGATAGACCCCTCTCCATTACTGATCCCTGGGCTTGATGTCTGATAGACCCCTCTCCATTACTGAACCCAGGGCTTGATGTCTGATAGACTCCTCTCCATTACTAACCCCAGGGCTTGATGTCTGATAGACCCCTCTCCATTACTAACCCCAGGGCTTGATGTCTGATAGACCCCTCTCCATTACTGATCCCTGGGCTTGATGTCTGATAGACCCCTCTCCATTACTGAACCCAGGGCTTGATGTCTGATAGACTCCTCTCCATTACTAACCCCAGGGCTTGATGTCTGATAGACCCCTCTCCATTACTAACCCCAGGGCTTGATGTCTGATAGACCCCTCTCCATTACTGACCCCAGGGCTTGATGTCTGATAGACTCCTCTCCATTACTAACCCCGGGGCTTGATGTCTGATAGACCCCTCTCTATTACTGACCCCAGGGCTTGATGTCTGATAGACCCCTCTCCATTACTGATCCCTGGGCTTGATGTCTGATAGACTCCTCTCTATTACTAACCCCAGGGCTTGATGTCTGATAGACTCCTCTCCATTACTAACCCCAGGGCTTGATGTCTGATAGACCCCTCTCTATTACTAACCCCAGGGCTTGATGTCTGATAGACTCCTCTCTATTACTAACCCCAGGGCTTGATGTCTGATAGACTCCTCTCTATTACTAACCCCAGGGCTTGATGTCTGATAGACCCCTCTCCATTACCATCTCCAGGGCTTGATGTCTGATAGACCCCTCTCTATTACTAACCCCAGGGCTTGATGTCTGATAGACTCCTCTCCATTACTAACCCCAGGGCTTGATGTCTGATAGACTCCTCTCCATTACTAACCCCAGGGCTTGATGTCTGATAGACCCCTCTCTATTACTAACCCCAGGGCTTGATGTCTGATAGACTCCTCTCTATTACTAACCCCAGGGCTTGATGTCTGATAGACTCCTCTCTATTACTAACCCCAGGGCTTGATGTCTGATAGACCCCTCTCCATTACCATCTCCAGGGCTTGATGTCTGATAGACCCCTCTCTATTACTAACCCCAGGGCTTGATGTCTGATAGACTCCTCTCCATTACTAACCCCAGGGCTTGATGTCTGATAGACTCCTCTCCATTACTAACCCCAGGACTTGATGTCTGATAGACTACTCTCCATTACCATCTCCAGGGCTTGATGTCTGATAGACCCCTCTCTATTACTAACCCCAGGGCTTTATGTCTGATAGACTCCTCTCCATTACTAACCCCAGGGCTTGATGTCTGATAGACCCCTCTCCATTACTAACCCCGGGGCTTGATGTCTGATAGACCCCTCTCCATTACTAACCCCAGGGCTTGATGTCTGATAGACCCCTCTCCATTACTAACCCCAGGGCTTGATGTCTGATAGACCCCTCTCCATTACTGACCCCAGGGCTTGATGTCCGATAGACTCCTCTCCGTTACTAACCCCAGGGCTTGATGTCTGATAGACCCCTCTCCATTACTAACCCCAGGGCTTGATGTCTGATAGACTCTTCTCCGTTACTAACCCCAGGGCTTGATGTCTGATAGACCCCTCTCCGTTACTGACCCCAGGGCTTGATGTCTGATAGACTCTTCTCCGTTACTAACCCCAGGGCTTGATGTCTGATAGACCCCTCTCCATTACTAACCCCAGGGCTTGATGTCTGATAGACCCCTCTCCATTACTGACCCCAGGGCTTGATGTCTGATAGACCCCTCTCCATTACTAACCCCAGGGCTTGATGTCTGATAGACCCCTCTCCATTACTAACCCCAGGGCTTGATGTCTGATAGACCCCTCTCCATTACTAACCCCAGGGCTTGATGTCTGATAGACCACTCTCCATTACTAACCCCAGGGCTTGATGTCTGATAGACCCCTCTCCATTACTGACCCCAGGGCTTGATGTCTGATAGACCCCTCTCCATTACTGACCCCAGGGCTTGATGTCTGATAGACCCCTCTCCATTACTAACCCCAGGGCTTGATGTCTGATAGACTCCTCTCCATTACTGACCCCTGGGCTTGATGTCTGATAGACCACTCTCCATTACTGATCCCAGGGCTTGATGTCTGATAGACCCCTCTCCATTACTAACCCCAGGGCTTGATGTCTGATAGACCCCTCTCCATTACTGACCCCAGGGCTTGATGTCTGATAGACCCCTCTCCATTACTAACCCCAGGGCTTGATGTCTGATAGACCCCTCTCCATTACTAACCCCAGGGCTTGATGTCTGATAGAACCCTCTCCATTACTGACCCCAGGGCTTGATGTCTGATAGACCCCTCTCCATTACTAACCCCGGGGCTTGATGTCTGATAGACTCCTCTCCATTACTAACCCCAGGGCTTGATGTCTGATAGACCCCTCTACATTACTAACCCCTGGGCTTGATGTCTGATAGACCACTCTCCATTACTGATCCCAGGGCTTGATGTCTGATAGACCCCTCTCCATTACTAACCCCGGGGCTTGATGTCTGATAGACTCCTCTCCATTACTAACCCCGGGGCTTGATGTCTGATAGACTCCTCTCCATTACTGACCCCTGGGCTTGATGTCTGATAGACCACTCTCCATTACTGATCCCAGGGCTTGATGTCTGATAGACCCCTCTACATTACTAACCCCAGGGCTTGATGTCTGATAGACACCCCTCTCCATTACTGACCCCAGGGCTTGATGTCTGATAGACCCCTCTCCATTACTGACCCCAGGGCTTGATGTCTGATAGACCCCTCTCCATTACTAACCCCAGGGCTTGATGTCTGATAGACCCCTCTCCATTACTAACCCCAGGGCTTGATGTCTGATAGACCCCTCTCCATTACTAACCCCAGGACTTGATGTCTGATAGACTACTCTCCATTACCATCTCCAGGGCTTGATGTCTGATAGACCCCTCTCCATTACTGACCCCAGGGCTTGATGTCTGATAGACCCCTCTCCATTACTAACCCCAGGGCTTGATGTCTGATAGACCCCTCTCCATTACCATCTCCAGGGCTTGATGTCTGATAGACCCCTCTCCATTACTAACCCCAGGGCTTGATGTCTGATAGACCCCTCTCCATTACCATCTCCAGGGCTTGATGTCTGATAGACCCCTCTCCATTACTAACCCCGGGGCTTGATGTCTGATAGACCCCTCTCCATTACTAACCCCAGGGCTTGATGTCTGATAGACCCCTCTCCATTACTAACCCCAGGGCTTGATGTCTGATAGACTCCTCTCCACTACTAACCCCAGGGCTTGATGTCTGATAGACCCCTCTCCATTACTGACCCCAGGGCTTGATGTCTGATAGACTCCTCTCCACTACTAACCCCAGGGCTTGATGTCTGATAGACCCCTCTCCATTACTGACCCCAGGGCTTGATGTCTGATAGACTCCTCTCCATTACTGACCCCAGGGCTTGATGTCTGATAGACCCCTCTCCATTACTAACCCCAGGGCTTGATGTCTGATAGACCCCTCTCCATTACTGACCCCAGGGCTTGATGTCTGATAGACCCCTCTCCATTACTGACCCCAGGGCTTGATGTCTGATAGACCCCTCTCCATTACTGACCCCAGGGCTTGATGTCTGATAGACTCCTCTCCATTACTAACCCCAGGGCTTGATGTCTGATAGACCCCTCTCCATTACTAACCCCAGGGCTTGATGTCTGATAGACCCCTCTCCATTACTGACCCCAGGGCTTGATGTCTGATAGACTCCTCTCCGTTACTAACCCCAGGGCTTGATGTCTGATAGACCCCTCTCCATTACTAACCCCAGGGCTTGATGTGTGATAAACCCCTCTCCATTACTAACCCCAGGGCTTGATGTCTGATAGACCCCTCTCCATTACTGACCCCAGGGCTTGATGTCTGATAGACCCCTCTCCATTACTAACCCCAGGGCTTGATGTCTGATAGACCCCTCTCCATTACTAACCCCAGGGCTTGATGTCTGATAGACCCCTCTCCATTACTAACCCCAGGGCTTGATGTCTGATAGACTCCTCTCCGTTACTAACCCCGGGGCTTGATTTCTGATAGACCCCTCTCCATTACTAACCCCAGGGCTTGATGTCTGATAGACCCCCCTCCATTACTAACCCCAGGGCTTGATGTCTGATAGACCCCCCTCCATTACTAACCCCGGGGCTTGATGTCTGATAGACCCCTCTCCATTACTAACCCCAGGGCTTGATGTCTGATAGACCCCCCTCCATTACTAACCCCAGGGCTTGATGTCTGATAGACCCCTCTCCATTACTGACCCCAGGGCTTGATGTCTGATAGACTCCTCTCCATTACTAACCCCAGGGCTTGATGTCTGATAGACTCCTCTCCACTACTAACCCCAGGGCTTGATGTCTGATAGACCCCTCTCCATTACTGACCCCAGGGCTTGATGTCTGATAGACTCCTCTCCATTACTGACCCCAGGGCTTGATGTCTGATAGACCCCTCTCCATTACTAACCCCAGGGCTTGATGTCTGATAGACCCCTCTCCATTACTGACCCCAGGGCTTGATGTCTGATAGACCCCTCTCCATTACTGACCCCAGGGCTTGATGTCTGATAGACCCCTCTCCATTACTGACCCCAGGGCTTGATGTCTGATAGACTCCTCTCCATTACTAACCCCAGGGCTTGATGTCTGATAGACCCCTCTCCATTACTAACCCCAGGGCTTGATGTCTGATAGACCCCTCTCCATTACTGACCCCAGGGCTTGATGTCTGATAGACTCCTCTCCGTTACTAACCCCAGGGCTTGATGTCTGATAGACCCCTCTCCATTACTAACCCCAGGGCTTGATGTCTGATAGACTCCTCTCCATTACTAACCCCAGGGCTTGATGTCTGATAGACTCCTCTCCGTTACTAACCCCAGGGCTTGATGTCTGATAGACCCCTCTCCATTACTAACCCCAGGGCTTGATGTCTGATAGACCCCTCTCCATTACTAACCCCAGGGCTTGATGTCTGATAGACTCCTCTCCATTACTAACCCCGGGGCTTGATGTCTGATAGACTCCTCTCCATTACTAACCCCGGGGCTTGATGTCTGATAGACTCCTCTCCATTACTAACCCCAGGGCTTGATGTCTGATAGACCCCTCTCCATTACTAACCCCAGGGCTTGATGTCTGATAGACCCCTCTCCATTACTAACCCCAGGACTTGATGTCTGATAGACCCCTCTCCATTACTTACCCCAGGGCTTGATGTCTGATAGACTCCTCTCCATTACTAACCCCAGGGCTTGATGTCTGATAGACTCCTCTTCATTACTAACCCCAGGACTTGATGTCTGATAGACCCCTCTCCATTACTTACCCCAGGGCTTGATGTCTGATAGACTCCTCTCCATTACTAACCCCGGGGCTTGATGTCTGATAGACCCCTCTCCATTACTAACCCCAGGACTTGATGTCTGATAGACCCCTCTCCATTACTTACCCCAGGGCTTGATGTCTGATAGACTCCTCTCCATTACTAACCCCGGGGCTTGATGTCTGATAGACCCCTCTCCATTACTAACCCCAGGGCTTGATGTCTGATAGACTCCTCTCCATTACTAACCCCGGGGCTTGATGTCTGATAGACTCCTCTCCATTACTGACCCCAGGGCTTGATGTCTGATAGACTCCTCTCCATTACTAACTCCGGGGCTTGATGTCTGATAGACCCCTCTCCATTACTGACCCCAGGGCTTGATGTCTGATAGACCCCTCTCCATTACTGACCCCAGGGCTTGATGTCTGATAGACTCCTCTCCATTACTAACCCCGGGGCTTGATGTCTGATAGACTCCTCTCCATTACTAACCCCAGGGCTTGATGTCTGATAGACCCCTCTCCATTACTGACCCCAGGGCTTGATGTCTGATAGACCCCTCTCCATTACTAACCCCAGGGCTTGATGTCTGATAGACCCCTCTCCATTACTGACCCCAGGGCTTGATGTCTGATAGACCCCTCTCCATTACTAACCCCAGGGCTTGATGTCTGATAGACTCCTCTCCATTACTGACCCCAGGGCTTGATGTCTGATAGACTCCTCTCCATTACTAACCCCGGGGCTTGATGTCTGATAGACTCCTCTCCATTACTAACCCCAGGGCTTGATGTCTGATAGACCCCTCTCCATTACTGACCCCAGGGCTTGATGTCTGATAGACTCCTCTCCATTACTAACCCCGGGGCTTGATGTCTGATAGACTCCTCTCCGTTACTAACCCCGGGGCTTGATGTCTGATAGACCCCTCTCCATTACTGACCCCGGGGCTTAATGTCTGATAGACCCCTCTCCATTACTAACCCCAGGGCTTGATGTCTGATAGACCCCTCTCCATTACTAACCCCAGGGCTTGATGTCTGATAGACCCCTCTTCATTACTGACCCCAGGGCTTGATGTCTGATAGACCCCTCTCCATTACTGACCCCTGGGCTTGATGTCTGATAGACCCCTCTCCATTACTGACCCCAGGGCTTGATGTCTGATAGACCCCTCTCCATTACTAACCCCAGGGCTTGATGTCTGATAGACCCCTCTCCATTACTAACCCCAGGGCTTGATGTCTGATAGACCCCTCTTCATTACTGACCCCAGGGCTTGATGTCTGATAGACTCCTCTCCATCACTAACCCCGGGGCTTGATGTCTGATAGACCCCTCTCCATTACTGACCCCAGGGCTTGATGTCTGATAGACTCCTCTCCATTACTAACCCCGGGGCTTGATGTCTGATAGACTCCTCTCCATTACTAACCCCAGGGCTTGATGTCTGATAGACCCCTCTCCATTACTAACCCCAGGGCTTGATGTCTGATAGACCCCTCTCCATTACTAACCCCAGGGCTTGATGTCTGATAGACCCCTCTTCATTACTGACCCCAGGGCTTGATGTCTGATAGACTCCTCTCCATCACTAACCCCGGGGCTTGATGTCTGATAGACCCCTCTTCATTACTGACCCCAGGGCTTGATGTCTGATAGACCCCTCTTCATTACTGACCCCAGGGCTTGATGTCTGATAGACTCCTCTCCATCACTAACCCCGGGGCTTGATGTCTGATAGACTCCTCTCCATTACTAACCCCAGGGCTTGATGTCTGATAGACCCCTCTCCATTATCATCTCCAGGGCTTGATGTCTGATAGACCCCTCTCCATTACTGACCCCAGGGCTTGATGTCTGATAGACCACTCTCCATTACTGACCCCTGGGCTTGATGTCTGATAGACCACTCTCCATTACTGATCCCAGGGCTTGATGTCTGATAGACCCCTCTACATTACTAACCCCAGAGCTTGATGTCTGATAGACCCCTCTCCATTACTAACCCCTGGGCTTGATGTCTGATAGACCCCTCTCCATCACTAACCCCGGGGCTTGATGTCTGATAGACCCCTCTCCATTACTGACCCCAGGGCTTGATGTCTGATAGACTCCTCTCCATTACTAACCCCGGGGCTTGATGTCTGATAGACTCCTCTCCATTACTAACCCCGGGGCTTGATGTCTGATAGACCCCTCTCCATTACTAACCCCAGGGCTTGATGTCTGATAGACTCCTCTCCATTACTAACCCCAGGGCTTGATGTCTGATAGACCCCTCTCCATTATCATCTCCAGGGCTTGATGTCTGATAGACCCCTCTCCATTACTGACCCCAGGGCTTGATGTCTGATAGACCACTCTCCATTACTGACCCCTGGGCTTGATGTCTGATAGACCCCTCTCCATTACTAACCCCAGGGCTTGATGTCTGATAGACCCCTCTCCATTACTAACCCCAGGGCTTGATGTCTGATAGACTCCTCTCCATTACTGACCCCAGGGCTTGATGTCTGATAGACCCCTCTCTATTACTAACCCCAGGGCTTGATGTCTGATAGACCACTCTCCATTACTAACCCCAGGGCTTGATGTCTGATAGACCTCTCTCCATTACTAACCCCGGGGCTTGATGTCTGATAGACTCCTCTCCATTGCTGACCCCGGGGCTTGATGTCTGATAGACTCCTCTCCATTACTAACCCCAGGGCTTGATGTCTGATAGACGCCTCTCCATTACTAACCCCAGGGCTTGATGTCTGATAGACCCCTCTCCATTACTGACCCCTGGGCTTGATGTCTGATAGATCCCTCTCCATTACTGACCCCGGGGCTTGATGTCTGATAGACCCCTCTCCATTACTAACCCCGGGGCTTGATGTCTGATAGACCCCTCTCCATTACTAACCCCAGGGCTCGATGTCTGATAGACCCCTCTCCATTACTAACCCCGGGGCTTGATGTCTGATAGACCCCTCTCCATTACTAACCCCAGGGCTCGATGTCTGATAGACCCCTCTCCATTATTAACCCCTGGGCCACCGCACCAGGGTAATCGGGAGGAGCTGATGCTAAGCTCCAGAATTGGTGCATCTAATGGATCTAATTCTAGTTATTAAAAATAGGGCGGAACCCCACGTAATTTTTTTTTTAGGGTCCCCCTTTTTTAATAACCAGTAAAGGCTAAGCACACAGCTGTGAGCTGATATTAATAGGCCCCTTCCCAGTTATTGGCCCCTTCCCAGACTATCAAGACCAGCTCACACCTGTCTGCTTAGCCTTTGCTGATTATTAAAAATAGGGGAGACCCCACATCATTTTATTTATTTATTAGATAAATAAAAGTACAGAAAACTAAACACACAAAGCACTGATTATAATCTCAATGACAGAGTCCTGCTCATTGTTATTGGCACCCGTGAAGTTTAAGTACATAATGTGGAATATTTCCTGAAAAATGAATCAAATTAAACAGTTTTTTGTATAGAGACTCGTGTTAAACACAAAAGAGCAAATGAGAAACAATAATTTAAAACCAAAAACAATGGGAGGGAAAAATAGAAAAACCTAAAGCCGCTGTCACTGGTATCTGCACCTTTGCATTAATTTAGTATGGAAACACATTGTGACTCACCTGTGGTAAATCACAAAAGAGATTTACCTGTGATTAATTGTCGGTGCCCATGTGACATGAATTAGCCAATGAATGATGACTTCAGTGTTTTAAGAAGCCTCATGGTAGGCCCTGTTCCTTTGTCACAATGGTGAAGACAAAGGAGCTGTCTGACGACATCAGAACTGCTATTATTAGTAAACACAAGACTTCCAAGGGGTATAAGGCCATCTCCAATGACCTTGGTATCCCAGTTTCAACAGTGTGCAATGTTATTAAGAAGTTTGCCAAGCATGGAACCCTCAAGAACCTCCCTGGATGTGGGGGAAAGAGGAAAATGACAAGAAATGTCTTTGAAGGTTGGTGTGAATGGTGGAAAAAAAAACACATCAAACATCCAAAGACCTGAAGGCCTACCTGGAACAGTCTGGGGTCATGGTTTCAACAAGTACCATACGCCACACAATAAACCAAACATAGCTTTATGGGAGAAGGCCAAGGAGGAAACCATTAATGAAGAAAAAACATAAAAAGGAACGACTGATCTTTGGAAAAGAGTACCTTGACAATCCACAGTCCTTCTGGGAAAATGTTCTGTGGACAGATGAAGCAAAATTAGAGTTTTTTGGCAATGCAAAGCAACAGTTTGTTTACAGACGGCGCACTGAAGTTTATAAGGAAAAGAACACCTTACCAACAGTTAAGCATGGTGGAGGATTCATAATACTGTGGGGTTGCTTTGCTGCATCCAGTACAGGAGGCCTTGACCATATCACAGCAATCATGAAATCAGAGAATTATCAAGAGATTTTACAGCAAAATGTCCTACCCAGTGTAAGAAAACTTGGATGGAGTGGAAGATCATGGGTCCTCCAGCAAGACAATGACCCAAAGCACAGATCCAAAAGTACACAGGGATGGGTGAAAAAGAAAAAAATGGATTGTTTTAAAATGGCCAGCAATGAGCCCTGACCTCAATCCCATAGAAAATCTTTGGGGTGAGCTGAAATCTGCCCTTGGGAAAAAGAACCCTGCAAACATTCAAGAGCTCTAACAAAACTGCAAAGGATGATGGGAGAAAACTCTAGCTGAGAAGTGCAAGAAGCTTATAGATGGTGTGTGCAGCCAAGTATTAATTAGGAGCCTTTATTGCTGCACATGCTGTTTATTCTCTTTCTTCTTTGAAATTGCAACATGGAAATTGAAAAACAATGTTTTATTCTTGTATTACTTTGGACACTAATTAAAAAATCCTGAGGATATAACTTTGGTACATTTCCATTTATTTCTGAAGATATTGTACAGTCTATGAAATAATGAAGAGGTGCCAATAATGTTGAGCAGCAGTCTTTATCTCTTTATATAACATTACTTTATTAGTTAGAAAGCAGGAAGTTACATAGAGAATTACAGTATGTAAAAGATTATGCTAAAAACACATTGCATACGGATGTCACACGGATGCGAGGTGACATCCCCGCAGTCACTTCGACCTCTTATCCACGACCTACCACAAATTTCCATAAACTCTCTAACCTTATACCCATCCGCCCAGCCCCCGCTCCACCAGTCCCTCTAACAGGAGCTCTCTGGAACACTTGCTCCGTCTGCAACAAACTTTCCTACATCCATGATCTTTTCATTACTAACAAACTTTCCTTCCTCGGCATCACAGAATCCTGGCTCACCCCCTCTGACACGGCCTCTCCAGCTGCACTTTCCTATGGTGGATTCCACCTTTCCCACACACCGCGCTCCAGCGGCGAACATGGCGGAGGAGTTGGTATCCTCCTGTCAGATAACTGCTCCTTCTCCCCAATTCCACTGCTGCCCTCTGTTACTTTCCCCTCTTTTGAGGTGCACTGTGTGCGCATCTACTCCCCCTCCAACCTCCAGCTGGCTGTCATCTACCGCCCCCTAGGGGAAGCCAGCACTTTCTTCGACCACTTCACCACCTGGCTGCTTCACTTCCTTTCCGCTGACATCCCCATTATCATCATGGGCGACTTCAACATCCCCATTGACACTTCCCTCTCAGCTGCCTCTAAGCTTCTATCCCTCACTTCCCCCCATCGGCCTCGCTCAATGGTCTTCCACAGCCACTCATAAAGATGGACACACACTGGACCTCATCTTCACCCGCCTCTGTTCCCTATCTAACCTCTCCAACTCACCTCTGCCACTGTCTGACCACAACCTACTTACATTGTCTTCCCTCTCCTCCCCATGTATACAATCCCACTCCACCAACTTGCACACCCTCGCAGAAATCTCAAACACCTTGACCTACACTCACTCTCTGAATCGCTTCTCCCTCTTACAGACATAAGTTCCTTACATGATACAGATGTTGTTGCTGTTTTATATAACACCACAACTGCTGCAGCCCTCAATTCGGTCGCCCCCTTACATATACCAAAGCTCACACAATCAACAGGCAACCCTGGCACAACAGCCTGACTAAAGAACTGAGGCGGGCCTCCAAGGTTGCTGAGCAGAGATGGAAAAAGTCCCACTCCCATGAGCGCTTCATCGCATTCGAACAGTCCCTCACTACTTTCAGGTCCACACTCACTGCTGCAAAACAAACCTGCTTCTCACCTCTCATATCCTCCCTGTCTCACAACCCTAAACAGCTATTCAACACTTTAAATTCTCTCGTCCTCCAGTGCCTCCTCCCTCTCCTCTCATCTCAGCCGAGGACTTTGCCTTATTCTTCAAGCAGAAGATTGATACCATCATGCAAAGCTTTTGCATAAAGTCCCCACAGCCCCTTCTCTTATCTACTCAATCCTACTCCTCCAAAACCAGCTTCGCCGCCATTCCTCCTTACTCTCCAAGTCACACCTCACCACCTGTGAACTTGACCCAATCCTGTCCCACCTCATCCCTAACCTTACTAAAGTCTTCATCCCAACTCTAATGCATCTCTTCAACCTGTCACTAACAACTGGTGTCTTCCCCTCATGCTTCAAACATGCCTCAGTCACACCCATCCTCAAAAAGCCCTCCCTTGACCCATCCTCTCTGACTAGCTATCGCCCCATATCACTTCTCCCCTATGCCTCAAAACTACTGGAACAACATGTCCACCTTGAACTGTCCTCCCACCTCTCCTCATGCTCCCTTTTTGACCCCTTACAATCTGGCTTCCGACTGCATCACTCCACTGAAACTGCCCTGACTAAAGTCACCAATGACCCACTGACCGCCAAATCCAAGCGACACTACTCTATCCTCCTCCTCCTGGACTTGTCCTCCTCCTCCTGGACCTGTCATCTGCCTTCGACACAGTGGACCATTCCCTCTTACTTCAGACTCTCTCATCTCTCGGCATCACAGACTTGGCCCTATCCTGGATCTCCTCATACCTAACAGACCGGACATTCAGTGTTTCTCCCTCACTCACACACCACCTCCTCGCCTTGGCCCCTATCTGTCGGTGTCCCCCAAGGTTCAGTTCTAGGACCCCTGCTCTTCTTAATCTACACCTTTGGCCTGGGACAGCTCATAGAGTCTCATGGCTTTCAGTATCACCTCTATGCTGATGACACACAGATCTACCTCTCTGGACCCGATATCTCCTCCTTACTAACCAGAATCCCACTATGTCTATCCGCTATTTCATCTTTCTTCTCTGCCAGATTCCTAAAACTTAACATGGACAAAACAGAATTCATCATCTTTCCACCGTCTCATTCATCTCCCCCCAACTGACCTATCTATCAACGTCAATGGCTGCCCACTCTCCCCAGTCCATCAAGCTCGCTGCCTCGGGGACCCCGGACTCTGATCTCTCCTTCACACCACATATCCAAGCCCTCTCCACTTCCTGCCGACTCCAACTCAAAAATATCTCCCGGGCAGGGTCCTCTCTCCCTCTGTACCAGTTTGCCGTTGCGTTTTTGTTTAAGATTATTCTTTCTTAGACTTAGACTTTCTTGGGGTCTTGCAGGTACAGACACACGTGACAACGAGAACAAGACCCCGGACCCAGCCGCCATCTCCACCAATCAACGACATCGGCTGAAGATTAACGAAACCTCACGACTTGTATCTGACGTCATGTTACAATAAATATTCTGAGAAGAGAGGTTATTGTGGGGGCGTCTGACAAGAGCGGGGGTCCGAGACACAAAATATCAGGGGCAGCTACAACCTTACACTCAGGAGCCCCAGAGATGAGGGGCCACTGCCGCCCCCAGAGCCGGAGGACCTGTGCGCTATGATGAGATACTGGACGGCAGAGGACCCATGTAAGGTTCTTATACGGGGGTCTCCTGTGTCCGATCCTGCAACATATCACATAGAATCCACTGCAGGTACAAGGCAGAGATCTACACAGTGCCCCCATAATAACAGTGACATCCACAGTGCTCCCATAGTAACAGTGACATCCACAGTGCTCCCATAATAACAGTGATATCCACAGTGCTCCCATAATAACAGTGACATCCACAGTGCTCCCATAATAACAGTGACATCCACAGTGCTCCCATAATAACAGTGATATCCACAGTGCTCCCATAATAACAGTGATATCCACAGTGCTCCCATAATAACAGTGACATCCACAGTGCCCCCATAATAACAGTGATATCCACAGTGCTCCCATAATAACAGTGACATCCACAGTGCTCCCATAATAACAGTGACATCCACAGTGCCCCCATAATAACAGTGACATCCACAGTGCTCCCATAATAACAGTGATATCCACAGTGCTCCCATAATAACAGTGACATCCACAGTGCCCCCATAATAACAGTGATATCCACAGTGCTCCCATAATAACAGTGACATCCACAGTGCCCCCATAATAACAGTGATATCCACAGTGCTCCCATAATAACAGTGACATCCACAGTGCTCCCATAATAACAGTGATATCCACAGTGCTCCCATAATAACAGTGACATCCACAGTGCCCCCATAATAACAGTGATATCCACAGTGCTCCCATAATAACAGTGACATCCACAGTGCTCCCATAATAACAGTGATATCCACAGTGCTCCCATAATAACAGTGATATCCACAGTGCTCCCATAATAACAGTGACATCCACAGTGCTCCCATAATAACAGTGACATCCACAGTGCTCCCATAATAACAGTGACATCCACAGTGCTCCCATAATAACAGTGACATCCACAGTGCTCCCATAATAACAGTGATATCCACAGTGCTCCCATAATAACAGTGACATCCACAGTGCTCCCATAATAACAGTGACATCCACAGTGCTCCCATAATAACAGTGACATCCACAGTGCTCCCATAATAACAGTGATATCCACAGTGCCCCCATAATAACAGTGATATCCACAGTGCTCCCATAATAACAGTGACATCCACAGTGCCCCCATAATAACAGCGACATCCACAGTGCCCCATAATAACAGTGACATCTACAGTGCTCCCATAATAACAGTGACATCCACAGTGCCCCCATAATAACAGCGACATCCACAGTGCCCCATAATAACAGCGACATCTACAGTGCTCCCATAATAACAGTGACATCCACAGTGCTCCCATAATAACAGTGACATCCACAGTGCTCCCATAATAACAGTGATATCCACAGTGCCCCCATAATAACAGTGATATCCACAGTGCTCCCATAATAACAGTGACATCCACAGTGCTCCCATAATAACAGTGACATCTACAGTGCTCCCATAATAACAGTGACATCCACAGTGCTCCCATAATAACAGTAACATCCACAGTGCTCCCATAATAACAGTGATATCCACAGTGCTCCCATAATAACAGTGATATCCACAGTGCTCCCATAATAACAGTGACATCCACAGTGCTCCCATAATAACAGTGATATCCACAGTGCTCCCATAATAACAGTAACATCCACAGTGCTCCCATAATAACAGTGACATCCACAGTGCTCCCATAATAACAGTGACATCCACAGTGCTCCCATAATAACAGTGACATCCACAGTGCCCCCATAATAACAGTGACATCCACAGTGCTCCCATAATAACAGTGATATCCACAGTGCTCCCATAATAACAGTGATATCCACAGTGCTCCCATAATAACAGTGACATCCACAGTGCTCCCATAATAACAGTGACATCCACAGTGCTCCCATAATAACAGTGACATCCACAGTGCTCCCATAATAACAGTGACATCCACAGTGCCCCCATAATAACAGTGACATCCACAGTGCTCCCATAATAACAGTGATATCCACAGTGCTCCCATAATAACAGTGATATCCACAGTGCTCCCATAATAACAGTGACATCCACAGTGCTCCCATAATAACAGCGACATCCACAGTGCCCCCATAATAACAGTGACATCCACAGTGCTCCCATAATAACAGTGATATCCACAGTGCTCCCATAATAACAGTGATATCCACAGTGCCCCCATAATAACAGTGATATCCACAGTGCTCCCATAATAACAGTGATATCCACAGTGCTCCCATAATAACAGTGACATCCACAGTGCTCCCATAATAACAGCGACATCCACAGTGCCCCCATAATAACAGCGATATCCACAGTGCCCCCATAATAACAGCGACATCCACAGTGCCCCCATAATAACAGTGATATCCACAGTGCTCCCATAATAACAGTGACATCCACAGTGCCCCCATAATAACAGTGATATCCACAGTGCCCCCATAATAACAGTGACATCCACAGTGCCCCCATAATAACAGTGACATCCACAGTGCTCCCATAATAACAGTGATATCCACAGTGCTCCCATAATAACAGTGACATCCACAGTGCTCCCATAATAACAGTGACATCCACAGTGCCCCCATAATAACAGTGATATCCACAGTGCTCCCATAATAACAGTGACATCCACAGTGCCCCCATAATAACAGTGACATCCACAGTGCTCCCATAATAACAGTGACATCCACAGTGCCCCCATAATAACAGTGACATCCACAGTGCTCCCATAATAACAGCGATATCCACAGTGCCCCCATAATAACAGCGATATCCACAGTGCTCCCATAATAACAGTGATATCCACAGTGCTCCCATAATAACAGTGATATCCACAGTGCTCCCATAATAACAGTGACATCCACAGTGCTCCCATAATAACAGTGACATCCACAGTGCTCCCATAATAACAGTGACATCCACAGTGCCCCCATAATAACAGTGACATCCACAGTGCCCCCATAATAACAGTGATATCCACAGTGCTCCCATAATAACAGTGACATCCACAGTGCTCCCATAATAACAGTGATATCCACAGTGCTCCCATAATAACAGTGACATCCACAGTGCTCCCATAATAACAGTGATATCCACAGTGCTCCCATAATAACAGTGATATCCACAGTGCCCCCATAATAACAGTGACATCCACAGTGCCCCCATAATAACAGTGACATCCACAGTGCTCCCATAATAACAGTGATATCCACAGTGCTCCCATAATAACAGTGATATCCACAGTGCTCCCATAATAACAGTGATATCCACAGTGCCCCCATAATAACAGTGACATCCACAGTGCTCCCATAATAACAGTGATATCCACAGTGCTCCCATAATAACAGTGACATCCACAGTGCCCCCATAATAACAGTGATATCCACAGTGCTCCCATAATAACAGTGACATCCACAGTGCCCCCATAATAACAGTGACATCCACAGTGCTCCCATAATAACAGTGATATCCACAGTGCTCCCATAATAACAGTGATATCCACAGTGCTCCCATAATAACAGTGATATCCACAGTGCTCCCATAATAACAGTGACATCCACAGTGCCCCCATAATAACAGTGATATCCACAGTGCTCCCATAATAACAGTGACATCCACAGTGCCCCCATAATAACAGTGATATCCACAGTGCTCCCATAATAACAGTGACATCCACAGTGCCCCCATAATAACAGTGATATCCACAGTGCTCCCATAATAACAGTGATATCCACAGTGCTCCCATAATAACAGTGATATCCACAGTGCTCCCATAATAACAGTGATATCCACAGTGCCCCCATAATAACAGTGACATCCACAGTGCTCCCATAATAACAGTGATATCCACAGTGCTCCCATAATAACAGTGACATCCACAGTGCCCCCATAATAACAGTGACATCCACAGTGCTCCCATAATAACAGCGATATCCACAGTGCCCCCATAATAACAGCGATATCCACAGTGCTCCCATAATAACAGTGATATCCACAGTGCTCCCATAATAACAGTGATATCCACAGTGCTCCCATAATAACAGTGACATCCACAGTGCTCCCATAATAACAGTGATATCCACAGTGCTCCCATAATAACAGCGATATCCACAGTGCTCCCATAATAACAGTGACATCCACAGTGCCCCCATAATAACAGTGACATCCACAGTGCCCCCATAATAACAGTGACATCCACAGTGCCCCCATAATAACAGTGATATCCACAGTGCCCCCATAATAACAGTGACATCCACAGTGCCCCCATAATAACAGCGATATCCACAGTGCCCCCATAATAACAGCGATATCCACAGTGCTCCCATAATAACAGTGATATCCACAGTGCTCCCATAATAACAGTGATATCCACAGTGCTCCCATAATAACAGTGATATCCACAGTGCTCCCATAATAACAGTGACATCCACAGTGCCCCCATAATAACAGTGACATCCACAGTGCCCCCATAATAACAGTGATATCCACAGTGCTCCCATAATAACAGTGACATCCACAGTGCTCCCATAATAACAGTGATATCCACAGTGCCCCCATAATAACAGTGATATCCACAGTGCTCCCATAATAACAGTGACATCCACAGTGCCCCCATAATAACAGTGACATCCACAGTGCCCCCATAATAACAGTGACATCCACAGTGCTCCCATAATAACAGTGACATCCACAGTGCTCCCATAATAACAGTGACATCCACAGTGCCCCCATAATAACAGTGACATCCACAGTGCCCCCATAATAACAGCGACATCCACAGTGCTCCCATAATAACAGTGACATCCACAGTGCTCCCATAATAACAGCGACATCCACAGTGCTCCCATAATAACAGTGACATCCACAGTGCTCCCATAATAACAGTGACATCCACAGTGCCCCCATAATAACAGTGACATCCACAGTGCTCCCATAATAACAGTGATATCCACAGTGCTCCCATAATAACAGTGATATCCACAGTGCCCCCATAATAACAGTGACATCCACAGTGCCCCCATAATAACAGTGACATCCACAGTGCCCCCATAATAACAGTGACATCCACAGTGCTCCCATAATAACAGTGACATCCACAGTGCCCCCATAATAACAGTGACATCCACAGTGCTCCCATAATAACAGTGACATCCACAGTGCTCCCATAATAACAGTGACATCCACAGTGCTCCCATAATAACAGTGACATCCACAGTGCTCCCATAATAACAGTGACATCCACAGTGCCCCCATAATAACAGTGACATCCACAGTGCCCCCATAATAACAGTGACATCCACAGTGCTCCCATAATAACAGTGACATCCACAGTGCTCCCATAATAACAGTGACATCCACAGTGCCCCCATAATAACAGTGACATCCACAGTGCCCCCATAATAACAGTGACATCCACAGTGCCCCCATAATAACAGTGATATCCACAGTGCTCCCATAATAACAGTGACATCCACAGTGCTCCATAATAACAGTGATATCCACAGTGCTCCCATAATAACAGTGACATCCACAGTGCTCCCATAATAACAGTGACATCCACAGTGCTCCCATAATAACAGCGACATCCACAGTGCTCCCATAATAACAGTGACATCCACAGTGCTCCCATAATAACAGTGACATCCACAGTGCTCCCATAATAACAGTGACATCCACAGTGCTCCCATAATAACAGCGACATCCACAGTGCTCCCATAATAACAGTGACATCCACAGTGCTCCCATAATAACAGTGACATCCACAGTGCCCCCATAATAACAGTGACATCCACAGTGCTCCCATAATAACAGTGACATCCACAGTGCTCCCATAATAACAGCGACATCCACAGTGCTCCCATAATAACAGTGATATCCACAGTGCTCCCATAATAACAGTGACATCCACAGTGCTCCCATAATAACAGTGACATCCACAGTGCTCCCATAATAACAGTGATATCCACAGTGCTCCCATAATAACAGTGACATCCACAGTGCTCCCATAATAACAGCGACATCCACAGTGCTCCCATAATAACAGTGATATCCACAGTGCTCCCATAATAACAGTGACATCCACAGTGCTCCCATAATAACAGCGACATCCACAGTGCTCCCATAATAACAGTGATATCCACAGTGCTCCCATAATAACAGTGATATCCACAGTGCCCCCCATAATAACAGTGATATCCACAGTGCTCCCATAATAACAGTGACATCCACAGTGCTCCCATAATAACAGTGACATCCACAGTGCTCCCATAATAACAGTGATATCCACAGTGCCCCCATAATAACAGTGACATCCACAGTGCTCCCATAATAACAGTGATATCCACAGTGCCCCCATAATAACAGTGACATCCACAGTGCTCCCATAATAACAGTGACATCCACAGTGCTCCCATAATAACAGTGACATCCACAGTGCTCCCATAATAACAGTGACATCCACAGTGCTCCCATAATAACAGTGATATCCACAGTGCCCCCATAATAACAGTGACATCCACAGTGCTCCCATAATAACAGTGACATCCACAGTGCTCCCATAATAACAGTGATATCCACAGTGCTCCCATAATAACAGTGACATCCACAGTGCTCCCATAATAACAGTGACATCCACAGTGCCCCATAATAACAGTGACATCCACAGTGCCCCCATAATAACAGTGATATCCACAGTGCTCCCATAATAACAGTGATATCCACAGTGCCCCCATAATAACAGTGACATCCACAGTGCTCCCATAATAACAGTGACATCCACAGTGCTCCCATAATAACAGTGATATCCACAGTGCCCCCATAATAACAGTGATATCCACAGTGCCCCCATAATAACAGTGATATCCACACTGCTCCCATAATAACAGTGATATCCACAGTGCCCCCATAATAACAGTGACATCCACAGTGCTCCCATAATAACAGTGATATCCACAGTGCTCCCATAATAACAGTGATATCCACAGTGCCCCCATAATAACAGTGACATCCACAGTGCTCCCATAATAACAGCGATATCCACAGTGCCCCCATAATAACAGTGACATCCACAGTGCTCCCATAATAACAGTGACATCCACAGTGCTCCCATAATAACAGTGACATCCACAGTGCTCCCATAATAACAGTGATATCCACAGTGCCCCCATAATAACAGTGACATCCACAGTGCCCCCATAATAACAGTGATATCCACAGTGCTCCCATAATAACAGTGATATCCACAGTGCTCCCATAATAACAGTGACATCCACAGTGCTCCCATAATAACAGTGACATCCACAGTGCTCCCATAATAACAGTGATATCCACAGTGCTCCCATAATAACAGCGACATCCACAGTGCCCCCATAATAACAGTGATATCCACAGTGCTCCCATAATAACAGTGACATCCACAGTGCCCCCATAATAACAGTGATATCCACAGTGCCCCCATAATAACAGTGATATCCACAGTGCCCCCATAATAACAGTGATATCCACAGTGCCCCCATAATAACAGTGATATCCACAGTGCCCCCATAATAACAGTGATATCCACAGTGCTCCCATAATAACAGTGATATCCACAGTGCTCCCATAATAACAGTGATATCCACAGTGCCCCCATAATAACAGCGACATCCACAGTGCTCCCATAATAACAGTGACATCCACAGTGCTCCCATAATAACAGTGACATCCACAGTGCCCCCATAATAACAGTGACATCCACAGTGCTCCCATAATAACAGTGATATCCACAGTGCTCCCATAATAACAGTGACATCCACAGTGCTCCCATAATAACAGTGACATCCACAGTGCTCCCATAATAACAGTGATATCCACAGTGCTCCCATAATAACAGCGACATCCACAGTGCCCCCATAATAACAGTGATATCCACAGTGCTCCCATAATAACAGTGACATCCACAGTGCCCTCATAATAACAGTGATATCCACAGTGCCCCCATAATAACAGTGATATCCACAGTGCCCCCATAATAACAGTGATATCCACAGTGCCCCCATAATAACAGTGATATCCACAGTGCCCCCATAATAACAGTGATATCCACAGTGCTCCCATAATAACAGTGATATCCACAGTGCTCCCATAATAACAGCGACATCCACAGTGCTCCCATAATAACAGTGACATCCACAGTGCTCCCATAATAACAGCGACATCCACAGTGCTCCCATAATAACAGTGATATCCACAGTGCCTCCATAATAACAGTGACATCCACAGTGCTCCCATAATAACAGTGATATCCACAGTGCCCCCATAATAACAGTGATATCCACAGTGCCCCCATAATAACAGTGATATCCACAGTGCCCCCATAATAACAGTGATATCCACAGTGCTCCATAATAACAGTGACATCCACAGTGCTCCCATAATAACAGTGATATCCACAGTGCCCCCATAATAACAGTGACATCCACAGTGCTCCCATAATAACAGCGATATCCACAGTGCCCCCATAATAACAGTGACATCCACAGTGCTCCCATAATAACAGTGATATCCACAGTGCTCCATAATAACAGTGACATCCACAGTGCTCCCATAATAACAGTGATATCCACAGTGCCCCCATAATAACAGTGACATCCACAGTGCTCCCATAATAACAGCGATATCCACAGTGCCCCCATAATAACAGTGACATCCACAGTGCCCCCATAATAACAGTGACATCCACAGTGCTCCCATAATAACAGCGATATCCACAGTGCCCCCATAATAACAGTGATATCCACAGTGCTCCCATAATAACAGTGACATCCACAGTGCTCCCATAATAACAGTGATATCCACAGTGCTCCCATAATAACAGTGATATCCACAGTGCTCCCATAATAACAGTGACATCCACAGTGCTCCCATAATAACAGCGATATCCACAGTGCCCCCATAATAACAGTGACATCCACAGTGCCCCCATAATAACAGTGACATCCACAGTGCTCCCATAATAACAGTGACATCCACAGTGCTCCCATAATAACAGTGATATCCACAGTGCCCCCATAATAACAGTGACATCCACAGTGCTCCCATAATAACAGTGACATCCACAGTGCCCCCATAATAACAGTGATATCCACAGTGCCCCCATAATAACAGTGATATCCACAGTGCTCCCATAATAACAGTGACATCCACAGTGCCCCCATAATAACAGTGATATCCACAGTGCCCCCATAATAACAGTGATATCCACAGTGCCCCCATAATAACAGTGACATCCACAGTGCTCCCATAATAACAGTGACATCCACAGTGCCCCCATAATAACAGTGATATCCACAGTGCCCCCATAATAACAGTGATATCCACAGTGCCCCCATAATAACAGTGACATCCACAGTGCTCCCATAATAACAGTGACATCCACAGTGCCCCCATAATAACAGTGATATCCACAGTGCTCCCATAATAACAGTGACATCCACAGTGCCCCCATAATAACAGTGATATCCACAGTGCCCCCATAATAACAGTGATATCCACAGTGCCCCCATAATAACAGTGACATCCACAGTGCTCCCATAATAACAGTGACATCCACAGTGCTCCCATAATAACAGTGACATCCACAGTGCTCCCATAATAACAGCGATATCCACAGTGCCCCCATAATAACAGTGACATCCACAGTGCCCCCATAATAACAGTGATATCCACAGTGCTCCCATAATAACAGTGACATCCACAGTGCTCCCATAATAACAGTGACATCCACAGTGCTCCCATAATAACAGCGATATCCACAGTGCTCCCATAATAACAGTGACATCCACAGTGCTCCCATAATAACAGTGATATCCACAGTGCTCCCATAATAACAGTGATATCCACAGTGCTCCCATAATAACAGTGACATCCACAGTGCTCCCATAATAACAGCGATATCCACAGTGCCCCCATAATAACAGTGACATCCACAGTGCCCCCATAATAACAGTGACATCCACAGTGCTCCCATAATAACAGTGACATCCACAGTGCTCCCATAATAACAGTGATATCCACAGTGCCCCCATAATAACAGTGACATCCACAGTGCTCCCATAATAACAGTGACATCCACAGTGCCCCCATAATAACAGTGATATCCACAGTGCCCCCATAATAACAGTGATATCCACAGTGCTCCCATAATAACAGTGACATCCACAGTGCCCCCATAATAACAGTGATATCCACAGTGCCCCCATAATAACAGTGATATCCACAGTGCCCCCATAATAACAGTGACATCCACAGTGCTCCCATAATAACAGTGACATCCACAGTGCCCCCATAATAACAGTGATATCCACAGTGCTCCCATAATAACAGTGACATCCACAGTGCCCCCATAATAACAGTGATATCCACAGTGCCCCCATAATAACAGTGATATCCACAGTGCCCCCATAATAACAGTGACATCCACAGTGCTCCCATAATAACAGTGACATCCACAGTGCTCCCATAATAACAGTGACATCCACAGTGCTCCCATAATAACAGCGATATCCACAGTGCCCCCATAATAACAGTGACATCCACAGTGCCCCCATAATAACAGTGATATCCACAGTGCTCCCATAATAACAGTGACATCCACAGTGCTCCCATAATAACAGTGACATCCACAGTGCTCCCATAATAACAGCGATATCCACAGTGCTCCCATAATAACAGTGACATCCACAGTGCTCCCATAATAACAGTGATATCCACAGTGCTCCCATAATAACAGTGATATCCACAGTGCTCCCATAATAACAGTGACATCCACAGTGCTCCCATAATAACAGCGATATCCACAGTGCCCCCATAATAACAGTGACATCCACAGTGCCCCCATAATAACAGTGACATCCACAGTGCTCCCATAATAACAGTGACATCCACAGTGCTCCCATAATAACAGTGATATCCACAGTGCCCCCATAATAACAGTGACATCCACAGTGCTCCCATAATAACAGTGACATCCACAGTGCCCCCATAATAACAGTGATATCCACAGTGCCCCCATAATAACAGTGATATCCACAGTGCTCCCATAATAACAGTGACATCCACAGTGCCCCCATAATAACAGTGATATCCACAGTGCCCCCATAATAACAGTGATATCCACAGTGCCCCCATAATAACAGTGACATCCACAGTGCTCCCATAATAACAGTGACATCCACAGTGCCCCCATAATAACAGTGATATCCACAGTGCCCCCATAATAACAGTGATATCCACAGTGCCCCCATAATAACAGTGACATCCACAGTGCTCCCATAATAACAGTGACATCCACAGTGCCCCCATAATAACAGTGATATCCACAGTGCTCCCATAATAACAGTGACATCCACAGTGCCCCCATAATAACAGTGATATCCACAGTGCCCCCATAATAACAGTGATATCCACAGTGCCCCCATAATAACAGTGACATCCACAGTGCTCCCATAATAACAGTGACATCCACAGTGCTCCCATAATAACAGTGACATCCACAGTGCTCCCATAATAACAGCGATATCCACAGTGCCCCCATAATAACAGTGACATCCACAGTGCCCCCATAATAACAGTGATATCCACAGTGCTCCCATAATAACAGTGACATCCACAGTGCTCCCATAATAACAGTGACATCCACAGTGCTCCCATAATAACAGTGATATCCACAGTGCCCCCATAATAACAGTGACATCCACAGTGCCCCCATAATAACAGTGACATCCACAGTGCCCCCATAATAACAGCGATATCCACAGTGCCCCCATAATAACAGCGATATCCACAGTGCCCCCATAATAACAGTGACATCCACAGTGCTCCCATAATAACAGTGATATCCACAGTGCTCCCATAATAACAGTGACATCCACAGTGCCCCCATAATAACAGTGACATCCACAGTGCTCCCATAATAACAGTGATATCCACAGTGCCCCCATAATAACAGCGATATCCACAGTGCCCCCATAATAACAGTGACATCCACAGTGCCCCCATAATAACAGTGATATCCACAGTGCCCCCATAATAACAGTGACATCCACAGTGCTCCCATAATAACAGTGATATCCACAGTGCTCCCATAATAACAGTGACATCCACACTGCTCCCATAATAACAGTGATATCCACAGTGCTCCCATAATAACAGTGACATCCACAGTGCTCCCATAATAACAGCGATATCCACAGTGCTCCCATAATAACAGTGACATCTACAGTGCTCCCATAATAACAGTGATATCCACAGTGCTCCCATAATAACAGTGATATCCACAGTGCCCCCATAATAACAGTGACATCCACAGTGCCCCCATAATAACAGTGACATCCACAGTGCCCCCATAATAACAGTGACATCCACAGTGCCCCCATAATAACAGTGATATCCACAGTGCCCCCATAATAACAGTGATATCCACAGTGCCCCCATAATAACAGTGATATCCACAGTGCTCCCATAATAACAGTGACATCTACAGTGCTCCCATAATAACAGTGATATCCACAGTGCTCCCATAATAACAGTGATATCCACAGTGCTCCCATAATAACAGTGATATCCACAGTGCCCCCATAATAACAGTGACATCCACAGTGCCCCCATAATAACAGTGACATCCACAGTGCCCCCATAATAACAGTGATATCCACAGTGCCCCCATAATAACAGTGATATCCACAGTGCCCCCATAATAACAGTGATATCCACAGTGCTCCCATAATAACAGTGATATCCACAGTGCTCCCATAATAACAGTGATATCCACAGTGCCCCCATAATAACAGTGACATCCACAGTGCCCCCATAATAACAGTGATATCCACAGTGCCCCCATAATAACAGTGATATCCACAGTGCCCCCATAATAACAGTGACATCCACAGTGCCCCCATAATAACAGTGACATCCACAGTGCCCCCATAATAACAGTGACATCCACAGTGCCCCCATAATAACAGTGACATCCACAGTGCCCCCATAATAACAGTGATATCCACAGTGCCCCCATAATAACAGTGATATCCACAGTGCCCCCATAATAACAGTGATATCCACAGTGCCCCCATAATAACAGTGATATCCACAGTGCCCCCATAATAACAGTGATATCCACAGTGCCCCCATAATAACAGTGACATCCACAGTGCCCCCATAATAACAGTGATATCCACAGTGCTCCCATAATAACAGTGACATCCACAGTGCCCCCATAATAACAGTGATATCCACAGCGCCCCCATAATAACAGTGACATCCACAGTGCCCCCATAATAACAGTGACATCCACAGTGCCCCCATAATAACAGTGATATCCACAGTGCCCCCATAATAACAGTGATATCCACAGTGCCCCCATAATAACAGTGATATCCACAGTGCCCCCATAATAACAGTGATATCCACAGTGCTCCCATAATAACAGTGACATCCACAGTGCTCCATAATAACAGTGACATCCACAGTGCTCCCATAATAACAGTGACATCCACAGTGCTCCCATAATAACAGCGATATCCACAGTGCCCCCATAATAACAGTGATATCCACAGTGCTCCCATAATAACAGTGACATCCACAGTGCTCCCATAATAACAGCGATATCCACAGTGCCCCCATAATAACAGTGACATCCACAGTGCCCCCATAATAACAGTGACATCCACAGTGCCCCCATAATAACAGTGATATCCACAGTGCCCCCATAATAACAGTGATATCCACAGTGCCCCCATAATAACAGTGATATCCACAGTGCTCCCATAATAACAGTGACATCCACAGTGCTCCATAATAACAGTGACATCCACAGTGCTCCCATAATAACAGTGACATCCACAGTGCTCCCATAATAACAGCGATATCCACAGTGCCCCCATAATAACAGTGATATCCACAGTGCTCCCATAATAACAGTGACATCCACAGTGCTCCCATAATAACAGCGATATCCACAGTGCCCCCATAATAACAGTGACATCCACAGTGCCCCCATAATAACAGTGACATCCACAGTGCCCCCATAATAACAGTGATATCCACAGTGCCCCCATAATAACAGTGATATCCACAGTGCCCCCATAATAACAGTGATATCCACAGTGCTCCCATAATAACAGTGATATCCACAGTGCTCCCATAATAACAGTGATATCCACAGTGCCCCCATAATAACAGTGACATCCACAGTGCCCCCATAATAACAGTGATATCCACAGTGCCCCCATAATAACAGTGACATCCACAGTGCCCCCATAATAACAGTGATATCCACAGTGCTCCCATAATAACAGTGATATCCACAGTGCTCCCATAATAACAGTGACATCCACAGTGCTCCCATAATAACAGTGATATCCACAGTGCTCCCATAATAACAGTGACATCCACAGTGCTCCCATAATAACAGTGATATCCACAGTGCTCCCATAATAACAGTGATATCCACAGTGCCCCCATAATAACAGTGATATCCACAGTGCTCCCATAATAACAGTGATATCCACAGTGCTCCCATAATAACAGTGATATCCACAGTGCTCCCATAATAACAGTGATATCCACAGTGCCCCCATAATAACAGTGATATCCACAGTGCCCCCATAATAACAGTGATATCCACAGTGCCCCCATAATAACAGTGATATCCACAGTGCTCCCATAATAACAGTGACATCCACAGTGCTCCCATAATAACAGTGACATCCACAGTGCCCCCATAATAACAGTGATATCCACAGTGCTCCCATAATAACAGTGACATCCACAGTGCTCCCATAATAACAGTGATATCCACAGTGCTCCCATAATAACAGTGATATCCACAGTGCTCCCATAATAACAGTGATATCCACAGTGCTCCCATAATAACAGTGACATCCACAGTGCTCCCATAATAACAGTGATATCCACAGTGCCCCCATAATAACAGTGATATCCACAGTGCTCCCATAATAACAGTGATATCCACAGTGCTCCCATAATAACAGTGACATCCACAGTGCTCCCATAATAACAGTGATATCCACAGTGCCCCCATAATAACAGTGACATCCACAGTGCTCCCATAATAACAGTGATATCCACAGTGCCCCCATAATAACAGTGACATCCACAGTGCCCCCATAATAACAGTGATATCCACAGTGCCCCCATAATAACAGTGATATCCACAGTGCTCCCATAATAACAGTGACATCCACAGTGCTCCCATAATAACAGTGACATCCACAGTGCTCCCATAATAACAGTGACATCCACAGTGCCCCCATAATAACAGTGACATCCACAGTGCTCCCATAATAACAGTGATATCCACAGTGCTCCCATAATAACAGTGATATCCACAGTGCTCCCATAATAACAGTGATATCCACAGTGCTCCCATAATAACAGTGATATCCACAGTGCTCCCATAATAACAGTGACATCCACAGTGCCCCCATAATAACAGTGATATCCACAGTGCTCCCATAATAACAGTGATATCCACAGTGCCCCCATAATAACAGTGACATCCACATTGCTCCCATAATAACAGTGATATCCACAGTGCCCCCATAATAACAGTGACATCCACAGTGCCCCCATAATAACAGTGATATCCACAGTGCTCCCATAATAACAGTGACATCCACAGTGCTCCCATAATAACAGTGACATCCACAGTGCCCCCATAATAACAGTGATATCCACAGTGCTCCCATAATAACAGTGATATCCACAGTGCCCCCATAATAACAGTGACATCCACAGTGCCCCCATAATAACAGTGATATCCACAGTGCTCCCATAATAACAGTGATATCCACAGTGCCCCCATAATAACAGTGACATCCACAGTGCTCCCATAATAACAGTGACACCCACAGTGCCCCCATAATAACAGTGATATCCACAGTGCTCCCATAATAACAGTGATATCCACAGTGCCCCCATAATAACAGTGACATCCACAGTGCTCCCATAATAACAGTGATATCCACAGTGCTCCCATAATAACAGTGATATCCACAGTGCTCCCATAATAACAGTGATATCCACAGTGCCCCCATAATAACAGTGACATCCACAGTGCCCCCATAATAACAGTGATATCCACAGTGCTCCCATAATAACAGTGATATCCACAGTGCCCCCATAATAACAGTGATATCCACAGTGCTCCCATAATAACAGTGACATCCACAGTGCCCCCATAATAACAGTGATATCCACAGTGCTCCCATAATAACAGTGATATCCACAGTGCCCCCATAATAACAGTGACATCCACAGTGCCCCCATAATAACAGTGATATCCACAGTGCCCCCATAATAACAGTGATATCCACAGTGCCCCCATAATAACAGTGATATCCACAGTGCTCCCATAATAACAGTGACATCCACAGTGCTCCCATAATAACAGTGATATCCACAGTGCCCCCATAATAACAGTGATATCCACAGTGCTCCCATAATAACAGTGATATCCACAGTGCCCCCATAATAACAGTGACATCCACAGTGCTCCCATAATAACAGTGATATCCACAGTGCTCCCATAATAACAGTGATATCCACAGTGCCCCCATAATAACAGTGACATCCACAGTGCTCCCATAATAACAGTGATATCCACAGTGCCCCCATAATAACAGTGATATCCACAGTGCCCCCATAATAACAGTGATATCCACAGTGCCCCCATAATAACAGTGACATCCACAGTGCTCCCATAATAACAGTGATATCCACAGTGCCCCCATAATAACAGTGATATCCACAGTGCTCCCCATAATAACAGTGATATCCACAGTGCCCCCATAATAACAGTGATATCCACAGTGCCCCCATAATAACAGTGATATCCACAGTGCCCCCATAATTACAGTGATATCCACAGTGCCCCCATAATAACAGTGACATCCACAGTGCCCCCATAATAACAGTGATATCCACAGTGCTCCCATACTAACAGTGACATCCACAGTGCTCCCATAATAACAGTGATATCCACAGTGCTCCCATAATAACAGTGATATCCACAGTGCCCCCATAATAACAGTGACATCCACAGTGCTCCCATAATAACAGTGATATCCACAGTGCCCCCATAATAACAGTGACATCCACAGTGCTCCCATAATAACAGTGATATCCACAGTGCCCCCATAATAACAGTGACATCCACAGTGCTCCCATAATAACAGTGATATCCACAGTGCCCCCATAATAACAGTGACATCCACAGTGCTCCCATAATAACAGTGATATCCACAGTGCCCCCATAATAACAGTGATATCCACAGTGCTCCCATAATAACAGTGATATCCACAGTGCCCCCATAATAACAGTGATATCCACAGTGCCCCCATAATAACAGTGATATCCACAGTGCTCCCATAATAACAGTGATATCCACAGTGCCCCCATAATAACAGTGATATCCACAGTGCTCCCATAATAACAGTGATATCCACAGTGCTCCCATAATAACAGTGATATCCACAGCGCCCCCATAATAACAGTGATATCCACAGTGCCCCCATAATAACAGTGATATCCACAGTGCCCCCATAATAACAGTGACATCCACAGTGCTCCCATAATAACAGTGATATCCACAGTGCTCCCATAATAACAGTGATATCCACAGTGCTCCCATAATAACAGTGACATCCACAGTGCTCCCATAATAACAGTGACATCCACAGTGCCCCCATAATAACAGTGATATCCACAGTGCCCCCATAATAACAGTGACATCCACAGTGCTCCCATAATAACAGTGACATCCACAGTGCTCCCATAATAACAGTGACATCCACAGTGCTCCCATAATAACAGTGACATCCACAGTGCTCCCATAATAACAGTGACATCCACAGTGCTCCCATAATAACAGTGACATCCACAGTGCCCCCATAATAACAGTGATATCCACAGTGCCCCCATAATAACAGTGATATCCACAGTGCCCCCATAATAACAGTGACATCCACAGTGCTCCCATAATAACAGTGACATCCACAGTGCCCCCATAATAACAGTGATATCCACAGTGCCCCCATAATAACAGTGATATCCACAGTGCCCCCATAATAACAGTGACATCCACAGTGCTCCCATAATAACAGTGACATCCACAGTGCTCCCATAATAACAGTGATATCCACAGTGCCCCCATAATAACAGTGATATCCACAGTGCCCCCATAATAACAGTGACATCCACAGTGCTCCCATAATAACAGTGACATCCACAGTGCTCCCATAATAACAGTGATATCCACAGTGCTCCCATAATAACAGTGATATCCACAGTGCTCCCATAATAACAGCGACATCCACAGTGCTCCCATAATAACAGTGACATCCACAGTGCTCCCATAATAACAGTGACATCCACAGTGCTCCCATAATAACAGCGACATCCACAGTGCTCCCATAATAACAGTGATATCCACAGTGCTCCCATAATAACAGTGACATCCACAGTGCCCCCATAATAACAGTGACATCCACAGTGCCCCCATAATAACAGTGACATCCACAGTGCTCCCATAATAACAGTGACATCCACAGTGCCCCCATAATAACAGTGACATCCACAGTGCCCCCATAATAACAGTGACATCCACAGTGCTCCCATAATAACAGCGACATCCACAGTGCTCCCATAATAACAGTGATATCCACAGTGCTCCCATAATAACAGTGACATCCACAGTGCTCCCATAATAACAGTGATATCCACAGTGCTCCCATAATAACAGTGACATCCACAGTGCTCCCATAATAACAGCGACATCCACAGTGCTCCCATAATAACAGTGATATCCACAGTGCTCCCATAATAACAGCGACATCCACAGTGCTCCCATAATAACAGCGACATCCACAGTGCTCCCATAATAACAGCGACATCCACAGTGCTCCCATAATAACAGTGATATCCACAGTGCTCCCATAATAACAGCGACATCCACAGTGCTCCCATAATAACAGTGACATCCACAGTGCTCCCATAATAACAGTGATATCCACAGTGCCCCCATAATAACAGTGATATCCACAGTGCCCCCATAATAACAGTGATATCCACAGTGCCCCCATAATAACAGTGACATCCACAGTGCTCCCATAATAACAGTGATATCCACAGTGCTCCCATAATAACAGTGACATCCACAGTGCTCCCATAATAACAGTGATATCCACAGTGCTCCCATAATAACAGTGATATCCACAGTGCTCCCATAATAACAGTGATATCCACAGTGCTCCCATAATAACAGTGACATCCACAGTGCTCCCATAATAACAGTGATATCCACAGTGCTCCCATAATAACAGTGATATCCACAGTGCTCCCATAATAACAGTGATATCCACAGTGCTCCCATAATAACAGCGACATCCACAGTGCTCCCATAATAACAGTGATATCCACAGTGCTCCCATAATAACAGTGACATCCACAGTGCTCCCATAATAACAGTGATATCCACAGTGCTCCCATAATAACAGTGATATCCACAGTGCTCCCATAATAACAGTGATATCCACAGTGCTCCCATAATAACAGTGATATCCACAGTGCCCCCATAATAACAGTGATATCCACAGTGCTCCCATAATAACAGCGACATCCACAGTGCCCCCATAATAACAGTGACATCCACAGTGCTCCCATAATAACAGTGATATCCACAGTGCCCCCATAATAACAGTGACATCCACAGTGCTCCCATAATAACAGTGACATCCACAGTGCCCCCATAATAACAGTGACATCCACAGTGCCCCCATAATAACAGTGACATCCACAGTGCTCCCATAATAACAGTGACATCCACAGTGCTCCCATAATAACAGTGATATCCACAGTGCCCCCATAATAACAGTGACATCCACAGTGCTCCCATAATAACAGTGATATCCACAGTGCCCCCATAATAACAGTGACATCCACAGTGCCCCCATAATAACAGTGACATCCACAGTGCCCCCATAATAACAGTGACATCCACAGTGCTCCCATAATAACAGTGACATCCACAGTGCTCCCATAATAACAGTGATATCCACAGTGCACCCATAATAACAGCGACATCCACAGTGCTCCCATAATAACAGTGATATCCACAGTGCTCCCATAATAACAGTGATATCCACAGTGCCCCCATAATAACAGTGACATCCACAGTGCTCCCATAATAACAGTGATATCCACAGTGCTCCCATAATAACAGTGACATCCACAGTGCCCCCATAATAACAGTGATATCCACAGTGCTCCCATAATAACAGTGATATCCACAGTGCCCCCATAATAACAGTGACATCCACAGTGCTCCCATAATAACAGTGACATCCACAGTGCTCCCATAATAACAGTGACATCCACAGTGCCTCCATAATAACAGTGATATCCACAGTGCTCCCATAATAACAGTGATATCCACAGTGCTCCCATAATAACAGTGATATCCACAGTGCTCCCATAATAACAGTGACATCCACAGTGCCCCCATAATAACAGTGATATCCACAGTGCTCCCATAATAACAGTGATATCCACAGTGCTCCCATAATAACAGTGATATCCACAGTGCCCCCATAATAACAGTGATATCCACAGTGCTCCCATAATAACAGTGATATCCACAGTGCTCCCATAATAACAGTGATATCCACAGTGCTCCCATAATAACAGCGACATCCACAGTGCTCCCATAATAACAGTGATATCCACAGTGCTCCCATAATAACAGTGACATCCACAGTGCTCCCATAATAACAGTGATATCCACAGTGCCCCCATAATAACAGTGACATCCACAGTGCCCCCATAATAACAGTGATATCCACAGTGCTCCCATAATAACAGTGATATCCACAGTGCTCCCATAATAACAGTGATATCCACAGTGCTCCCATAATAACAGTGATATCCACAGTGCTCCCATAATAACAGCGACATCCACAGTGCCCCCATAATAACAGTGATATCCACAGTGCCCCCCATAATAACAGTGATATCCACAGTGCTCCCATAATAACAGTGATATCCACAGTGCCCCCATAATAACAGTGACATCCACAGTGCCCCCATAATAACAGTGATATCCACAGTGCCCCCCATAATAACAGTGATATCCACAGTGCTCCCATAATAACAGTGACATCCACAGTGCTCCCATAATAACAGTGATATCCACAGTGCTCCCATAATAACAGTGACATCCACAGTGCCACCATAATAACAGTGACATCCACAGTGCTCCCATAATAACAGTGACATCCACAGTGCCCCCATAATAACAGTGACATCCACAGTGCTCCCATAATAACAGTGATATCCACAGTGCTCCCATAATAACAGTGACATCCACAGTGCTCCCATAATAACAGTGACATCCACAGTGCTCCCATAATAACAGTGACATCCACAGTGCTCCCATAATAACAGTGATATCCACAGTGCCCCCATAATAACAGTGACATCCACAGTGCCCCCATAATAACAGTGATATCCACAGTGCTCCCATAATAACAGTGATATCCACAGTGCTCCCATAATAACAGTGATATCCACAGTGCTCCCATAATAACAGTGATATCCACAGTGCTCCCATAATAATAGTGATATCCACAGTGCTCCCATAATAACAGTGATATCCACAGTGCTCCCATAATAACAGTGATATCCACAGTGCTCCCATAATAACAGTGACATCCACAGTGCTCCCATAATAACAGTGATATCCACAGTGCCCCCATAATAACAGTGATATCCACAGTGCCCCCATAATAACAGCGATATCCACAGTGCTCCCATAATAACAGTGATATCCACAGTGCTCCCATAATAACCGTGACATCCACAGTGCTCCCATAATAACAGTGATATCCACAGTGCCCCCATAATAACAGCGATATCCACAGTGCTCCCATAATAACAGCGACATCCACAGTGCTCCCATAATAACAGTGATATCCACAGTGCCCCCATAATAACAGTGACATCCACAGTGCCCCCATAATAACAGTGACATCCACAGTGCTCCCATAATAACAGTGATATCCACAGTGCCCCCATAATAACAGCGATATCCACAGTGCTCCCATAATAACAGTGACATCCACAGTGCTCCCATAATAACAGCGATATCCACAGTGCTCCCATAATAACAGCGATATCCACAGTGCTCCCATAATAACAGTGACATCCACAGTGCCCCCATAATAACAGTGACATCCACACTGCTCCCATAATAACAGTGATATCCACAGTGCTCCCATAATAACAGTGACATCCACAGTGCTCCCATAATAACAGTGACATCCACAGTGCTCCCATAATAACAGTGACATCCACAGTGCCCCCATAATAACAGTGACATCCACACTGCTCCCATAATAACAGTGACATCCACAGTGCTCCCATAATAACAGTGATATCCACAGTGCTCCCATAATAACAGTGACATCCACAGTGCTCCCATAATAACAGTGACATCCACAGTGCTCCCATAATAACAGTGACATCCACAGTGCTCCCATAATAACAGTGATATCCACAGTGCTCCCATAATAACAGTGACATCCACAGTGCTCCCATAATAACAGTGACATCCACAGTGCTCCCATAATAACAGCGACATCCACAGTGCCCCCATAATAACAGTGATATCCACAGTGCCCCCATAATAACAGTGATATCCACAGTGCCCCATAATAACAGTGATATCCACAGTGCTCCCATAATAACAGTGACATCCACAGTGCTCCCATAATAACAGTGATATCCACAGTGCCCCCATAATAACAGTGACATCCACAGTGCTCCCATAATAACAGTGATATCCACAGTGCCCCCATAATAACAGTGATATCCACAGTGCCCCCATAATAACAGTGATATCCACACTGCTCCCATAATAACAGTGATATCCACAGTGCCCCCATAATAACAGTGACATCCACAGTGCTCCCATAATAACAGTGATATCCACAGTGCCCCCATAATAACAGTGATATCCACAGTGCTCCCATAATAACAGTGATATCCACAGTGCCCCCATAATAACAGTGACATCCACAGTGCTCCCATAATAACAGTGACATCCACAGTGCCCCCATAATAACAGTGATATCCACAGTGCTCCCATAATAACAGTGATATCCACAGTGCTCCCATAATAACAGTGATATCCACAGTGCCCCCATAATAACAGTGACATCCACAGTGCCCCCATAATAACAGTGACATCCACACTGCTCCCATAATAACAGTGATATCCACAGTGCTCCATAATAACAGTGATATCCACAGTGCTCCCATAATAACAGTGACATCCACAGTGCTCCCATAATAACAGCGACATCCACAGTGCTCCCATAATAACAGTGACATCCACAGTGCTCCCATAATAACAGCGACATCCACAGTGCTCCCATAATAACAGTGACATCCACAGTGCTCCCATAATAACAGCGACATCCACAGTGCTCCCATAATAACAGTGATATCCACAGTGCTCCCATAATAACAGTGACATCCACAGTGCCCCCATAATAACAGTGATATCCACAGTGCCCCCCATAATAACAGTGATATCCACAGTGCTCCCATAATAACAGTGATATCCACAGTGCTCCCATAATAACAGTGACATCCACACTGCTCCCATAATAACAGTGACATCCACAGTGCCCCCATAATAACAGTGACATCCACAGTGCCCCCATAATAACAGTGATATCCACAGTGCCCCCCATAATAACAGTGACATCCACAGTGCCCCCCATAATAACAGTGACATCCACAGTGCTCCCATAATAACAGTGATATCCACAGTGCTCCCATAATAACAGTGACATCCACAGTGCCCCCATAATAACAGTGACATCCACACTGCTCCCATAATAACAGTGACATCCACAGTGCCCCCATAATAACAGTGACATCCACAGTGCCCCCATAATAACAGTGATATCCACAGTGCCCCCCATAATAACAGTGACATCCACAGTGCCCCCCATAATAACAGTGACATCCACAGTGCTCCCATAATAACAGTGATATCCACAGTGCTCCCATAATAACAGTGACATCCACAGTGCCCCCATAATAACAGTGACATCCACAGTGCTCCCATAATAACAGTGACATCCACAGTGCTCCCATAATAACAGTGACATCCACAGTGCCCCCATAATAACAGTGATATCCACAGTGCTCCCATAATAACAGTGACATCCACAGTGCCCCCATAATAACAGTGATATCCACAGTGCCCCCATAATAACAGTGATATCCACAGTGCTCCCATAATAACAGTGACATCCACAGTGCTCCCATAATAACAGTGACATCCACAGTGCTCCCATAATAACAGTGATATCCACAGTGCTCCCATAATAACAGTGATATCCACAGTGCTCCCATAATAACAGTGACATCCACAGTGCTCCATAATAACAGTGATATCCACAGTGCCTCCATAATAACAGTGATATCCACAGTGCTCCCATAATAACAGTGATATCCACAGTGCTCCCATAATAACAGTGACATCCACAGTGCTCCCATAATAACAGCGATATCCACAGTGCTCCCATAATAACAGTGATATCCACAGTGCTCCCATAATAACAGTGATATCCACAGTGCCCCCATAATAACAGTGATATCCACAGTGCCCCCATAATAACAGTGATATCCACAGTGCCCCCATAATAACAGTGATATCCACAGTGCCCCCATAATAACAGTGATATCCACAGTGCCCCCATAATAACAGTGACATCCACAGTGCTCCCATAATAGCAGTGATATCCACAGTGCCCCCATAATAACAGTGATATCCACAGTGCTCCCATAATAACAGTGATATCCACAGTGCTCCCATAATAACAGTGACATCCACAGTGCTCCCATAATAACAGCGACATCCACAGTGCTCCCATAATAACAGTGACATCCACAGTGCTCCCATAATAACAGCGATATACACAGTGCTCCCATAATAACAGTGATATCCACAGTGCCCCCATAATAACAGTGACATCCACAGTGCTCCCATAATAACAGTGACATCCACAGTGCTCCCATAATAACAGTGACATCCACAGTGCTCCCATAATAACAGTGACATCCACAGTGCTCCCATAATAACAGTGATATCCACAGTGCTCCCATAATAACAGTGACATCCACAGTGCTCCCATAATAACAGCGATATCCACAGTGCCCCCATAATAACAGTGACATCCACAGTGCCCCCATAATAACAGTGACATCCACAGTGCTCCCATAATAACAGTGACATCCACAGTGCTCCCATAATAACAGTGACATCCACAGTTCTCCCATAATAACAGTGATATCCACAGTGCCCCCATAATAACAGTGACATCCACAGTGCTCCCATAATAACAGTGACATCCACAGTTCTCCCATAATAACAGTGACATCCACAGTGCTCCCATAATAACAGTGACATCCACAGTTCTCCCATAATAACAGTGATATCCACAGTGCCCCCATAATAACAGTGACATCCACAGTGCTCCCATAATAACAGTGATATCCACAGTGCTCCCATAATAACAGTGACATCCACAGTGCTCCCATAATAACAGCGACATCCACAGTGCCCCCATAATAACAGTGACATCCACAGTGCTCCCATAATAACAGTGATATCCACAGTGCTCCCATAATAACAGTGACATCCACAGTGCTCCCATAATAACAGTGACATCCACAGTGCCCCCATAATAACAGTGATATCCACAGTGCCCCCATAATAACAGTGATATCCACAGTGCTCCCATAATAACAGTGATATCCACAGTGCTCCCATAATAACAGTGACATCCACAGTGCTCCCATAATAACAGTGATATCCACAGTGCTCCCATAATAACAGTGACATCCACAGTGCCCCCATAATAACAGTGATATCCACAGTGCCCCCATAATAACAGTGACATCCACAGTGCTCCCATAATAACAGTGACATCCACAGTGCTCCCATAATAACAGTGACATCCACAGTGCTCCCATAATAACAGCGACATCCACAGTGCTCCCATAATAACAGTGATATCCACAGTGCCCCCATAATAACAGTGATATCCACAGTGCTCCCATAATAACAGTGATATCCACAGTGCTCCCATAATAACAGTGATATCCACAGTGCCCCCATAATAACAGTGACATCCACAGTGCCCCCATAATAACAGTGATATCCACAGTGCTCCCATAATAACAGTGATATCCACAGTGCTCCCATAATAACAGTGATATCCACAGTGCTCCCATAATAACAGCGATATCCACAGTGCCCCCATAATAACAGCGATATCCACAGTGCTCCCATAATAACAGTGATATCCACAGTGCCCCCATAATAACAGTGACATCCACAGTGCCCCCATAATAACAGTGATATCCACAGTGCCCCCATAATAACAGTGACATCCACAGTGCTCCCATAATAACAGTGATATCCACAGTGCCCCCATAATAACAGTGACATCCACAGTGCTCCCATAATAACAGTGATATCCACAGTGCTCCCATAATAACAGTGACATCCACAGTGCCCCCATAATAACAGTGATATCCACAGTGCTCCCATAATAACAGTGATATCCACAGTGCCCCCATAATAACAGTGACATCCACAGTGCCCCCATAATAACAGTGACATCCACAGTGCTCCATAATAACAGTGACATCCACAGTGCTCCCATAATAACAGTGATATCCACAGTGCCCCCATAATAACAGTGACATCCACAGTGCTCCCATAATAACAGTGATATCCACAGTGCTCCCATAATAACAGTGATATCCACAGTGCTCCCATAATAACAGTGATATCCACAGTGCCCCCATAATAACAGTGATATCCACAGTGCCCCCATAATAACAGTGATATCCACAGTGCTCCCATAATAACAGTGATATCCACAGTGCCCCCATAATAACAGTGACATCCACAGTGCTCCCATAATAACAGTGACATCCACAGTGCTCCCATAATAACAGTGACATCCACAGTGCCCCCATAATAACAGTGATATCCACAGTGCTCCCATAATAACAGTGATATCCACAGTGCCCCCATAATAACAGTGACATCCACAGTGCTCCCATAATAACAGTGACATCCACAGTGCTCCCATAATAACAGTGACATCCACAGTGCTCCCATAATAACAGAGACATCCACAGTGCTCCCATAATAACAGTGACATCCACAGTGCTCCCATAATAACAGTGACATCCACAGTGCTCCCATAATAACAGTGATATCCACAGTGCCCCCATAATAACAGTGACATCCACAGTGCCCCCATAATAACAGTGACATCCACAGTGCCCCCATAATAACAGAGACATCCACAGTGCTCCCATAATAACAGCGACATCCACAGTGCCCCCATAATAACAGTGACATCCACAGTGCCCCCATAATAACAGTGACATCCACAGTGCCCCCATAATAACAGTGACATCCACAGTGCCCCCATAATAACAGAGACATCCACAGTGCTCCCATAATAACAGTGATATCCACAGTGCTCCCATAATAACAGTGACATCCACAGTGCTCCATAATAACAGTGACATCCACAGTGCCCCCATAATAACAGTGACATCCACAGTGCTCCCATAATAACAGTGACATCCACAGTGCCCCCATAATAACAGTGACATCCACAGTGCTCCCATAATAACAGTGACATCCACAGTGCTCCCATAATAACAGTGACATCCACAGTGCCCCCATAATAACAGTGACATCCACAGTGCTCCCATAATAACAGTGACATCCACAGTGCTCCCATAATAACAGTGACATCCACAGTGCTCCCATAATAACAGCGACATCCACAGTGCCCCCATAATAACAGTGATATCCACAGTGCCCCCATAATAACAGTGATATCCACAGTGCCCCATTGTGATGAACCTGTAGCCGCCATCTTGGTAATGATAAATCATATCCAGGGATGGCCACACTTCAGCAGCCCCCACCCTTGGGACCTTCTGTTAAAACGTCAACTAGATAGTTTCCCCCCATCCAGGCTCCTGTAAGATAAGAAGCCTACTTAACACTTGAATGCTAGGAGCTTCAAAGACTTCGAGAGGAAACACAGCCAGCAGGGGGGGTTGCTTCGTCTATCTGTACCTGACCATTTGTCCCATAGGACTAGTTTCTTTGTCTGTCACAAGCATGGAGGCATAAGATATAGAAACATGAATAGTACACGCATGTTGCGTGGGATGGGCCAATAAAAAAATATCACGGCGTCCCGGAGCCATTGCGCACACAAGCCTCCGCGGTAGACGTTTGTACGTGCTCTGGAAGCCAAGATATAGCGCGGAGCCATTCCTGAGGACCGTATGGTATCATAATTGATATCAAAAGGTCGGTTACGGCGGCCCGAATCCATGGGAACCCCTGGGGGTATCATGAGACCATCCCAGAAGAAGTTATTGGGTTCCATAGAATTTGGGCTTCTGATCGAAGTTAGACCTGAGGGTGGAGACTGAGCCAGCTGACCTCACCAGCAGTGGGCGGGACGGGGCAGGTAAGATAGCAGGACAGACAAGAGACAAGTCAGTCTTGACCCAAGAGTGGTGTGCTGAACATCTGAGCACCAGCTGAGGCCACCAAGGGGAGGAGCAGTTTGACCATGCGGTGGTAGGCCTCAGCCTGTAACAAAGAACCGTGCCTGCGACCGCAGAATCCTCTCCCTGCGTCACAAGAAAATCAAGAAACCGGTAACTGATATGCTGTGGTGATTCTGTGTGTTGTATTCCATTGTTGTATAGTTTAGCCTGACCTTATACCTGTGTATATTTAGTTGTATATCGTGTATCTAGTGTATTATTATAATCAATTACCTCAAGTAATTGTGGGCCTGCCTTTTATTCTGCATAACGAACGCACGTCCGTGTGAGCTCGGCTCAAGCCAAAAACGCTACCCAGGGTTGGTTCCTGACCCGATATAGGCCCATTCACGGACTGGGCGTATATCTAAAATAGGGACTGGTGGCAGCATACCAACTGGGGATTGGGGAAGGCTGGTAGTGACGGTCGGAGGTTCAGATATATATATATATTCCTGGCGCGGCCAAGGAAGATATATATACCGCCCTCACTACAGAGGGCCCCGATACCCAGTAGGTTACAGGACAGTCTCCCTGGCGACCGCTTATCCTAGGTGCAGTTCCTTGACTGACCTGAGGCTAAGAGGGCGCTAGCGAGTTGTGCTGTGTAGTGACGTTACGGTTTAGTGACGTTGAAGGGATAACACACTACCGTGTTCCCTGCGCTGGTTGCAGCTTCCTGGCACTACTTTCTCTAGGTGCAGTACCTTGACTGACCTGAGAGGTAGGGGGCGCCAGAGAGCTGCACCCACCGGCCGGCTTTCATCACATTGGTGGCAGAGCGGTGGGATTGCAGAATAATAGTGTTGTGGGACCCCTACTCCCAGGCACTAAAGACTGCCAGTGGTAACTTCCACTGCTGGAGTCTTAAGGTCAGCCCAACGTTAGACGGTCAGGCTAAAAGTATAACAAGGTGTGTGCAAACTCAGGGTTGCAGCGGTGTCGGTTCCCAAGATGGCAGACGGCACCAGGAGCAAGACCCTGCAAGAGGCTAATGCTACGGTCCGTGTGGCAGGAGGGGAGGACATTGTTACTCATGGCGAGGAGGAGTCCAGCCCGGGCACCTCAGGGAGCCAGTCCCCAGTATACGGTCCCGCAGTGGGCTGCCCACCACCTACCCAGCCCAGCCTGTCCAGATCACAAGCCCTTTTACAAGCGGCTATGGCAAGTCTCCAGTCTCATGGCGATGCCGTCTACAAAACCCTCCTGGCAGCATCAGAGAAGGCAGCGGAGGAGGAGCGTGCAGAGCGGGCTGCGGAGCGGGCTGCGGAGCGGGCTGCGGAGCGTGAAGCTGCAGAGCGCCGGGAGGCTGCGGAGCGTGCAGAGCGAGCTGCGGAGCGCCAGCACCAACTGGACCTGGCCCAGCGGGGGCTTCCGCTAGAGCAACCAACCCATCAGGAGACCAAGTCGTCCAAAGTCCGAGCTGAGGACTTCCCTCTACTGGAGAAGGATGGGGACCTGGACTCCTTTCTGGTGGCATTTGAACGGACCTGTCTTCAGCACCATCTGGCCCGGGATCAGTGGGCCAGATACCTGACCCCCCGTTTGAGGGGTAAGTCCCTGGATGCCTTGGGGGACTTACCTGCCGGGGAGGTACAGAACTACGACTGCATCAAGCGGGCCCTGATCCGGCAGTACAACCTCACTCCCGAGTCGTACCGCCAGAAGTTCCGGAGCCTGCTGCGTGGCCCCAAGGACACCTGGACCGATCATATGCGGGCGCTGTTGAGAGCCGCAGAGCACTGGACCTCGGGTCTAGCGCTTACTACCCGCCAGGAGGTCCAGGAACTGTTCGTCACGGAGCAGTTCTTGTGGAACTGCCCAGAGGACCTCCGACAGTTCCTCCGTGACCGAAAACCAACAGGGGCTTCTGCTACAGCCGCCCTGGCAGACGAGTATGCCAATAACAGGGCGCCTGAGCTGAAGAAGTCTGCCAGCAGCACCTGGAGAGGGGGTAAGCCCAGTCATGCCCCTGTTTCCCCGGCCCCTAGAACACAAGGGGTGTATCCCCCTGTTGCCCTCTCCAGGCAAGGACCAGACGTAAGACGTTGTCATCTATGCAACAAACCAGGACACTTTAGGGCTGAGTGTCCCCAGCGCCAAAAGACCCCATCCCAGTCCCAGAGAGCGCCCAATGTTTTGTGTGTGGGAGGGGGTGGTGGTAGGTCCCTGGACAACATCCAACCCGTCACCATAGGCCGTTCTGCGGTCATGGGACTGCGGGACACGGGCGCTGAACGAACACTGGTACGGCCTGAGGTGGTGTCCCCCCAGGACTTGGTACCAGGAAAGACTCTTTCCGTCTCCGGGGTTGGAGGCGTGGAGCCGGCACTTCCCGTTGCCATGGTGTATTTGGACTGGGGTGCCGGAAGGGGGATGCGGGAGGTGGGAGTAACGCCAAATATTCCCGCAAATGTTTTATTAGGGACCGACTTGGGGCGTCTAGTATCGCAGTATGTACCCTCTGAACCCCCAAGTTCGGCCCCCCAAGAGTGTATTGATTTGTCTGCTGCTAATGCCAACCATGTTGTATGTAGTGTGCGTCCTGCTGAGGAGGAGGGAGTGAAACCTGAGGGTAACACCTGCACAGACACAACACAAACAGGGTTAGTGAAAGCAGGTGGGGAGTGTGGGGATGCCCGCAGAGGTGCTCAGCCGGCGTGCCGTGACCTCTTGTCCTCCGGTGAGGGAGGGGGCGGGCAGGATTCTGTAGAGGGAAGCTCAGGGATGGAGAGGGGGGCAGCTACCGGCAGTGTAGGGCTCCCAGGGGTATCCAGGCTGCTGAGTATAGGCCCACTGCAGGGGGAGGAACAGGCCATGGGAGGTGGGGGTGTCCCAAGAGAGGAGCCGCCAGGTAAGACCCCAGGGCAGGAGTTCCCCACATCCGAGATGTCCAAAGGCCTAGGAAGCCTGCCTGATCGGGCGGCTTGGTCAGAAACAGAGGGGAAGCAGGCACTACCCACGGTCACAGCGGTCATAGCCGCTGTCACCAGGAGTGGGAGCGCCGGAGCCCAAGGAGCCTTGCAGAGGTCCGACGGCTTCCCCACTTCTGACCAAGTGTCTGCCGGGTCAGACAGCGGCCAGGTGACATGCCCGGAGGGGCTGACGGAGGATGTGGCAGTTTCGTCGATTCTGGCCACATCAAGTCAGGAATTTCAGGCTGCGTTGGAAGCAGACGACAGCCTGAAAGCTCTCAAGGAACAGGCGGCACAGCCTCCCATGGAGTCAGACTGCGAGCGGGTGGTCTGGGACCAGGGACGGCTGTACCGGGTAACGGTCCAGCAGGGTTCACCGGAGGCGTGGCCCAGGGACCGACAGTTAGTGGTACCCTATCCGTTCAGGGCGGAATTGTTGCGGATCGCACACGAGATTCCGATGGCCGGACACCTAGGGATCGCTAAAACCAAGGCCAGGATAGCTCAGCATTTCTACTGGCCTGGGATGGGAGCCGCGGTGGGTGCCTACTGCCGTTCGTGTGACACCTGTCAGAGGGTGGGGAAGGCGGGGCCGCGCCCCAAAGCCCCACTGGTAACTCTGCCAATCATCGAAGAGCCTTTCTCGAGGGTCGCTGTGGATCTTATTGGACCTCTGTCCACTCCCAGCCACTCCGGGAAATGCTTCATACTCACGGTAGTGGACTATGCCACCCGGTACCCGGAAGCGGTAGCTTTGTCGTCCATTCGGGCCGACAAGGTGGCTACCGCCTTACTGGAGATCTTCTCCAGAGTGGGTTTCCCCCAAGAAATGCTCACCGACCGAGGGACCCAGTTCATGTCGCGGCTGATGGAGTCCCTCTGTAAGCAAATGCAGGTGCAACATCTGGTGGCCAGCCCGTATCACCCACAGACTAATGGCCTGTGTGAGCGGTTCAATGGCACCTTAAAGCAGATGCTTAAGATGTTGGTCGACTCCCACGGGAGAGACTGGGAGCGTTACCTCCCACACCTCCTATTTGCTTACCGGGAGGTTCCGCAGGCCTCAACGGGGTTCTCCCCCTTTGAGCTCCTGTACGGGCGACGGGTACGGGGCCCCCTGGCTCTGGTGAAGGAAGCATGGGAAGGGGATTTGGCCACCCCCGAGGTGTCGGTCATCGAGTATGTCGTGCGCCACCGGGACAGGATGATGGCCTTGGCAAAGCTGGTGCAGGACAATATGGCCCAGGCCCAGGCCGACCAGAAGCGGTGGTACGACCAGAATGCTTGTGAGAGGACCTACCAGGTGGGTCAAAAGGTGTGGGTACTGGTCCCCGTACCACAGAACAAGCTTCAGGCAGCCTGGGAAGGTCCCTACTTCGTGCACCAGAAACTCAATGCCGTCACCTATCTGGTCACCCTGGATCACGCCCGTGGAAGGAGGAAGGCCTTCCACGTGAACATGATGAAGGCTCATCATGAGCGGGAAGCGACTGCCCACCCAGTGTGCAACCTTCCCGAGGAAGGAGAGGTAGAAACCCTCCTGGATCTGCTCACCCAAGCCAAGGCGGGTGGGTCCATCGAGGATGTGGGGGTTGGCCACCAGCTCACGGAGGACCAACGGTCCCAGCTGGGGACCACCCTGCACCCCTTCCGGGGGCTGTTCAGCAGCCTGCCCGGAAGGACTGAGATGGCTGTCCACGACGTGGACACTGGCGATCACCCGCCGATCCGGCGTTCAGCATATCGGGTCTCTTTCGAGGTGCAGGGAAACATGCGCCAAGAGATAGACGAGATGCTGAAGCTGGGGGTGATCCAGGCATCCAGCAGCGCGTGGGCCTCGCCTGTAGTCCTCGTACCAAAGAAGGACCGAACTACACGGTTCTGCGTGGACTACCGGGGGCTCAACGCTGTAACGGCCACCGATGCGTTCCCCATACCACGCATCGATGACCTGCTCGATCGGATGGCCGGGGCTAAGTACCTGACCATCATGGATCTGAGCCGGGGGTACTGGCAGATTCCTCTGACCCCCGCGGCAAGGGAACGCTCTGCCTTTATCACCCCTTTTGGACTGTACGAGTCCACAGTGATGCCATTCGGCATGAAGAATGCCCCTGCCACTTTTCAGCGGATGGTCAATACGCTGCTTGAGGGACTTGAAGGGTACGCGGCTGCGTACTTGGACGATATTGCAGTCTTCAGTCCCACTTGGGAGGATCACCTAGAGCACCTGCGGCAGGTGCTCGGTCGGATCCACCGGGCAGGCTTGACCATCAAGCCGGAAAAGTGCCAGCTGGGCATGAGTGAGGTCCTCTACCTGGGTCACCGGGTAGGCGGGGGGGTTCTGAAGCCAGAACCTGGGAAAGTGGATGCCATCGCATCCTGGCCCACTCCTAGGACCAAAAAGCAGGTGATGTCCTTCTTGGGGACCGCCGGGTACTATAGGAGGTTCGTCCCACACTATAGCACCCTGGCCAAGCCCCTGACGGACCTCACCAAGAAGAAGCTGCCCGTCGCAGTCGACTGGACAGTCGCCTGCGAGACAGCTTTCGGGGCACTCAAGGCCGCCCTAAGTAGCTCCCCTGTACTGCAAGCTGCCGACTTCGACCGGCCGTTTGTGGTACAGACCGACGCCAGTGACTTTGGCCTCGGTGCTGTGCTAAGTCAGGTCAACACGACAGGCCAGGAACATCCTGTCTTGTACCTGAGCAGGAAGCTACTGCCCCGGGAGGTGGCTTACTCCACGGTGGAAAAAGAATGCCTGGCAATTGTATGGGCCCTGCAGCGTCTGCAGCCCTACTTGTACGGGAGCCATTTCACCGTGGAGACGGACCACAACCCCCTCAGCTGGTTACACACGGTCTCTGGGTCGAATGGCAGGTTGCTACGCTGGAGCCTCGCTCTCCAGCAGTACCACTTCTCCATTCGCCACAGAAGAGGCCGTGACCACGGTAACGCTGACGGGTTATCCCGGCAAGGGGAGGGTGCAGAAGGACGCACGGGGGAACACAGGAATGTGCTACCCCCTCGCGCCCTCGTATAGGGGGAGGTGTGATGAACCTGTAGCCGCCATCTTGGTAATGATAAATCATATCCAGGGATGGCCACACTTCAGCAGCCCCCACCCTTGGGACCTTCTGTTAAAACGTCAACTAGATAGTTTCCCCCCATCCAGGCTCCTGTAAGATAAGAAGCCTACTTAACACTTGAATGCTAGGAGCTTCAAAGACTTCGAGAGGAAACACAGCCAGCAGGGGGGGGTGCTTCGTCTATCTGTACCTGACCATTTGTCCCATAGGACTAGTTTCTTTGTCTGTCACAAGCATGGAGGCATAAGATATAGAAACATGAATAGTACACGCATGTTGCGTGGGATGGGCCAATAAAAAAATATCACGGCGTCCCGGAGCCATTGCGCACACAAGCCTCCGCGGTAGACGTTTGTACGTGCTCTGGAAGCCAAGATATAGCGCGGAGCCATTCCTGAGGACCGTATGGTATCATAATTGATATCAAAAGGTCGGTTACGGCGGCCCGAATCCATGGGAACCCCTGGGGGTATCATGAGACCATCCCAGAAGAAGTTATTGGGTTCCATAGAATTTGGGCTTCTGATCGAAGTTAGACCTGAGGGTGGAGACTGAGCCAGCTGACCTCACCAGCAGTGGGCGGGACGGGGCAGGTAAGATAGCAGGACAGACAAGAGACAAGTCAGTCTTGACCCAAGAGTGGTGTGCTGAACATCTGAGCACCAGCTGAGGCCACCAAGGGGAGGAGCAGTTTGACCATGCGGTGGTAGGCCTCAGCCTGTAACAAAGAACCGTGCCTGCGATCGCAGAATCCTCTCCCTGCGTCACAAGAAAATCAAGAAACCGGTAACTGATATGCTGTGGTGATTCTGTGTGTTGTATTCCATTGTTGTATAGTTTAGCCTGACCTTATACCTGTGTATATTTAGTTGTATATCGTGTATCTAGTGTATTATTATAATCAATTACCTCAAGTAATTGTGGGCCTGCCTTTTATTCTGCATAACGAACGCACGTCCGTGTGAGCTCGGCTCAAGCCAAAAACGCTACCCAGGGTTGGTTCCTGACCCGATATAGGCCCATTCACGGACTGGGCGTATATCTAAAATAGGGACTGGTGGCAGCATACCAACTGGGGATTGGGGAAGGCTGGTAGTGACGGTCGGAGGTTCAGATATATATATATATTCCTGGCGCGGCCAAGGAAGATATATATACCGCCCTCACTACAGAGGGCCCCGATACCCAGTAGGTTACAGGACAGTCTCCCTGGCGACCGCTTATCCTAGGTGCAGTTCCTTGACTGACCTGAGGCTAAGAGGGCGCTAGCGAGTTGTGCTGTGTAGTGACGTTACGGTTTAGTGACGTTGAAGGGATAACACACTACCGTGTTCCCTGCGCTGGTTGCAGCTTCCTGGCACTACTTTCTCTAGGTGCAGTACCTTGACTGACCTGAGAGGTAGGGGGCGCCAGAGAGCTGCACCCACCGGCCGGCTTTCATCACACCCATAATAACAGTGATATCCACAGTGCCCCCATAATAACAGTGACATCCACAGTGCCCCCATAATAACAGTGATATCCACAGTGCCCCCATAATAACAGTGATATCCACAGTGCCCCCATAATAACAGTGATATCCACACTGCTCCCATAATAACAGTGATATCCACAGTGCCCCCATAATAACAGTGACATCCACAGTGCTCCCATAATAACAGTGACATCCACAGCGCCCCCATAATAACAGTGATATCCACAGTGCCCCCATAATAACAGTGACATCCACAGTGCTCCCATAATAACAGTGATATCCACAGTGCCCCCATAATAACAGTGATATCCACAGTGCCCCCATAATAACAGTGATATCCACAGTGCTCCCATAATAACAGTGATATCCACAGTGCCCCCATAATAACAGTGACATCCACAGTGCTCCCATAATAACAGTGACATCCACAGTGCCCCCATAATAACAGTGATATCCACAGTGCTCCCATAATAACAGTGACATCCACAGTGCTCCCATAATAACAGTGACATCCACAGTGCCCCCATAATAACAGTGACATCCACAGTGCCCCCATAATAACAGTGACATCCACAGTGCCCCCATAATAACAGTGACATCCACAGTGCTCCCATAATAACAGTGATATCCACAGTGCTCCCATAATAACAGTGATATCCACAGTGCTCCCATAATAACAGTGACATCCACAGTGCTCCCATAATAACAGCGACATCCACAGTGCTACCATAATAACAGTGACATCCACAGTGCTCCCATAATAACAGTGACATCCACAGTGCTCCCATAATAACAGTGACATCCACAGTGCCCCCATAATAACAGTGATATCCACAGTGCCCCCATAATAACAGTGACATCCACAGTGCCCCCATAATAACAGTGATATCCACAGTGCCCCCATAATAACAGTGATATCCACAGTGCCCCCATAATAACAGTGATATCCACACTGCTCCCATAATAACAGTGATATCCACAGTGCCCCCATAATAACAGTGACATCCACAGTGCTCCCATAATAACAGTGACATCCACAGCGCCCCCATAATAACAGTGATATCCACAGTGCCCCCATAATAACAGTGACATCCACAGTGCTCCCATAATAACAGTGATATCCACAGTGCCCCCATAATAACAGTGATATCCACAGTGCCCCCATAATAACAGTGATATCCACAGTGCTCCCATAATAACAGTGATATCCACAGTGCCCCCATAATAACAGTGACATCCACAGTGCTCCCATAATAACAGTGACATCCACAGTGCCCCCATAATAACAGTGATATCCACAGTGCTCCCATAATAACAGTGACATCCACAGTGCTCCCATAATAACAGTGACATCCACAGTGCCCCCATAATAACAGTGACATCCACAGTGCCCCCATAATAACAGTGACATCCACAGTGCCCCCATAATAACAGTGACATCCACAGTGCTCCCATAATAACAGTGATATCCACAGTGCTCCCATAATAACAGTGATATCCACAGTGCTCCCATAATAACAGTGACATCCACAGTGCTCCCATAATAACAGCGACATCCACAGTGCTACCATAATAACAGTGACATCCACAGTGCTCCCATAATAACAGTGACATCCACAGTGCTCCCATAATAACAGTGACATCCACAGTGCCCCCATAATAACAGTGACATCCACAGTGCTCCCATAATAACAGTGACATCCACACTGCTCCCATAATAACAGTGACATCCACAGTGCTCCCATAATAACAGTGACATCCACACTGCTCCCATAATAACAGTGATATCCACACTGCTCCCATAATAACAGTGATATCCACAGTGCCCCCATAATAACAGTGACATCCACACTGCTCCCATAATAACAGTGACATCCACACTGCTCCCATAATAACAGTGACATCCACACTGCTCCCATAATAACAGTGATATCCACACTGCTCCCATAATAACAGTGATATCCACAGTGCCCCCATAATAACAGTGACATCCACACTGCTCCCATAATAACAGTGACATCCACAGTGCCCCCATAATAACAGTGATATCCACAGTGCTCCCATAATAACAGTGACATCCACAGTGCTCCCATAATAACAGTGACATCCACAGTGCTCCCATAATAACAGTGATATCCACAGTGCTCCCATAATAACAGTGACATCCACACTGCTCCCATAATAACAGTGATATCCACAGTGCCCCCATAATAACAGTGATATCCACAGTGCTCCCATAATAACAGTGACATCCACAGTGCTCCCATAATAACAGTGACATCCACAGTGCTCCCATAATAACAGTGACATCCACAGTGCCCCCATAATAACAGTGATATCCACAGTGCTCCCATAATAACAGTGATATCCACAGTGCTCCCATAATAACAGTGACATCCACACTGCTCCCATAATAACAGTGATATCCACAGTGCCCCCATAATAACAGTGATATCCACAGTGCTCCCATAATAACAGTGATATCCACAGTGCCCCCATAATAACAGTGACATCCACAGTGCTCCCATAATAACAGTGACATCCACAGTGCCCCCATAATAACAGTGACATCCACAGTGCCCCCATAATAACAGTGACATCCACACTGCTCCCATAATAACAGTGATATCCACAGTGCTCCCATAATAACAGTGATATCCACAGTGCTCCCATAATAACAGTGACATCCACACTGCTCCCATAATAACAGTGACATCCACAGTGCTCCCATAATAACAGTGACATCCACAGTGCTCCCATAATAACAGTGACATCCACACTGCTCCCATAATAACAGTGACATCCACAGTGCCCCCATAATAACAGTGATATCCACAGTGCTCCCATAATAACAGTGATATCCACAGTGCTCCCATAATAACAGTGACATCCACAGTGCTCCCATAATAACAGTGACATCCACAGTGCTCCCATAATAACAGTGACATCCACAGTGCTCCCATAATAACAGTGATATCCACAGTGCTCCCATAATAACAGTGATATCCACAGTGCTCCCATAATAACAGTGACATCCACAGTGCTCCCATAATAACAGTGATATCCACAGTGCTCCCATAATAACAGTGACATCCACAGTGCTCCCATAATAACAGTGACATCCACAGTGCTCCCATAATAACAGTGACATCCACAGTGCCCCCATAATAACAGTGATATCCACAGTGCTCCCATAATAACAGTGACATCCACAGTGCCCCCATAATAACAGTGATATCCACAGTGCCCCCATAATAACAGTGACATCCACAGTGCCCCCATAATAACAGTGATATCCACAGTGCTCCATAATAACAGTGACATCCACAGTGCTCCCATAATAACAGTGACATCCACAGTGCCCCCATAATAACAGTGACATCCACACTGCTCCCATAATAACAGTGATATCCACAGTGCTCCCATAATAACAGTGACATCCACAGTGCTCCCATAATAACAGTGACATCCACAGTGCTCCCATAATAACAGTGACATCCACAGTGCCCCCATAATAACAGTGATATCCACAGTGCTCCCATAATAACAGTGACATCCACAGTGCCCCCATAATAACAGTGATATCCACAGTGCTCCATAATAACAGTGACATCCACAGTGCTCCCATAATAACAGTGACATCCACAGTGCCCCCATAATAACAGTGACATCCACAGTGCCCCCATAATAACAGTGATATCCACAGTGCTCCCATAATAACAGTGATATCCACAGTGCTCCCATAATAACAGTGACATCCACAGTGCTCCCATAATAACAGTGACATCCACAGTGCTCCCATAATAACAGTGATATCCACAGTGCCCCCATAATAACAGTGACATCCACAGTGCCCCCATAATAACAGTGATATCCACAGTGCTCCCATAATAACAGTGATATCCACAGTGCTCCCATAATAACAGTGACATCCACAGTGCTCCCATAATAACAGCGACATCCACAGTGCTCCCATAATAACAGTGATATCCACAGTGCTCCCATAATAACAGTGACATCCACAGTGCTCCCATAATAACAGTGATATCCACAGTGCCCCCATAATAACAGTGACATCCACAGTGCTCCCATAATAACAGTGACATCCACAGTGCTCCCATAATAACAGTGATATCCACAGTGCTCCCATAATAACAGTGATATCCACAGTGCTCCCATAATAACAGTGACATCCACAGTGCTCCCATAATAACAGTGACATCCACAGTGCTCCCATAATAACAGTGACATCCACAGTGCTCCCATAATAACAGTGATATCCACAGTGCCCCCATAATAACAGTGATATCCACAGTGCTCCCATAATAACAGTGACATCCACAGTGCTCCCATAATAACAGTGATATCCACAGTGCCCCCATAATAACAGTGACATCCACAGTGCTCCCATAATAACAGTGACATCCACACTGCTCCCATAATAACAGTGATATCCACACTGCTCCCATAATAACAGTGATATCCACAGTGCTCCCATAATAACAGTGACATCCACAGTGCCCCCATAATAACAGTGACATCCACAGTGCTCCCATAATAACAGTGATATCCACAGTGCTCCCATAATAACAGTGATATCCACAGTGCCCCCATAATAACAGTGACATCCACAGTGCCCCCATAATAACAGTGATATCCACAGTGCCCCCCATAATAACAGTGATATCCACAGTGCTCCCATAATAACAGTGATATCCACAGTGCCCCCCATAATAACAGTGATATCCACAGTGCTCCCATAATAACAGTGATATCCACAGTGCTCCCATAATAACAGTGATATCCACAGTGCTCCCATAATAACAGTGATATCCACAGTGCCCCCATAATAACAGTGACATCCACAGTGCTCCCATAATAACAGCGACATCCACAGTACTCCCATAATAACAGTGACATCCACAGTGCCCCCATAATAACAGTGATATCCACAGTGCCCCCCATAATAACAGTGATATCCACAGTGCTCCCATAATAACAGTGATATCCACAGTGCTCCCATAATAACAGTGACATCCACACTGCTCCCATAATAACAGTGACATCCACAGTGCCCCCATAATAACAGTGATATCCACAGTGCCCCCCATAATAACAGTGATATCCACAGTGCTCCCATAATAACAGTGATATCCACAGTGCCCCCATAATAACAGTGATATCCACAGTGCTCCCATAATAACAGTGATATCCACAGTGCTCCCATAATAACAGTGATATCCACAGTGCTCCCATAATAACAGCGACATCCACAGTACTCCCATAATAACAGTGACATCCACAGTGCCCCCATAATAACAGTGATATCCACAGTGCCCCCCATAATAACAGTGATATCCACAGTGCTCCCATAATAACAGTGATATCCACAGTGCCCCCATAATAACAGTGACATCCACACTGCTCCCATAATAACAGTGACATCCACAGTGCCCCCATAATAACAGTGACATCCACAGTGCCCCCATAATAACAGTGATATCCACAGTGCTCCCATAATAACAGTGATATCCACAGTGCTCCCATAATAACAGTGATATCCACAGTGCTCCCATAATAACAGTGACATCCACAGTGCTCCCATAATAACAGTGACATCCACAGTGCTCCCATAATAACAGTGATATCCACAGTGCCCCCATAATAACAGCGATATCCACAGTGCTCCCATAATAACAGTGACATCCACAGTGCTCCCATAATAACAGTGATATCCACAGTGCCCCCATAATAACAGTGACATCCACAGTGCCCCCATAATAACAGTGACATCCACAGTGCCCCCATAATAACAGTGACATCCACAGTGCTCCCATAATAGCAGTGATATCCACAGTGCTCCCATAATAACAGTGACATCCACAGTGCCCCCATAATAACAGTGACATCCACAGTGCCCCCATAATAACAGTGACATCCACAGTGCTCCCATAATAACAGTGATATCCACAGTGCTCCCATAATAACAGTGATATCCACAGTGCTCCCATAATAACAGTGATATCCACAGTGCTCCCATAATAACAGTGATATCCACAGTGCTCCCATAATAACAGTGACATCCACAGTGCCCCCATAATAACAGTGACATCCACAGTGCTCCCATAATAACAGTGATATCCACAGTGCTCCCATAATAACAGTGATATCCACAGTGCCCCCATAATAACAGTGACATCCACAGTGCCCCCATAATAACAGTGATATCCACAGTGCTCCCATAATAACAGTGATATCCACAGTGCTCCCATAATAACAGTGATATCCACAGTGCTCCCATAATAACAGTGATATCCACAGTGCTCCCATAATAACAGTGACATCCACAGTGCTCCCATAATAACAGTGACATCCACAGTGCTCCCATAATAACAGTGATATCCACAGTGCCCCCATAATAACAGCGATATCCACAGTGCTCCCATAATAACAGTGACATCCACAGTGCTCCCATAATAACAGTGACATCCACAGTGCCCCCATAATAACAGTGACATCCACAGTGCCCCCATAATAACAGTGACATCCACAGTGCCCCCATAATAACAGTGACATCCACAGTGCTCCCATAATAGCAGTGATATCCACAGTGCCCCCATAATAACAGTGACATCCACAGTGCCCCCATAATAACAGTGACATCCACAGTGCCCCCATGATAACAGTGACATCCACAGTGCCCCCATAATAACAGTGACATCCACAGTGCTCCCATAATAACAGTGACATCCACAGTGCCCCCATAATAACAGTGACATCCACAGTGCTCCCATAATAACAGTGACATCCACAGTGCTCCCATAATAACAGTGATATCCACAGTGCCCCCATAATAACAGTGATATCCACAGTGCTCCCATAATAACAGTGACATCCACAGTGCCCCCATAATAACAGTGATATCCACAGTGCTCCCATAATAACAGTGACATCCACAGTGCTCCCATAATAACAGTGACATCCACAGTGCCCCCATAATAACAGTGACATCCACAGTGCCCCCATAATAACAGTGAAATCCACAGTGCTCCCATAATAACAGTGATATCCACAGTGCCCCCATAATAACAGTGACATCCACAGTGCTCCCATAATAACAGTGACATCCACAGTGCTCCCATAATAACAGCGACATCCACAGTGCTCCCATAATAACAGTGACATCCACAGTGCTCCCATAATAACAGTGACATCCACAGTGCTCCCATAATAACAGTGACATCCACAGTGCTCCCATAATAACAGTGACATCCACAGTGCTCCCATAATAACAGCGACATCCACAGTGCTCCCATAATAACAGTGACATCCACAGTGCCCCCATAATAACAGTGACATCCACAGTGCTCCCATAATAACAGTGACATCCACAGTGCTCCCATAATAACAGCGACATCCACAGTGCTCCCATAATAACAGTGACATCCACAGTGCTCCCATAATAACAGCGACATCCACAGTGCTCCCATAATAACAGTGACATCCACAGTGCTCCCATAATAACAGCGACATCCACAGTGCTCCCATAATAACAGTGACATCCACAGTGCTCCCATAATAACAGTGACATCCACAGTGCCCCCATAATAACAGTGACATCCACAGTGCTCCCATAATAACAGCGACATCCACAGTGCTCCCATAATAACAGCGACATCCACAGTGCTCCCATAATAACAGTGACATCCACAGTGCTCCATAATAACAGTGATATCCACAGTGCTCCCATAATAACAGCGACATCCACAGTGCTCCCATAATAACAGCGACATCCACAGTGCTCCCATAATAACAGTGACATCCACAGTGCTCCCATAATAACAGTGACATCCACAGTGCTCCCATAATAACAGTGACATCCACAGTGCCCCCATAATAACAGTGATATCCACAGTGCTCCCATAATAACAGTGATATCCACAGTGCCCCCATAATAACAGTGACATCCACAGTGCTCCCATAATAACAGTGACATCCACAGTGCCCCCATAATAACAGTGATATCCACAGTGCTCCCATAATAACAGTGACATCCACAGTGCTCCCATAATAACAGTGATATCCACAGTGCTCCCATAATAACAGTGATATCCACAGTGCTCCCATAATAACAGTGATATCCACAGTGCCCCCATAATAACAGTGACATCCACAGTGCTCCCATAATAACAGCGACGTCCACAGTGCTCCCATAATAACAGTGATATCCACAGTGCTCCCATAATAACAGTGATATCCACAGTGCTCCCATAATAACAGTGATATCCACAGTGCTCCCATAATAACAGTGACATCCACAGTGCCCCCCATAATAACAGTGACATCCACAGTGCTCCCATAATAACAGTGACATCCACAGTGCTCCCATAATAACAGTGACATCCACAGTGCTCCCATAATAACAGTGACATCCACAGTGCTCCCATAATAACAGTGACATCCACAGTGCCCCCCATAATAACAGTGACATCCACAGTGCTCCCATAATAACAGTGATATCCACAGTGCTCCCATAATAACAGTGACATCCACAGTGCTCCCATAATAACAGTGACATCCACAGTGCTCCCATAATAACAGTGACATCCACAGTGCCCCATAATAACAGTGACATCCACAGTGCTCCCATAATAACAGTGACATCCACAGTGCTCCCATAATAACAGTGATATCCACAGTGCTCCCATAATAACAGTGACATCCACAGTGCTCCCATAATAACAGTGACATCCACAGTGCTCCCATAATAACAGTGATATCCACAGTGCTTCCATAATAACAGTGACATCCACAGTGCTCCCATAATAACAGTGATATCCACAGTGCCCCCATAATAACAGTGACATCCACAGTGCCCCCCATAATAACAGTGACATCCACAGTGCTCCCATAATAACAGTGATATCCACAGTGCTCCCATAATAACAGTGATATCCACAGTGCTCCCATAATAACAGTGACATCCACAGTGCCCCCATAATAACAGTGACATCCACAGTGCTCCCATAATAACAGTGATATCCACAGTGCTTCCATAATAACAGTGACATCCACAGTGCCCCCATAATAACAGTGACATCCACAGTGCCCCCCATAATAACAGTGACATCCACAGTGCTCCCATAATAACAGTGATATCCACAGTGCTCCCATAATAACAGTGATATCCACAGTGCTCCCATAATAACAGTGACATCCACAGTGCTCCCATAATAACAGTGACATCCACAGTGCCCCCATAATAACAGTGACATCCACAGTGCTCCCATAATAACAGTGATATCCACAGTGCTTCCATAATAACAGTGACATCCACAGTGCCCCCATAATAACAGTGACATCCACAGTGCCCCCCATAATAACAGTGACATCCACAGTGCTCCCATAATAACAGTGATATCCACAGTGCCCCCATAATAACAGTGATATCCACAGTGCTCCCATAATAACAGTGATATCCACAGTGTCCCCATAATAACAGTGACATCCACAGTGCCCCCATAATAACAGTGACATCCACAGTGCTCCCATAATAACAGTGATATCCACAGTGCCCCCATAATAACAGTGATATCCACAGTGCCCCCATAATAACAGTGACATCCACAGTGCTCCCATAATAACAGCGATATCCACAGTGCTCCCATAATAACAGTGATATCCACAGTGCCCCCATAATAACAGTGACATCCACAGTGCTCCCATAATAACAGCGACATCCACAGTGCTCCCATAATAACAGTGATATCCACAGTGCCCCCATAATAACAGTGACATCCACAGTGCCCCCATAATAACAGTGACATCCACAGTGCCCCCATAATAACAGTGATATCCACAGTGCTCCCATAATAACAGTGATATCCACAGTGCTCCCATAATAACAGCGACATCCACAGTGCTCCCATAATAACAGCGACATCCACAGTGCTCCCATAATAACAGTGATATCCACAGTGCCCCCATAATAACAGTGATATCCACAGTGCTCCCATAATAACAGCGACATCCACAGTGCTCCCATAATAACAGTGATATCCACAGTGCCCCCATAATAACAGTGACATCCACAGTGCTCCCATAATAACAGTGACATCCACAGTGCCCCCATAATAACAGTGATATCCACAGTGCTCCCATAATAACAGCGACATCCACAGTGCTCCCATAATAACAGTGATATCCACAGTGCCCCCATAATAACAGTGACATCCACAGTGCCCCCATAATAACAGTGACATCCACAGTGCCCCCATAATAACAGTGATATCCACAGTGCCCCCATAATAACAGTGACATCCACAGTGCCCCCATAATAACAGTGACATCCACAGTGCCCCCATAATAACAGTGACATCCACAGTGCCCCCATAATAACAGTGATATCCACAGTGCTCCCATAATAACAGCGATATCCACAGTGCTCCCATAATAACAGTGATATCCACAGTGCCCCCATAATAACAGTGATATCCACAGTGCTCCCATAATAACAGCGACATCCACAGTGCTCCCATAATAACAGTGATATCCACAGTGCCCCCATAATAACAGTGACATCCACAGTGCCCCCATAATAACAGTGACATCCACAGTGCCCCCATAATAACAGTGACATCCACAGTGCCCCCATAATAACAGTGATATCCACAGTGCCCCCATAATAACAGTGACATCCACAGTGCCCCCATAATAACAGTGACATCCACAGTGCCCCCATAATAACAGTGATATCCACAGTGCCCCCATAATAACAGTGATATCCACAGTGCTCCCATAATAACAGCGACATCCACAGTGCTCCCATAATAACAGTGACATCCACAGTGCCCCCATAATAACAGTGATATCCACAGTGCTCCCATAATAACAGTGACATCCACAGTGCCCCCATAATAACAGTGATATCCACAGTGCTCCCATAATAACAGTGACATCCACAGTGCTCCCATAATAACAGCGATATCCACAGTGCTCCCATAATAACAGTGATATCCACAGTGCTCCCATAATAACAGTGACATCCACAGTGCTCCCATAATAACAGCGACATCCACAGTGCTCCCATAATAACAGTGACATCCACAGTGCTCCCATAATAACAGTGACATCCACAGTGCCCCCATAATAACAGTGATATCCACAGTGCTCCCATAATAACAGTGATATCCACAGTGCTCCCATAATAACAGTGACATCCACAGTGCTCCCATAATAACAGCGATATCCACAGTGCTCCATAATAACAGTGACATCCACAGTGCCCCCATAATAACAGTGATATCCACAGTGCTCCCATAATAACAGTGACATCCACAGTGCCCCCATAATAACAGTGATATCCACAGTGCTCCCATAATAACAGTGATATCCACAGTGCTCCCATAATAACAGTGACATCCACAGTGCTCCCATAATAACAGTGATATCCACAGTGCCCCCATAATAACAGTGATATCCACAGTGCTCCCATAATAACAGTGATATCCACAGTGCTCCCATAATAATAGTGATATCCACAGTGCTCCCATAATAACAGTGACATCCACAGTGCCCCCATAATAACAGTGATATCCACAGTGCTCCCATTATAACAGTGATATCCACAGTGCTCCCATAATAACAGTGATATCCACAGTGCTCCCATAATAACAGTGACATCCACAGTGCTCCCATAATAACAGTGATATCCACAGTGCTCCCATAATAACAGTGATATCCACAGTGCTCCCATAATAACAGCGATATCCACAGTGCTCCCATAATAACAGTGATATCCACAGTGCCCCCATAATAACAGTGATATCCACAGTGCTCCCATAATAACAGCGATATCCACAGTGCTCCCATAATAACAGTGATATCCACAGTGCCCCCATAATAACAGTGATATCCACAGTGCTCCCATAATAACAGTGATATCCACAGTGCTCCCATAATAACAGTGATATCCACAGTGCCCCCATAATAACAGTGATATCCACAGTGCTCCCATAATAACAGTGACATCCACAGTGCTCCCATAATAACAGTGACATCCACAGTGCTCCCATAATAACAGTGATATCCACAGTGCTCCCATAATAACAGTGACATCCACAGTGCTCCCATAATAACAGTGATATCCACAGTGCTCCCATAATAACAGTGACATCCACAGTGCCCCCATAATAACAGTGACATCCACAGTGCTCCCATAATAACAGTGACATCCACAGTGCTCCCATAATAACAGTGATATCCACAGTGCTCCCATAATAACAGTGACATCCACAGTGCTCCCATAATAACAGTGACAACCACAGCGCTCCCATAATAACAGTGACATCCACAGTGCCCCCATAATAACAGTGACATCCACAGTGCTCCCATAATAACAGTGATATCCACAGTGCTCCCATAATAACAGCGACATCCACAGTGCTCCCATAATAACAGTGACATCCACAGTGCTCCCATAATAACAGTGATATCCACAGTGCTCCCATAATAACAGTGACATCCACAGTGCCCCATAATAACAGTGACATCCACAGTGCCCCCATAATAACAGTGATATCCACAGTGCTCCCATAATAACAGTGACATCCACAGTGCCCCATAATAACAGTGACATCCACAGTGCCCCCATAATAACAGCGATATCCACAGTGCTCCCATAATAACAGTGATATCCACAGTGCTCCCATAATAACAGTGACATCCACAGTGCTCCCATAATAACAGTGACATCCACAGTGCTCCCATAATAACAGTGACATCCACAGTGCACCCATAATAACAGTGACATCCACAGTGCCCCCATAATAACAGTGACATCCACAGTGCTCCCATAATAACAGTGACATCCACAGTGCTCCCATAATAACAGTGACATCCACAGTGCTCCCATAATAACAGTGACATCCACAGTGCTCCCATAATAACAGTGATATCCACAGTGCTCCCATAATAACAGTGATATCCACAGTGCTCCCATAATAACAGTGACATCCACAGTGCTCCCATAATAACAGTGATATCCACAGTGCTCCCATAATAACAGTGACATCCACAGTGCTCCCATAATAACAGTGACATCCACAGTGCTCCCATAATAACAGTGACAACCACAGCGCTCCCATAATAACAGTGACATCCACAGTGCTCCCATAATAACAGTGACATCCACAGTGCTCCCATAATAACAGTGATATCCACAGTGCCCCCCATAATAACAGTGATATCCACAGTGCTCCCATAATAACAGCGACATCCACAGTGCCCCCATAATAACAGTGACATCCACAGTGCTCCCATAATAACAGTGATATCCACAGTGCTCCCATAATAACAGTGACATCCACAGTGCTCCCATAATAACAGTGATATCCACAGTGCCCCCATAATAACAGTGATATCCACAGTGCTCCCATAATAACAGCGACATCCACAGTGCCCCCATAATAACAGTGACATCCACAGTGCTCCCATAATAACAGTGATATCCACAGTGCTCCCATAATAACAGTGACATCCACAGTGCTCCCATAATAACAGTGATATCCACAGTGCTCCCATAATAACAGTGACATCCACAGTGCTCCCATAATAACAGTGATATCCACAGTGCTCCCATAATAACAGTGACATCCACAGTGCTCCCATAATAACAGTGATATCCACAGTGCTCCCATAATAACAGTGACATCCACAGTGCTCCATAATAACAGTGATATCCACAGTGCTCCCATAATAACAGTGATATCCACAGTGCTCCCATAATAACAGCGATATCCACAGTGCTCCATAATAACAGCGACATCCACAGTGCCCCCATAATAACAGTGACATCCACAGTGCTCCCATAATAACAGTGATATCCACAGTGCTCCCATAATAACAGCGATATCCACAGTGCCTCCATAATAACAGTGATATCCACAGTGCTCCCATAATAACAGTGACATCCACAGTGCTCCCATAATAACAGTGACATCCACAGTGCTCCCATAATAACAGTGACATCCACAGTGCTCCCATAATAACAGTGACATCCACAGTGCCCCCATAATAACAGTGATATCCACAGTGTCCCCATAATAACAGTGATATCCACAGTGCTCCCATAATAACAGTGATATCCACAGTGCTCCCATAATAACAGTGACATCCACAGTGCTCCCATAATAACAGTGATATCCACAGTGCCCCCATAATAACAGTGATATCCACAGTGCTCCCATAATAACAGTGATATCCACAGTGCTCCCATAATAACAGTGACATCCACAGTGCTCCCATAATAACAGTGATATCCACAGTGCCTCCATAATAACAGTGATATCCACAGTGCTCCCATAATAACAGTGATATCCACAGTGCCTCCATAATAACAGTGATATCCACAGTGCCCCCATAATAACAGCGATATCCACAGTGCTCCCATAATAACAGTGATATCCACAGTGCCCCCATAATAACAGTGATATCCACAGTGCTCCCATAATAACAGCGATATCCACAGTGCTCCCATAATAACAGTGATATCCACAGTGCCCCCATAATAACAGTGACATCCACAGTGCCCCCATAATAACAGTGATATCCACAGTGCTCCCATAATAACAGTGATATCCACAGTGCCCCCATAATAACAGTGATATCCACAGTGCTCCCATAATAACAGTGATATCCACAGTGCCCCCCATAATAACAGTGACATCCACAGTGCTCCCATAATAACAGCGACATCCACAGTGCCCCCATAATAACAGTGATATCCACAGTGCCCCCATAATAACAGTGATATCCACAGTGCTCCCATAATAACAGTGACATCCACAGTGCTCCCATAATAACAGTGACATCCACAGTGCTCCCATAATAACAGTGACATCCACAGTGCTCCCATAATAACAGTGATATCCACAGTGCTCCCATAATAACAGTGACATCCACAGTGCCCCCATAATAACAGTGACATCCACAGTGCTCCCATAATAACAGTGATATCCACAGTGCTCCCATAATAACAGTGACATCCACAGTGCTCCCATAATAACAGTGACATCCACAGTGCTCCCATAATAACAGTGATATCCACAGTGCTCCCATAATAACAGTGACATCCACAGTGCTCCCATAATAACAGTGACATCCACAGTGCTCCCATAATAACAGTGACATCCACAGTGCTCCCATAATAACAGTGATATCCACAGTGCTCCCATAATAACAGTGACATCCACAGTGCCCCCATAATAGCAGTGATATCCACAGTGCTCCCATAATAACAGTGATATCCACAATGCCCCCATAATAACAGTGATATCCACAGTGCTCCCATAATAACAGTGATATCCACAGTGCTCCCATAGTAACAGCGACATCCACAGTGCTCCCATAATAACAGTGATATCCACAGTGCTCCATAGTAACAGCGACATCCACAGTGCTCCCATAATAACAGTGATATCCACAGTGCCCCCATAATAACAGTGATATCCACAGTGCTCCCATAATAACAGTGATATCCACAGTGCTCCCATAATAACAGTGATATCCACAGTGCCCCCCATAATAACAGTGACATCCACAGTGCTCCCATAATAACAGCGACATCCACAGTGCCCCCATAATAACAGTGATATCCACAGTGCCCCCATAATAACAGTGATATCCACAGTGCTCCCATAATAACAGTGACATCCACAGTGCTCCCATAATAACAGTGACATCCACAGTGCACCCATAATAACAGTGATATCCACAGTGCTCCCATAATAACAGTGATATCCACAGTGCCCCCATAATAACAGTGACATCCACAGTGCTCCCATAATAACAGTGATATCCACAGTGCTCCCATAATAACAGTGATATCCACAGTGCTCCCATAATAACAGTGATATCCACAGTGCCCCCATAATAACAGTGACATCCACAGTGCTCCCATAGTAACAGTGACATCCACAGTGCTCCCATAATAACAGTGATATCCACAGTGCCCCCATAATAACAGTGACATCCACAGTGCTCCCATAATAACAGTGACATCCACAGTGCTCCCATAATAACAGTGATATCCACAGTGCCCCCATAATAACAGTGATATCCACAGTGCTCCCATAATAACAGTGATATCCACAGTGCTCCCATAATAACAGTGACATCCACAGTGCTCCCATAATAACAGTGACATCCACAGTGCTCCCATAATAACAGTGATATCCACAGTGCCCCCATAATAACAGTGATATCCAAAGTGCTCCCATAATAACAGTGACATCCACAGTGCTCCCATAATAACAGTGACATCCACAGTGCCCCCATAATAACAGTGATATCCACAGTGCTCCCATAATAACAGTGACATCCACAGTGCTCCCATAATAACAGTGACATCCACAGTGCTCCCATAATAACAGCGATATCCACAGTGCTCCATAGTAACAGTGACATCCACAGTGCTCCCATAATAACAGTGATATCCACAGTGCCCCCATAATAACAGTGACATCCACAGTGCTCCCATAATAACAGTGATATCCACAGTGCTCCCATAATAACAGTGACATCCACAGTGCTCCCATAATAACAGTGACATCCACAGTGCTCCCATAATAACAGCGATATCCACAGTGCTTCATAGTAACAGTGACATCCACAGTGCTCCCATAATAACAGTGATATCCACAGTGCCCCCATAATAAGTGACATCCACAGTGCTCCCATAATAACAGTGATATCCACAGTGCCCCCATAATAACAGTGACATCCACAGTGCCCCCATAATAACAGTGATATCCACAGTGCTCCCATAATAACAGTGACATCCACAGTGCTCCCATAATAACAGTGACATCCACAGTGCTCCCATAATAACAGCGATATCCACAGTGCTCCATAGTAACAGCGACATCCACAGTGTCCCCATAATAACAGTGATATCCACAGTGCTCCCATAATAACAGTGACATCCACAGTGCTCCCATAATAACAGTGATATCCACAGTGCTCCCATAATAACAGTGACATCCACAGTGCTCCCATAATAACAGCGACATCCACAGTGCTCCCATAATAACAGTGACATCCACAGTGCTCCCATAATAACAGCGATATCCACAGTGCTTCATAGTAACAGTGACATCCACAGTGCTCCCATAATAACAGTGATATCCACAGTGCCCCCATAATAACAGTGACATCCACAGTGCTCCCATAATAACAGTGATATCCACAGTGCCCCCATAATAACAGTGACATCCACAGTGCCCCCATAATAACAGTGATATCCACAGTGCTCCCATAATAACAGTGACATCCACAGTGCTCCCATAATAACAGTGATATCCACAGTGCCCCCATAATAACAGTGACATCCACAGTGCTCCCATAATAACAGTGACATCCACAGTGCTCCCATAATAACAGTGATATCCACACTGCTCCCATAATAACAGTGATATCCACAGTGCCCCCATAATAACAGTGACATCCACAGTGCTCCCATAATAACAGTGATATCCACAGTGCTCCCATAATAACAGTGACATCCACAGTGCCCCCATAATAACAGTGACATCCACAGTGCTCCCATAATAACAGTGATATCCACAGTGCTCCCATAATAACAGTGACATCCACAGTGCTCCCATAATAACAGTGACATCCACAGTGCCCCCATAATAACAGTGACATCCACAGTGCCCCCATAATAACAGTGATATCCACAGTGCCCCCATAATAACAGTGACATCCACAGTGCTCCCATAATAACAGTGATATCCACAGTGCTCCCATAATAACAGTGACATCCACAGTGCCCCCATAATAACAGTGATATCCACAGTGCTCCCATAATAACAGTGATATCCACAGTGCTCCCATAATAACAGTGATATCCACAGTGCCCCTATAAAAACAGTGACATCCACAGTGCTCCCATAATAACAGTGATATCCACAGTGCTCCCATAATAACAGTGATATCCACAGTGCTCCCATAATAACAGTGACATCCACAGTGCCCCCATAATAACAGTGACATCCACAGTGCTCCCATAATAACAGTGATATCCACAGTGCTCCCATAATAACAGTGATATCCACAGTGCTCCCATAATAACAGTGATATCCACAGTGCTCCCATAATAACAGTGACATCCACAGTGCCCCCATAATAACAGCGACATCCACAGTGCTCCCATAATAACAGTGATATCCACAGTGCCCCCATAATAACAGTGACATCCACAGTGCTCCCATAATAACAGTGATATCCACAGTGCTCCCATAATTACAGTGACATCCACAGTGCCCCCATAATAACAGTGATATCCACAGTGCTCCCATAATAACAGTGATATCCACAGTGCTCCCATAATAACAGTGACATCCACAGTGCCCCCATAATAACAGTGATATCCACAGTGCTCCATAATAACAGTGATATCCACAGTGCCCCCATAATAACAGTGATATCCACAGTGCTCCCATAATAACAGTGACATCCACAGTGCTCCCATAATAACAGTGATATCCACAGTGCTCCCATAATAACAGTGATATCCACAGTGCTCCCATAACAGTGATATCCACAGTGCCCCCATAATAACAGTGATATCCACAGTGCTCCATAATAACAGTGACATCCACAGTGCTCCCATAATAACAGTGATATCCACAGTGCTCCCATAATAACAGTGATATCCACAGTGCTCCATAATAACAGTGACATCCACAGTGCCCCCATAATAACAGTGATATCCACAGTGCTCCCATAATAACAGTGATATCCACAGTGCTCCCATAATAACAGTGATATCCACAGTGCTCCCATAATAACAGTGATATCCACAGTGCTCCCATAATAACAGTGATATCCACAGTGCTCCATAATAACAGTGACATCCACAGTGCTCCCATAATAACAGTGACATCCACAGTGCTCCCATAATAACAGTGATATCCACAGTGCTCCCATAATAACAGTGATATCCACAGTGCTCCATAATAACAGTGACATCCACAGTGCTCCCATAATAACAGTGATATCCACAGTGCTCCCATAATAACAGTGATATCCACAGTGCTCCATAATAACAGTGACATCCACAGTGCTCCATAATAACAGTGACATCCACAGTGCTCCCATAATAACAGTGATATCCACAGTGCTCCCATAATAACAGTGATATCCACAGTGCTCCATAATAACAGTGATATCCACAGTGCTCCCATAATAACAGTGACATCCACAGTGCCCCCATAATAACAGTGATATCCACAGTGCCCCCATAATAACAGTGATATCCACAGTGCCCCCATAATAACAGTGACATCCACAGTGCTCCCATAATAACAGTGACATCCACAGTGCCCCCATAATAACAGTGATATCCACAGTGCCCCCATAATAACAGTGACATCCACAGTGCTCCCATAATAACAGTGATATCCACAGTGCTCCCATAATAACAGTGACATCCACAGTGCTCCATAATAACAGTGACATCCACAGTGCTCCCATAATAACAGTGATATCCACAGTGCTCCCATAATAACAGTGACATCCACAGTGCTCCCATAATAACAGTGACATCCACAGTGCTTCCATAATAACAGTGACATCCACAGTGCCCCCATAATAACAGTGATATCCACAGTGCCCCATAATAACAGTGACATCCACAGTGCCCCCATAATAACAGTGATATCCACAGTGCTCCCATAATAACAGTGATATCCACAGTGCCCCCATAATAACAGTGACATCCACAGTGCCCCCATAATAACAGTGACATCCACAGTGCTCCCATAATAACAGTGATATCCACAGTGCCCCCATAATAACAGTGACATCCACAGTGCCCCCATAATAACAGTGATATCCACAGTGCTCCCATAATAACAGTGACATCCACAGTGCACCCATAATAACAGTGATATCCACAGTGCTCCCATAATAACAGTGACATCCACAGTGCTCCCATAATAACAGTGATATCCACAGTGCTCCCATAATAACAGTGATATCCACAGTGCTCCCATAATAACAGTGATATCCACAGTGCCCCCATAATAACAGTGATATCCACAGTGCTCCCATAATAACAGTGACATCCACAGTGCTCCCATAATAACAGTGACATCCACAGTGCTCCCATAATAACAGCGATATCCACAGTGCTCCATAGTAACAGTGACATCCACAGTGCTCCCATAATAACAGTGATATCCACAGTGCCCCCATAATAACAGTGACATCCACAGTGCCCCCATAATAACAGTGATATCCACAGTGCTCCCATAATAACAGTGACATCCACAGTGCTCCCATAATAACAGTGATATCCACAGTGCCCCCATAATAACAGTGACATCCACAGTGCTCCCATAATAACAGTGATATCCACAGTGCTCCCATAATAACAGTGACATCCACAGTGCCCCCATAATAAACAGTGACATCCACAGTGCTCCCATAATAACAGTGATATCCACAGTGCTCCCATAATAACAGTGACATCCACAGTGCTCCCATAATAACAGTGACATCCACAGTGCCCCCATAATAACAGTGACATCCACAGTGCCCCCATAATAACAGTGATATCCACAGTGCCCCCATAATAACAGTGACATCCACAGTGCTCCCATAATAACAGTGATATCCACAGTGCTCCCATAATAACAGTGACATCCACAGTGCCCCCATAATAACAGTGATATCCACAGTGCTCCCATAATAACAGTGATATCCACAGTGCTCCCATAATAACAGTGATATCCACAGTGCCCCTATAATAACAGTGACATCCACAGTGCTCCCATAATAACAGTGATATCCACAGTGCTCCCATAATAACAGTGATATCCACAGTGCCTCCCATAATAACAGTGACATCCACAGTGCCCCCATAATAACAGTGATATCCACAGTGCTCCATAATAACAGTGACATCCACAGTGCTCCCATAATAACAGTGACATCCACAGTGCCCCCATAATAACAGTGACATCCACAGTGCTCCATAATAACAGTGATATCCACAGTGCTCCCATAATAACAGTGATATCCACAGTGCTCCCATAATAACAGTGATATCCACAGTGCTCCCATAATAACAGTGATATCCACAGTGCTCCATAATAACAGTGAATCCACAGTGCTCCCATAATAACAGTGACATCCACAGTGCCCCCATAATAACAGTGACATCCACAGTGCTCCCATAATAACAGTGACATCCACAGTGCTCCCATAATAACAGTGATATCCACAGTGCCCCCATAATAACAGTGATATCCACAGTGCTCCATAATAACAGTGATATCCACAGTGCCCCCATAATAACAGTGATATCCACAGTGCCCCCATAATAACAGTGATATCCACAGTGCTCCATAATAACAGTGACATCCACAGTGCTCCCATAATAACAGTGATATCCACAGTGCTCCCATAATAACAGTGATATCCACAGTGCCCCCATAATAACAGTGATATCCACAGTGCTCCATAATAACAGTGACATCCACAGTGCTCCCATAATAACAGTGATATCCACAGTGCCCCCATAATAACAGTGACATCCACAGTGCTCCCATAATAACAGTGACATCCACAGTGCTCCCATAATAACAGTGACATCCACAGTGCTCCCATAATAACAGTGACATCCACAGTGCTCCCATAATAACAGTGACATCCACAGTGCTCCCATAATAACAGTGACATCCACAGTGCTCCCATAATAACAGTGACATCCACAGTGCTCCCATAATAACAGTGACATCCACAGTGCTCCCATAATAACAGTGACATCCACAGTGCTCCCATAATAACAGTGACATCCACAGTGCCCCCATAATAACAGTGACATCCACAGTGCTCCATAATAACAGTGACATCCACAGTGCTCCCATAATAACAGTGACATCCACAGTGCTCCCATAATAACAGTGACATCCACAGTGCTCCCATAATAACAGTGACATCCACAGTGCTCCCATAATAACAGTGACATCCACAGTGCTCCCATAATAACAGTGACATCCACAGTGCCCCCATAATAACAGTGATATCCACAGTGCTTCCATAATAACAGTGACATCCACAGTGCTCCCATAATAACAGTGACATCCACAGTGCTCCCATAATAACAGTGACATCCACAGTGCTCCCATAATAACAGTGACATCCACAGTGCCCCCATAATAACAGTGACATCCACAGTGCTCCCATAATAACAGTGACATCCACAGTGCTCCCATAATAACAGTGATATCCACAGTGCTCCCATAATAACAGTGACATCCACAGTGCTCCCATAATAACAGTGACATCCACAGTGCTCCCATAATAACAGTGACATCCACAGTGCTCCCATAATAACAGTGACATCCACAGTGCTCCCATAATAACAGTGACATCCACAGTGCTCCCATAATAACAGTGACATCCACAGTGCTCCCATAATAACAGTGATATCCACAGTGCTCCCATAATAACAGTGACATCCACAGTGCTCCCATAATAACAGTGATATCCACAGTGCTCCCATAATAACAGTGACATCCACAGTGCTCCCATAATAACAGTGATATCCACAGTGCTCCCATAATAACAGTGACATCCACAGTGCTCCATAATAACAGTGATATCCACAGTGCTCCCATAATAACAGTGACATCCACAGTGCTCCCATAATAACAGTGACATCCACAGTGCCCCATAATAACAGTGACATCCACAGTGCTCCCATAATAACAGTGACATCCACAGTGCCTCCCATAATAACAGTGATATCCACAGTGCTCCCATATAACAGTGACATCCACAGTGCTTTCCATAATAAGCAGTGATTATCCACAGTGCTCCCACAT